>NW_022589735.1:17159652-17300487 GCF_004348235.1 Phoca vitulina
AAAAAAAAAAAAAAAGATCTGTTAACTAGAATTATATGCCCAGTGGAAATACCTTTCAAAAGTGAAAACAAAATAAATTTTTCAGACATAAATAGATGAAAGAATTCATGACCAGCACCCCAGCATTAGAAGAAATTTTTAAAAGTAGCCCTTCAAAAAAAAGGGAATGATGCCAGATAAACACCTGGATCTACACAAATTAATAAGGAGTAGCAGATAGTAACTACATGGGGAAATACAAAGACAATATTCTAACTTTTTTTTGAAGATTTTATTTATTTATTTGAGAGAGAGCATGAATGGGAGGGGGGCAGAGGGAGAGGGACAAGCAGACTCCCTGCTGAGCAGGGAGCCCAAAGGGGGGCTGGATCCCAGGATGCCAGGATCAGGAACTGAGCCGAAGGCAGACGCTAAACTGACTGAGCCACCCAGGCACCCCAATTTTCTAACTTTTTACATCTCTTAAAAAATAAACTACTTGAAGCAAAAATGGTAACAGTGTGTTATGGGACTCATAAGACAAATAGATACAAATTCTGTGACAAGAGCGCCAAGGCAGGATAAGAAGAAATGGAAGCTTATTGTACCAAGTTTCTTATAATACAACTTGCACATTGACTGTGATGAGTTAATACTTTATAATGTAAATCCTAAAGCAACCAATAAGACACAGAGATATCTACATACCCTCATACATACATGTAACACAGTTACAGCTAGTAAGCCAAAAATGAAGATAAAATTGAATTTTAAAATACTACTCAGTAAATTGAAAATGTGACAGAAAAGTGAACAAAGAAGAAATACAACAAATTGAAAAACAAGCATCAAGATGGTAGAATTAAACCTAAAATATGGATAATCACATTAAATGTAAACAGTTTAAATACCTCAATAAAAATTAAGAGACTGTCAGGCCATACAAAAAGCAAGACAGCCACATGCTATATATAGAAAAAAAAATGCTAACATCAATCAAAGTTGGAATACTATATTAATATCAGACAAAATATATTTCAGATTAAAGAATATTACAGAGGGGCCCCTGGGTGGCTCAGTCGTTAAGCATCTGCCTTCGGCTCAGGTCATGGTCCCAGGGTCCTGGGATTGAGCCCCACATCGGGCTCCCTGCTAGGCGGGAAGCCTGCTTCTCCCTCTGCCTCTCCCCCTGCTTGTGTTCCCTCTCTCGCTGTGTCTCTCTCTGTCAAATAAATAAATAAAATCTTAAAAAAAAAAAAAAAGAATATTACAGAAGGAAAAAAAAGTGGTAATTTCATAAAGGGGCCAATTCCTGAAGATGATGTAAGAATCACTAATGTTAATGCTCTAATAAAAGAGCTTCAAGATACCTGATACATTCCAGAAGATAAACTGATAGAACCGCAAAGAAAATTTTAAAAATTCATGATTATAATAGTAGACTTCAATCCTCCTCTCTAAATAATTGCTAGAGAAGGGCACCTGCTAGCTCAGTCAGTGGAGCATCCTGACTCTTGATCTCAGGGTTGTGAGCTAGAGATTACTTTAATAAATAAGCAAATAAATAAAAACAAATAAATAAGTGCTAGAGTTAAAAGAAAATGCTACGAACAAAAATCTGAGCAACATTATCAAACAACTTTGTTTAACTGATGATTACAAGACACTCCACTCAACAGCAGCAGTATATGTTCTTTTTATGTGGACATAGGCCATTTACCAGGATTGAGCATATTCCAGTACACAAAAAATTCTCAATAAACATAAAAAGATACAAGTGTACATACACTGCACACAATGTATACCTTGTACACAATGTAATTAAGTAAGAAATCAATAATAGGATAATAAACGAACATTTTTCAAATATTTGAAAGTAAATAATACTCTTCCAAATAACTGGTGCATCAAAGGAGAAATCTAAATAAAAATTAGAAAATATTTGAAACTGAATAAAAAGAAAACATTACAAAATTTGCAGAATACAACTGAAGCAGGAAATTGATAGCATTATATTATAAATAATTAAAATCAATAACCTCAAGTTCTTCCTTTAAAAAACTGAAGAAGTGGCGCCTGGGTGGCTCAGTCAAGTCTGCCTTCAGCTCAGGTCATGATCCCAGGTTCCTGGGATAGAGCCCTGCCTAGGGCTCTTTGCTCAGCAAGGAGCCTGCTTCTCCCTCTCCCTCTGTCTGTAGCTCCCTTGGCTTGTGCCCTCAGCTCGCTCTCTCTCTCTCTCTCTCTGTCAAAATATAAAATCTTTAAAAAATTTTAAAAATAAATAAAAAACTGAAGACATATAAATGCAAAGAAAGCTACTGAAATGAAATAATAATTATCTGAGTAGAAACTAATGAAATAGTAAAAAGAAAATTAACAGAGAAACACCAATGAGACCAAAAGATGGTTCTTAGATCGATAAACTGAAGAACCTCTATCCAGACTGATTGGAAATAAAAACAGAAAAAACAAGTTAACATTAACAGGAATGAGGGAGGAGACATCAATACAGACTCTACAGACATTATAAAATAACAAAGATATTACTGACAAATTTAAGCAATAAATTTATACTTAGTTGTGGGAAACAGAACAGCACAACAACCACTGGTGCATGTTCATTCAGACTCCGAGATCTCTGAGAAAACTCGAGATTGCAGGGTTAAAAATAACCCGAAAGGATCAGAGTGAAATGCCCTTGGGATGTGTGTGGTCTGTTCTAAAGTACGCAGCAGAAGATGTTTTGTAGATAGGAAGCCAGCTGTAAACAGCACACTGTGCACTCCCTTCTTTGTTCTCTTATCCTGTGTTAAGGTCCGAGTACAGTGGTGTTTACAATTAATTGATCACAGCCAGTTACAGATTTCTTTATTCCTTCTCCACTCCCACTGCTTCGCTTAACTAACCCTGTGTACGTGGAAGAATGTGCCTTACTAAGCCCCTGCTGTAAATCATTATGGACCTATATCATTGTAGAAGGTATATTAGATTATGGAAAATAGACCTCGGCACCTCGGGCTGTTCGCTCGGGGTCCCCTGTGCCTCGCTTTACTGTCGTCTCTTTTTCTCAGTTCCTTCGCCGCCCCAGGTCCCCAACTCTCTGAGGTCGACACTTAGTTACACAAATGACTAGATAGAAGAAAAGAAAGAGGTATTCCATGAAAGTCTCAAACTACCAAAACTCACTCAAGAAGTAACCTGAATAGGGGCGCCTGGGTGGCTCAGTCGTTAAGCGTCTGCCTTCAGCTCAGGTCATGATCCCAGGGTCCTGGGATCGAGCCCCACATCGGGCTCCATGCTCCGCAGGAAGCCTGCTTCTCCCTCTCTCACTCCCACTGCTTGTGTTCCCTCTCTCACTGTGTCTGTCTCTGTCAAATAAAAAAATAAAAAAAAAGAAGTAACCTGAATAGCCTTGTATCTATTATATAAATTGAATTTGTAGCTAAAAATCTTTCCTAAAAGAAAACACCAGAAAAATAATGACTTCATTAGTTAATTCTTTGAAACATTTAAGCAGGATATAATTCTACCTAAACTCTTGCAGAATATTAAGAGAACACTTTCCAACTAATTCTATGAGACCAGCTTTAGCCTAATACCATAACTTCATGAAAGTATTAAAAGAAAAGAAAACTATAGACTGTTATCCCTCAAAAATATGGATGCAAAAATTCTTAACTGGAAGTAAGTATGATCTAACATTTGAAAACCAATCAGTGTTATTTATCCCATTTAACAAACTGAAAAGGAAAAATCATATGATCATATCAACAGATGCAAAAATAGCATTAGATAAAATCTGATATTCATTCCTGATAAAAACTGTCGGTAAACGACAGAAGAAAATTTCTTTAACTTGAAACACGGTGTCTACAACAAACCTACAGTTAATGGTAAAAGACTTTTTTTCCACATAAAATTGGAAGAAACAAGGATGTTTGCTCTCAACTATTCTATTCAGCATCACTCTGGAAGTGTGTCTATACAGAATAATAGCTAAGAAAAGGAAATAAAACTGTCCATATTGGGAAAGTAGGAAGCAAAGCTCTATTTACTCACAGATGACCTGATTGTCTTGTGAATAAAACTCTATGGGATCTACAAAAAGCAACTACAACTAGTAAGTTTAGCAAATTTGCAGAATAAAAGGGCAATATACAAGAATAAATTGTATTTCCATATGCTACAAATGAAAAGTCAGAAACTGAAATAAAAGTATTATTTACAAAAGCATCAAAATGTGAAATAAATACCATTATTTTAAACACAACTAAAATTCTGAACCTGGAAAATATAAGTTTAGCTAAATAGGAAAGAGGAGGTAATAAAGTAGTTTGAATGTTTCCAGAATTCCCATGTGGAATTTCCAGTTGGCTTAAGTGGTTACTGTGTTTTATCAACCACAGAGAGCTTATTCTTTTT
Source organism: Phoca vitulina (assembly GCF_004348235.1). Taxonomy (NCBI): domain Eukaryota; kingdom Metazoa; phylum Chordata; class Mammalia; order Carnivora; family Phocidae; genus Phoca; species Phoca vitulina. The sequence continues at coordinate 17,164,054 of NW_022589735.1, forward strand.
ATTTCTTTTTTTAATTTTATTTTATTATGTTAATATCACCATACATTACATCATTAGTTTTTGATGTAGTGTTCCATGATTCATTGTTTGCGCATAACACCCAGTGCTCCATTCAATACGTGCCCTCCTTAATACCCATCACCAGGCTAACCCATCCCCCCACCCCCCTCTCCTCTAGAACCCTCAGTTTGTTTCTCAGAGTCCATAATCTCTCATGGTTCAATTCTTTTTATTTCTATTTCTAAAACTAGAGCTATATTTCTTGCATGTACATTCATAGAGCTCTATTTCTAAGCACACTCAGCTACTTACCAGCTACAATCGGGACTTAAATTTGATTTTCAAATGAGTGAAAATGGGGAGAAGGTGAATGTCCTGTTACTTTACTGCAAGTTAGAATGAAGAAAATAAATCATAAAATCAAATATCTTTATCTAGCTGTTAAAATAAAAAAAAAAGGGAACTACCTGAAGTAATACGAGCAGAAGCATATAGTAAGAAAATCTGGATCAGAGATCCAAGGATTGACCTTCATGTGGCCCTACTGCATAAGGCTGGTTCAGGTCTTATCTGGAGCAACACTGAGAGCCAGGGATGGAGAAGCAAAGACAGTGCTCAGACAGTCATTATAATGTATTAGACAGCTCCAGACTGTTCATAATTCAAGTAGTGGTCGACTTACATTTTTTTTCTTTTAAGGCTCACGTGTGTTAAGTTTCTTTTGTCTCATAGTATGAATACAAAGCAACCAAGTTCAGAGAAACCAATTATATAAATGGCCATATCTAGACATTTATTTTTACTTCTGCAAAACAGCACTGTACATAGTGAATTATGAAATCTCAGCTAATGTTGTGGAATTCTTTTTATGCTTTTTTTGGTAGTTACTAAAATTAGTATTCCTAAAGTGACATTATCTAAAAGATGACTTATAAATTATTATATTAATAATTTTTTAAACATCAATTCAGCATTTTAAGGTATACTCTAAGGCTACACCTGTGTAAGTTAACCTAAAATATCCATTATATTAAGAATGCAGTGTGGCAACATTTTTTAAAAATTAGTTTAAAATAAAATCCTATGTTTTCTAAATCCAGAAAAGTAAGATGTGATCATTGGGATCAAGAAAGAGAAAGATGCAAACTCAGTCATGTTCATCAGTTTATTTAATGAGTGATGTTTTGATGTTTAAAATTAAGTAATTTGATACATAAATTGGGGCTAAAATTTAGTTATAATAATTACCTATCAACGCCATCATTCTTAAAACTTAAATTAATTTGAAAGAACATGAATTGCTTTAATTTGTATTACAAGGACATATTGAGAATTCAATTTTATTTCAGCTATACAAATAAGGCCTATTTATACTTTCCTAGTTCATAAGCCATAAAGTGTTTATGCTATTTCTAAATGTACTTAACGTTCCTTTTCTGAGCTACACTGATTATATTGTAGAGATAAGAAGAGTTATCTCTGAAATATAGAAGATTCTCTGCTTCTTTTGGAGGGTATGGACGAAGGAGACAGCTATACTTCACCGGTATGCCTACATTGGCATGAAAATATCTTTTATGTGAGTATGTTAAATGTAGGTTTTTTGGAATCAGCCCAGCAGGAATTATGTTATTTGTTCTTAGGAAGATACTAGTCTCCCTTCCAAAAGACAATAATTTCTTGCTTCAGCTGTTTCTAGCAATTTAAACTTGACATCTTTCTTTCAGTCATTTAAATTCTGCCCTATGTATATTTTTTAAAGGGTAAATGTTATTTTGTACTTATTTCCACAGTAGTAAATATATCTGGTCCTAGATGACTGAAGCAGAGTTTACAGCTCATCTTCAGAACGGAGCAGGTCATTTCCCTCTGCCCCTATTACAAGAGTAAATGACACTATTTTTATGATAGTTGTTGCTTACCAGAACTCTGCTATTTATTTAGTAAATAACTTGCCCACTTCCATCCATGCCTTTTCCTTCCCTGGACACCACCTATTCCCTATCCTGCCAAAATGCATTTTATAAGCACAGAAAGAAGAAAACAAAGCACTGTCATAGAAATTCATCCATAGTTTCATTACCAAATATTAGGTTTAACCTGTGTTGAAGATGGTTGTTGCCTTAGGGATATTAAGAACTCAGATGAAAAGATGAAAAGAATACAACTGAGGAGACACACTGTTTTAATGCACACAAGAATTACAACACACACCTTTCTACAACAATGAGGAGATAACATGTATGTAATTTCTAAAAAAGAAATAATGCCTGAATTCAGGATTTATCCATACCAAGATATTTCCATTTTTTACAATCACCATGCTACCTAGTTATTCTTTGTACATTTTTCCTCTTTTTAGGATGGATTTCCTTCTATGTCCTCATGGTAAATTCCTACTGTTTTGACACTCAGGTCAAACCTGTTTTTACTCTGGGAAGCATCCCTTGCCTTACTCTTACTGAAACAAAGTTGATCAAATTTTCTGTTACACCACCATGGTTCCATTTCAACATTTGCCAAACTCTGTTTCATTTGACAGCTCAAATATCTGTCCCACATTGTAGCCCACAAGTAGCTACTCGGCAGGGCATGTTTATTATTCATCTTTGCTTCACTAGCACCCAACAAGAGCCCAGCACATGGTGGATACTCTATCTTATGAATGAATAGATGAATGAATGAATGAATGAATGAATGAATTTAGCATCACCCTGAGATAAAAAAGAATAGATATTAAGTCAGAATTCCACAAACACCACAAATGCTCATTAAATCATGCATTCTAAGCTGGAGAAAACTTCACTGTAACAAGTGCATTATATCACTTCATTATCAAAACTTCATAAAGTATTCATTTTGCTTCCATTTTAGAAATGAAAATATTGAGACTGAGAAGTTAAATAACTTATCTTAAGATATTTATGCAAAGACAACGGAAGCAAAAATTAACTGAGACAAAATCAGACTAAAAAGCTTCTGCCCAGCAAAGGAAATCACCAACAAAATGAAAAAGCAACCTACCAAATTCAATAAATTTTTTTGCAAATCTTATATGTGAAAAAGGGTTAATATCCAAAATGTACAAAGAACTCATACAACTCAATATCCAAAAACAAAGAATCCGATTTAAAATGGGCAAAGGATCTGAATAGACACACACATGGCCAACGGTTACATGAAAAGATGCTCAATACCACTAATCATCAGGGAAATGCAAAACAAAACCACAATGAGACTTCACTTCACACCCATTAAAATGGCTATTAATAAAAAGACAAGAAATAATATATGTTGGCGAGGATGTGAAGAAAAGGAAACCCTTATGCAATGATGCTAGAAACAAACTCATGGAGCCACTATGGAAAATGGTATGGAGGCTCCTCAAAACATTAAAAATAGAACTACCATATGATCCATTAATTCTGCTTTTGGGTATTTATCCAAAGGAAATTAAAATGCTAGCTCAAAAAGAATAGCACACCCCCATGTTCACTGCAGCATTGTCTACAACAGCCAACGTATGTAAACAACCTAACTGTCCACTGATAGATAAGTGAATAAAGAAATTGTGATACACACATGTACACACACACAATGGAATATTATTCAGCTTTAAAAAATAATGAAATCTTGCCATTAGTGACAACATGGATGGACCTTGAAGGCATTATGCTAAATGGAGTAAGTCAGACAGAGAAAGACAAACACCATATCATCTCACTTTTATGTTGAATCTAAAAACAAACAAACCAAAAAAAAAAAAAAACAATAACAACAACAAAAAACTCCCCAAAACAAAAATCCAAAGTTTACAGATACAGACAATAGACTGGTGGTTGTCAGAGGCAGGGGATTAGGTGGAGTGTGTGAAATGGCTGAAGAGGTTCAAAAGTTACAAACTTCTATAATAAAATAAATAAGTCATATGATGACTACAGTTAATAATACCATACTGCATATTTGAAAGTTGCTAAGAGAGGAGATCTTAAAGGTTCTTGTCACAAGAAAAAAACATTTTAACTATGTGTGGTGATGGATGTTAACTAGACGTATTGTGATGATCATTTCACAACATATACAATTGTCAAAACACTAGATTGTATACCTGAAACTAATAAAATGTTACATGTTAGTTATACCTCAATATAAAAGGTATTTATTTATCTATATACCTCTAAATTGAACCCAGACAGTCTGACTCCAGATCCATTACATAAAAATGGCAAGCTAGAATAAATGGAAAATGCACAGTGCTGCCTCTTGGAAATGGTTTTAGACTTGTAAAATATTTTGCAGAGTACCACAGTCTAAAGTTAACAACTACTAGAAATTATATTTTCTTAAAATTATTATAGATATATACACTATTACAGAGACAAACACAAAATAGAGATAGTGAACTTTATAGTGTTGTGTTGATATTAATAAATGTTTTAATCACTCATGAAAAACCATCAGGTAATATAGAATATGAGCACAGCCTGAAAGAGAATCTCTCATTAGTACTAAATCAATCAACTGAGTATTTTATTAAGCTCTTACTATACATCTCTTATTGTGCCTGAATCTAGGAGTGGAAGATATGGAAGAGAATTAGAAAGAGTATTGATACTTTATGGGTTAGTTATAATCCCAATGGTTAATTGTAACCTATCCAACTGAAACAATTAGTGAATAGCTCTGTATTTGCATGTGCCCTGAACCTGCTTTTCTTTTTTTTTCTTTTTTCTTTTTTTTAAATTTTATTTTATTATGTTATGTTAGTCACCATACATTACATCATTAGTTTTAGATGTAGTGTTCCATGATTCATTGTTTGCCTATAACACCCAGTGCTCCATGCAATACATGCCCTCCTTAATACCCATCACCAGGCTAACCCAAACCCCCACCCCCTCCCCTCTAAAACCCTCAGGTTGTTTCTCAGAGTCCATAGTCTGAACCTGCTTTTCGATCTCTTCTCCCAACCCATTAATTCTTATACCTTTTCATCTGGTTATCTTCTTTTTTCCTTCAGAAGATCTAATATTAAATGTAATGTGTCTCTGGATGTATTCTTTAATCCTCAATCTAGGTTATGATATATTAACATGGGTTTTTGTAGCAACAATGTCCATTACCTAATGGAAAAATGTATCCTACTGCATTGTAATCCTCCTCATTCTGTTGCTTTTCCACGAAATCAGAAGTTCCTTAAGGACAAGCATTACCTTGTTCAACATTGCCTTCATAGTGCTGAAAAAGCAGTATTAGTCGGGGAGACTTGCATTACAAATTTCATGGAGAAAATAAAAACTACGGTAAGAGGAGAGCAGAATATGATTCAAGGAAATTCAGGATACTTGTTCAATGAACACCAAGTCTGTCTGGGTACCTGAGAAATACGCGCCCAGATTATAAAGGGCAGTGAAAGGCAAGCTATAAACTTAATGAGAGAGACTCTATTTTGAGTGTAAAGTATGCAAGTGAAAAATAAATGCTGTATTAAAATAAAAACAATCTGGTAGCCTCAAAGAAGAATTGATGGAAGCAGAGAAAGCCTGAAGCTAGATAGAGAAATGAGGACTAAAGATAGGAGAGACTCAGGCAACACATGCCATTGTCATGATCATGGCTGACATTTACTGTGTGCTTTACAATGATCAATTCATTTACTGTGAGACTAGTATTATGAGTTCTATTGGGTAAGCAAAGAAACAGGACATGTGCTAAGTGTGGTAGGGATCCCCTAAAATAACCTTCAGTGATCCCTCCCTCCTAATGTTCACACCCTTGTATCATTGCACCCCGTGAGTTTGGGTTGGATTTACTGACATTCTTCTAACAACAACAATGAAAACATGGCAGAAGTGATCAAAAGTCACTCCTGAGATTGGATTGTAAAAGACTGTTGTTTCTGTCTTATGAACCTCTTACTCTCCTTGAATCATTTGCTCTTAGGGAAGTCAGCAGCCATGGTCTGAGCAGCCCTGTGGAAAGGGCTCCATGAGTTAGCTTGGAAGCGGATGCTCCCCAACCTAGACAAGCCTCAGAGTAACCGCATCCTCAGTCAATACATCGATGGCACACTTGTGAGATCCCCTGAACCTGAACCACCTAGCTAAGTTGTTACCATATTCCTCATCCACTAAAAAGAAACTGTTAGATGATAAATGTTTTTTTCTGTTCTAAACTATGAAGTACTGGGGTGAATTGTTACACAAAAATTGATAACTGATACAGACCGTGACAAAGGTTTAACCCCAGGCTCCTGGGCTTACACTCCCTACTGTTTACCAAGCTGACATTGAAAGACAATCGCCCCACAGGAGGATGTGACATTTTTTATTTCAAAAGTGGAAAAGTGAAGGAATGTGCATGATGATAAAACCAATGTGACCACTGTATAAATATAATAAATATAATTATTTTTCTTATTTTGTTTAGATGATTTTTTAAAGAAGAAAAATACAGTATTACCAAGAGTGCTAAAATTCACTACATTAGCCTTTATAAGTTTTTCCAACATAGCAGAGTTATTCTCAGACCCCAGTGGAACAAGAGGAAGAAGGAGAATGTCGACACTTTCAGGGTCATAAGAGTGATATGAGAATCGAATGGACAATGAAGATCTTGGTCCCTGAAATGAATGATGGATGATGAAGGAAGTTCTTGTAGCAAATGCTGCAATGTAATGTAAGTCAAACTCTTTTAAAAAAGGATTTTTTTTCCACAGTACAAGACCTGATGATTCAATCAAATACTACTATATGTGTTAACTTTGGCTCAAGCCACACTTACTGACTTGATGTCAACTGAATTGTACAGGTGGTGGTTATAATGGGTGTGAGAGGGGTCCATGTACTGATTGTGCACGATTGTGGTCATCGGAAAATATATGTAGATACTGTGCTCATTTCAAGTTCTCCTAGTCTGATCTTCGATGGAGGTTTCCTTATAACCTCATTTTCCTGGCACACCTGGGTGGCTCAGATGGGTGAGCTCCCAACTCTTGATTTCGGCTCAGATCATGATCTTGGGGTCTTGAGATGGAGCCCCGCTTTGGGCACTGGGCTCCCCACTCAGTGGGGAGTCTGCTTGTCCCTCCTCTCCCCTCTGTTTCTCCTCTCCCCCCATCCCCCGCTCACTCATGCTCAAGCTTTCTCTCTCTCAAATAAATAAATAAAATCTTTAAACAAAACAAAAAAACAACCTCATTTTCCTGACATTGAAAATTCCCTTTTTTTATAAAAAGCAAAGGTTTTGGATCTCACTTAGGCTTATGTATCTTTGTTATACTTGGGTTCCTCTAATTTAAATGTCTTCTTTAAATGTCACCGTTTGTAAATTAAACTAATTTATTATATATGATTATCATTAAGATCATCAAATTATTTTCATGTGCACAGACATATTTATCTTCATGATTAAATGTTAGTTGTCAAAACAGAAATGGGGGTTTAGAAGCTGGATGGTTACTGCAATTTGCAAATGACTTACACTCTGACAATAATGTATATGCCTTAAATTTCCTTGGTGTGAAGCACTGTCTACTCTGGTAGCAAGACTGTTCTTTTTTTTTTTTTCTTAGATTTTATTTATTTATTTGAGAGAGAGAGAACATGAGCAGGGGAGGGGCAGAGGAAGAGGGAAAAGCAGACTGTCCGTTGAGCAGGGAGCCCTACGTGGGGCTCGATCCCAGGACCCTGGGATCATGACGTGAGCCAAAGGCAGACGCTTAGCCAACTGTGCCACCCAGATGCCCCTATTTTTATTTTTTAATTGTCATTTAAAAACCCACAATCCATGAGACTTACCCTCTTAACAAATTTTTAAGTGGACAGTAGAGTCAGCATCCATGTACGGTACAGTACCATCAACTATAAGCCTAACATTGTACAGATCTCCAGAATTCTCATTTTGCTTGACTGAAACTCTGAACACATTGAACAGTCCGCCCTCGGTTTCTTCTCCCAGCCCCTGGCAGCCACCATCCTTTCTATTTCAATGAGTATGACTACCGGAGATCCTTTATGTAAGTGGATAAATCTTGAGGCCATTAGGCTAAGTGAAATAAGCCAGGAACAGAAGTACAAATACTTCAAGATTATCATAATCTTTGAATCCACAAATTGCTTCTGAAATTTTTACTATCGACGCAGAGGGGCACACATACTCCCGAATACACACGCACACCAGAGAAAACACAGGCAGCCTTTGCAGAGCCCTGTTTATTATCTTATACTAGCACCATGAACAATCAGGCGAGAGTCAGCCTCAAACCCTTCCATGAGACAGCTGGGCCCCTAAATGCATCCATTTAGATTGTGGGTCACTGTATACATCATAAGATCTGATTTAGACCATCTCATGGTTCGCCACGGTCTCTCTTTGATTAACCGAACACTGAAGCCCTCCCTTTTCCAGAGTGTCTTACCACTACATAGAACTGGAAGCCTGGCTTGGCATCCGATGGGCAGGGACTCGAAGGCACATCAATAACCTACTAAAGAGTATCAACAGAACTTGGTTAAGCGACTGCCTTCGGCTCAGGTCATGATCCTGGAGTCCAGGGATCGAGTCCCGCATCGGGCTCCCTGCTCAGCAGGGAGTCTGCTTCTCCCTCTGACCCTCCTCCCTCTCATGCTCTCTGTCTCTCGTTCTCTCTCTCTCAAATAAATAAATAAAATCTTAAAAAAAAAAAAAAAAAAGAGTATCAACAGAACTTCAGAAATATTTATTTGAAAATAATACTCACCCTGGAACAGATGTGTGAAACTTAATCATATTACAACTGAAGATGCTAAAATACTACACCACAAAGAGCAGGGCCTGGAGAAGAAATACGAATGTTACTCTGTATGTGAAAATCCTGCAGGTGGACTATCCACTCCACTCGCCTGCAGCACTGCACGCCGTTAATAAAAAAACGAATTCAACGTAGCAAAAAAGCAACCCGAAATGCACCACTGTCTGCTGCTTCAACACCTTTCTACTGTGCACCATTTTTTCTAGTGCCATAAGGACATCCTGAAAACTAATTTTAAAACATGTACGGATAAGAAAAACGTAACTGTGTCTTCCGGCTTCTCTAGTAGAGGATACATTCTTGTCTCCAAATCCTATCACCGATTGGACCCATCTCGAAAGAAAAAGGTGGGCAAAGCTTCAGCAGCTTCTTATTCTGTCTAAAGAGAGGATTATGGAAAAGTTCAAGTTTGTTTGCTCTCTTTTCTGTATTCAAGCATGCAGGCACAAAATGAGTTACAGAAGCCTGACGATTTGAAATCTGACTCCCAGGGCCTGTATTGTGTCCTCCCGAATGTATATGTTGAAGTCTTAACCCTCAGTGTGATCGTGTTTGGAGATGGAGCCTTTGGGAGTTAGGTTTCGATAAAAATGGCTTCATGAGAGTGGGGCTCTCCCAACGGGATCAGTGTCCTCCTAAGGAAAGAAAGAGTTTCCAGAGCTCTCTCTTTACTAGATGGGAGACACAGTGAAAAAGTGGCTGTCCACAGAAGAGAGGTCTCACCAGGATCCAACTGGCCAGTACCTTGAATTTGGACTTCCACCTTCGTCTGTGGGAAAAAAACTGCCTGTTGTTGGAACCACCCAGTCTGGAGTATTTTATTATAACACCAGAGCCTACCAAGGCACTTCCATATATGTTAGCAAACAAAATGGATTAGAGCATCACTTCAAAGTAACCCTTGTACTTCATCATCCCTCTGTAAAGCTTAATTTTAGTGTATTTAGCAAGAGAAGAAAATGAAAGCACCTATGGTAATTGAGTGCATGTGTTCCAGGCTCAACAATTTTATTGTTAAAATGCCTTCTGTATTAGCAAAAATAAAAGAAATAATTTCATTAAAACATAATCTTCTTTATTTTTCTTATTCACTTCTATTTACTTAATTGCCCAGTAAAATAATCTAATCAGTTAAATGGAAACAATTACCTAAGAATATTTTCCCCATCTCTTTTATTCAAAATAATTTTGCTCGAACCTCTCTATCTCAAATAGAACAGTTTACCATTATTTTAAAATTGAACACTTACTACCATAACAAACACTACGATTTAATACATTTAATTGATAACTGGAAATAGAAATACTGCCAATTTACTATTTTTCTAGGAAATAACCAGTTTTACTGCATTGTCTCAAAAGCTAACTATATTTGGGGCACCTGGGTGGCTCAGTCAATTGAGCATTTGCCTTCAGCTCAGGTCATGATCTCAGGGTCCTGGGATCGAGCCCCACGTCAGGCTCTCTGCTCAGCGGGGAGCCTGCTTCTCCCTCTGCCTGCTGTTCCCCCTGCTTGTGCTCTCTCTCTCTCTGTTAAATAAATAAATAAAATCGTAAAAAAAAAGCTACTTTTTACTATAATTGTAATTTGTGACTTCTCTTGAATCTAAACTTTTTTCTATTTGAATTCCTATCTCCTTAGTTTTTTGTTTTTTTTCACATTACAATAATGTTATTCTCGTTCATACTTTTGGTACCATTAATTTAGGTGATATTTTATTCTTTTCTATCATTTTATATTTATTGTTATTGCCAAGTGCAAAAATGGTCACTCCAAAAAAATGTAATTTCTTATGCACATATTTTGAATAAATCAAATAAATTACTATATTACATGAAATAATAGATCAGTGAAATTTATCATAAGATTTATAAGTGGTGAGTATTGGGATTAGTTCTAGTAAGAAAGCTGAAATTCTTAATAATATAAATACTGATCATTATTTCCTCCAATCTTTCTGTTTTTTTATGTCCTCTTTTTCTTTGTTCTTTAACTTGTCCAGGCAAGACAGGTAACATTAATCCTCACAGAAGGTCCTGACAAATCTATCCACCAAGTCATTCGCTGAACTGTAACAAAGTCAGGGTAAATGATGGCTTCACAGAGGAATTTAGTTAGTTAGCCACATTGATTAGCACGGCTGGACAGGGACATCCTCAGAAAATTCCACAGCAGAAAATGGAACAAAAGGATATGTGGCTTAACTTTTTTTTAAACTTGATTCTCTATTTTTACAGAGACAGAACCTTAAAAATTCTTCCAGTAATTTGAGTCATTAATGCTAATCATGACCCATGATGAATAATTTTGAGTGAACATACACTTACTCAATTGTGAACTTCTCTAATTATATATACGTATATACGTATCCCATGTAAGTCAAACAATAGATACATTTTCGCCTAAAATTATTCTCCACTGATCTGTACTACAAATGTGACATATTAATATTACCTTAAAAAATGTAAACCTGTATCATATTGGGAAGAAAGGTACATCCTTAAGAAAACCACTTTTCGTCTGCCTTAATTACCATAACTTTGATAACCTGAAATACATGTTAATTTTCAACTATTTGACAATCTTTACCCATTCTACTTAAGTAGCAGTCAGTTCATGCCTATATCCCTGATTCAGGCTTTGGCAGCAACATCAAACCCAGGAGCCAGTCATTTTTGAAATGCAAACACTAGATAACATGCTGATGATCTATCTAAGACAGAATGCCACGTGGAAAGCAACAGAGGAACAGGTAGGGCAGAAATTGAACTGCTTTCCAATCTTTTTTTTTTTCACACTGTGGCTATTAGACTGGGTTTAAGTTAATTTCAAAGAACCAAATGTCTATTCATAAATAATCTTATAACCATGCACAAGGTGCTTTCATATTGCTTAGAGACACTAATAGCTACAGTCTTAAAAATGAATGAATGTTGTTAGATATCTACTATAAACAAGTCTGAGTTATTAGAAGTAGAGTCCAGGACTCAAATAAATGTACAAAAAAATATGTTGGGGGTGGGAGTACAAGAGAACCTTCAAATGATGATGCAGACCTTATATAGAAAAAGAAGAGAGAGGACTGGATAGGAACAGTTTCTGACAGCAGGAACCATGTTTCAAGAAATTTATGACTAGGGCAAGGAGTCTTCCTTCCAGAGGTAGCCACTGGAAGAGTCCACATCTTGCCATAATGGGACTCCCATGGCTGCATGGCTGGGACCTTTGCTGTGTGTGGAAAGGCAGCAATGGATCCAGAGGTATGCGGCTAGGGTCAGTAAGTTATGCTCCTCACATAGGATATTGGAGTAACACATTTACACGGTCATCATAAAGTCCACAGTATTATTAATTATCTATTGTTTTAAAAGATTATCTAGAGCGCCTGGGTGGCTCAGTTGGTTGAGCGACTGCCTTCGGCTCAGGTCATGATCCTGAGTCTGCTTCTCCCTCTGACCCTCCGCCCTCTCATGTGTTCTCTCTCTCTCTCTCTCATTCTCTCTCTCAAATAAATAAATAAAATCTTAAAAAAAAAGATTATCTATATTATTCTAGGCCTATTGTAATATTTTGCTCTTTTGCTCTTTGGGGAAAGTATCCCAAACAAAATGTGAGATGAATGGTTATCGCTCTTGAAATTATTCTGTAATAGTACCATAATCAAAGATCTACCAAATTTATCTCCATTTTATTGATAACAACCAGATTTCTAAAACTTCTTAGGAAAAAAAGTGTGCGAAGGATTCAAGAATATTATGGAAAAATGTGTAAAACACAAAAAGTAAAGACAAATTTTGCAGTATTATATAAGAACATACAGTAAAAAGTTCAGCGACAGACAGTGCGGTATTGCTAAGTATCAAACAAATATGCCAACATAAAATTTAAAAGTGAAAAATTTGTACTTAGAGATTCATATAAGAAGAGTTTGCATTTCAGATTTGTATGAAAAGAATGTGTGAGATAACAACTGTTACTGTATATCATAATATACTTGGAATAAAATTGATAGACTGAAAGTAAACATTAACTCATAACTGACTGAAACATTCAATATAATTAGAAATAGAGTAAAAAAAGATAATATATATAAATGAGTTGAGAGAGCTTTCTTGAACATAACAACAACAAACTCCATTCTTTCCTCTGATGAATATTACAATATCAAAATCAATAACTTATTTGTAAAACAATGCATGCCTTCTTATAAGGGGCTTAAATGCCACTCCCCCATTACATTTTTTCCCGTAGACATAACGCACTCTCTACCCACTGACAACAGGCTTAGCCATACTGTTGGCTTTAGCCGGGATATATGAACAGTAGCGATGTTTGCCACAAAGAAGCGAGAGACACATGCAATAGACTGAAGCTTTGTATTCTGTCCGGATCCTGGAATAGGAAAGACACACAGAACAGAACAACGCAAGACTCAACCTATAGCTAACCAGCAATAAATATTTTGTAAGCTACCCATTTTGGGTTTGTTTATAGTACAACATTACCTACAGAGAATTCTAGTAAATACAATATGGTAGAAATAATCCTACTCTTACAGTTTATTCAGACAAAATTATCTCTTCCACATCCTACATCTCAGATTTTTTTTTTGGTCACAATCAGATGGTTAAAAAAAAAAAAATACCTGACTATAAAGATCTAAAAAAAAAATTAGAAAGCCTAATTGTTTGGCAACACCATCCTCCTGCATCTTGAGGACATAAATTGGTGGGATTATAAACAAGCACATTTTTTTTTCTATTTTAAAAAGCAGGATATTTATTTGGTAACTAAGGGATCTGGAACACAACTTAATTAACCACAAAGAGCATTGATAATGGGTTGCAACCATGACTTTGTTGTAATTTAGCACTTTGGGAGAAATCATAAGGGATGTGTTGCTAATGCTCCAGATTGTTTATGTTCCCCCACAGTATTAAATTAGATCTTTACTTTCCAAAGTGAATTCCCAAAAGATACTCCATGAAAAATGTGGTATGGCCAGTGATCTTGGGAAATGCTGCGCACCATAATTACCTCTGAGAATTTAAGTAACCACTATCATAACTAAAGGTCTAATCACCATGAAGAAAATAAAACTATTTAATTTGACCCAGAATGTGCAGGCTTATTTATCTTGGGGGCATTTTTAGCCAGTAACCCCCATTATCATCCTGCTAAACTAGTTTTCCTACAGCACATTTTAGGAAATGTGGAAGTAAATGGTCTAAAGAAATAAAGAAATAAAGTGAGGTCATGTAAGTTTAACTTCCCAAGAACCAGCTTCCCTGACTTGTATCTTGGACTCATTATTTTTACATCTAGACAAAAAACATTTACCTTGGCAAAATGACAGTAGATACTTTTTTGTTGTTGTTGTTAGAGCCCAAATGCCCCCTCTTTAAAGAACAAAACAACAACAAAATACTCCTACAATGTAATATTAGAAAGAAGTATTACTCTATCTGTGAGTTTGTGTATTTTCTTTTAACACAACTCAAGTGTTTGGTTTAGCATTTAGAAAACTGAGAACCCAATCCAGGGCCCTAATTTCAATACTAAAATTGGGCATTTTTTGACATGTATTTCTCTACTTTTTCATCAGTTTATTTTTATTTATTTATTTATTATTTATTTATTTATTATTTATAAATAAATATTTTTATTTATTTATTTTTAAAGATTTTATTTATTTATTTGTCAGAGAGAGAGAGAGCACAAGCAGGGGGTGCTGCAGGCAGAGGGAGAAGGAGAAGCAGGCTCCCCGCTAAGCAGGGAGCCCAGTTCAGGGCTTGATCCCAGGACCCTGGGATCATGACCTGAGCCGAAGGCAGACACTTAACCAACTGAGCCACACAGGCATCCCTCATCAGTTTATTTTTTAAATATGGATCTTCGATATTATGTTTAATTTGGATAGTCTGTCTCACATCCTTTCACAAAAGCAGTACATTTAATATATATTATTATATTTTCTAAATAGAAACTGCTCCCTTAGAGCGGCATCTTCTTATATACTCAGTGATTAACAAAAGCTATCATATCGAGTTAAGAACAACTTGGACTGTGCTATCAAGAGAACCACATTCTAGATATAGAAATAGTTGGTATGTAACTTGGAAAACTTCTTTTCAGTTTTCTGAGTCTCCTATTCCTCACCAGCAGAACTAGAGTAATAAGGAGGCCCACCTCAGAGGTAATCAGAATTGAAGAACACAGTGATGTCAATGTATAAATATTAATTACTTCTCCTAATTATCAGTCATGTTTTTGTGGCTTCCCTAAAAGCACGGCAATTGTTCAAGAACAGCAAGAGACCTTTCTCAGAGCCGAAATCCTAGCCAGAGTACCCCAGGTCCAGTTTCCTAAACCAGAAAATATACTCTTTTCTCTCTTCTACCCAGGTAAAATGTTCAGTTGTGGTGAAATGTCATGATGAAACCAACAAATCTATGGGGCGCCTGGGTGGCTCAGTTGTTAAGCATCTGCCTTCGGCTCAGGTCATGATCCCAGCCCCTCATTGGGCTGCCTGCTCAGCGGGGACCCTGCTTCTCTCTCTCCCACTCCCCCTACTTGTGTTCCCTCTCTCGCTGTGTCTCTGTCAAGTAAATAAATAAAATCTTAAAAAAAAAAAAATCTAATTAAAACACTTCAGTTCTCTCTCCCTCCGGTTTCCCATCCCCCTCCTCCTCTTCCTCTCCTCTCTCTCTCTCTATCTTAATATATCTTCCACCACCTTTTTTGCTGCTATTGCTAGAAGACTGGTTGAGTACAGGGTCCATGAAGAGAAGGAATGAGGAAAATCATGGAATCTTTCAGACAACCAGTCACACCAATTTTAGCACTCACAGCTCTCCTACCACATTTTCAGACTCCAGTGTTCAAAGTACTGCATCCCTCAGTCCTTCAGATGACAGCCCAAGAGATCTAAATTTACATACCATTCATGTTATTATAGGTCAGTGAATGTTTTCTGGGGAAACTACAACTTCCTTCCTTCCTTGTTTCCTAGTGGAAGATACCCAATTCCCAATCGTGGCTTTCTGGAAGGCATAAAAAGGGCATAGAAATCACTAAAGAATTTGCCAAAACGACCTAAGTAAGGAGGTGGATGGAAGATGGAATCCAAAACTCCTGATACCCGTAACTTTCTAGATTGAACTGCCTTGTTTTTCAGAAAAAGTTTTCTAGTTTGGTTAAATTGAAGTAAAATCCTACAAGAGTCACAGCTTATGATTTCTCCTCACTGTTCTCATATGCATCTGGCACATTCAGAAACTTTTGAGAATTTCTAAAAAAAGAAACTTTTGAGAATTTCTTCCCTGTGAGTGCTTTTATTTTCTGAAGTGAAAATCTTGCCTACTTAATCCCCTCGGTGGTTTATTTGTTCCTGAGACACGTGGCTGATGAGGCTGCACTTGGCAAAGCTTGTATTCCACTTAAAAAAGGATAGAGAATTAAAAAAAAAAAAAGGATAGAGAATATATATGGTTGGGATAGGTAACCCTTTCTGTGTATTTAACCCCCCCCGCCCCCACTTCCTTGCATGAAAGCTCCTAACAGACCTGTAGAAATTGAGTGAATTGGGCCCAATGGTGCCTTGCTGTTCTGTCATGCATAATAATATGATATAATTTATCTTGGTTTTCCCTTACAACAGAAGCAATATATTTAAGAGACATCTAGGGATACAGAAATAAATGAGATTTATGTTTGCATGCATTTGGAAATGCTGATGATTAAAAGCTAAATTGAGGGACATAAAACTTGAGAAATTCTTTTAAAGGTGAAGATTATCTACTCTTCCTGATAAACCATTAAAATCAGGCATAATTTTATTGTTTTAAATATATATATCGGGGGAAAAAAACTATGTGAACTTAAAGAGATACTTCCACAAATTAAAAACAGAAAAAAATACATATTAAGAGTGGATTTTGAGCAAAACCTTTTCCGAGGGCACTCCAGAATCCAGAGATGATGCTGGTATGTCTATGACCATCAAGGATTTCCTACTATAGCAGGACACGTGAGATAAGAATAATACAAGACAGAGTATGATTCCGTGTTCTATTCAAAATTTAAGTATGAGAGGTAATAAGAGAGGATTCAAATTTGCTAAGGCCATTTATATTTAAGTCTTAATCAGTTTTTTTAAGTTTATTTGACACGAGTCTGACTTGCAAGTAGCTAGTCTTAATTTCTGAGACAGGGAACATCATCCATGTGGCAAGTACCCACTAAATCTCAGGAACCACATCAGCCCACAGTTATTATGTTCTTTATTTTTTATTAAAGATTTTATTTATTTATTTGAGAGAGAGAGAATGAGAGAGAACACATGAGGGGGGATAGGGTCAGAGGGCAAAGCAGACTCCCTGACGAGCAGGGAGCCCGATGCGGGACTCGATCCAGGGACTCCAGGATCATGACCTGAGCCGAAGGCAGTCGCTTAACCAACTGAGCCACCCAGGCGCCCTACAGTATTTATGTTCTTTGATTCTTGCAACAGCTTTTTCAAGAAGTTATTACTAGCTGCATTTTATAGATAAGGAAAGAGATTCACAGTAATCAGGTAGCTAGCCCATGGTCAGAGTCACCAAAAAAAAAAAAAAAAAGGAAAGGAGAACTCTTAGATCTGAAATCTTTGTCATTGTCTTGCCTCTTTACCTGAGTTTTCATTTAGAAAAACACAGAACAGGGGCGCCTGGGTGGCTCAGTCGTTAAGCGGCTGCCTTCAGCTCAGGTCATGATCCCAGGGTCCTGGGATCGAGCCCTGCATGGGCTCCCTGCTCGGTGGGAAGCCTGCTTCTCCCTCTCCCTCTGTCTGCTGCTCTGCCTACTTGTGCTCTCTCTCTCTCTGTGTTAAACAAATAAATAAAAATCTTTAAAAAAAAAAAAAAAAAGAAAAACACAGAACAATTTTATTTTTTTCCTCCAAAGAGCAAGTGACAGTTGCTATAAAGAGAGCCCACTAGACAGTGAAGGAGTTGTCACAGTTAATAAGAGAATGCAAACTGTATTGTAGTCATAAAAACATTTATGAAAACAGTAAGGCCTAAAAGAAGAAAGAAGGAGTAACTGGCACACATGTGGAAGACAAATTCTTAATGTTTTCTTAATTTGTTACGTGGAATATATATATATATATTATGCACTATATACATATATGCACAATAAAATGTATTCTATCCATATAACTTTTATACATTCTTGAGGACAAGAATTTTAGTCTGTTTTGTTCACTAGTGTAGCCACATTCCTAGACTGACACAGGAAAAACACTCTGTTTGCAAATGCAGGTGAGTGGTACACGGACCACGCCTTTCCTGCAAGTTGTACAGTGTATCCATGTTCTAATTATTTCTGAAAGTTGAGCGCAATATTTACATAAAAACTGAAACTTACATACCTATTTAAAATGGATACATTTTGGGGACCACAATTTGATACACCAGAATTAATGAAACGCAATACAGAAAGAAAAAGAATGAGCAAGTAATAGAACTTGCACCTCCAAAAATCAAGTATTATAGGTGCCAGATTAAACCCAAACCGCAGATCAGACATGACTGTGTAGGGTCAGGAAAATGTGTGGGTTGCTCAGTCAGAAATCAGTGTGTGTAAGCATCTAATGAGACTCTTGGAAAGAACTAATCCCAAAAGAAGACAGACACAGATGTGACAAGCATAACACACTCATAAAGCCTCAATGACAGACAGAGGAGAAGAATGTGGAGAAGCATAGTCAATGTGGTATTTATTTCTTCATGGCCTTCTCTAAGGGTCCTCATGAGAAGAACCCCTAATAAATATGGAAAAACTGTTAACTTACAACTCTAACACGTAAGAGCGCATGCAGTGAAAGGTTCATGACCTTCTAAAAATAATTTCATGCAAAAAGAAGGAAGAAAATCACAAATCCCAGTGTGCCATAAACATCATCTAGAGGACATTAGGGCATTATTATCAAGAGACCCGGTTAAGACCACAATACCTGCGTAAAATAGTAGTAGCACCCAGCAGACCTTGAACAGCCCTGAGGGTGCAGCGAAATCCAGCCAAGGAGAAACTCAAGCTCAAAGGCAGGAATTATGTGGAAAAAAAAAAAAACTCACAAGATGGCTGACCAGACGGGCACACGAGCCCACATGAGTTAACCTTCGGCACTCCTCAAAGTATTTATGCTGGACAGTAACAAGAAAGGAGATGTAAAAAGCCAGGTAAAATGGTCTCATTTGTAACTGCTGGCTAATTACACATGTGAAAATTGGGAAACTAGAGTAAATCCTAAGAGAGAGCGAAAACATTTCATTTGCATTTTCTAGTGTGAACACATTATTACACAGCAATATATAAAAGTGGTAAGGATTAGTGTGTAGCTACTTCTTGTTGTCGGTAGGAATTTTAGGATTATAATAGTTCTTACATATTTTTTTTTTCAGACAGCAATTTCAAAGGAGACGCATCAAGTATATCCCTTCTTGCTCTGCTTTTCAGTGAACAGACCCTTTGGAGACAAAGAGACAGTAAAAATACTGGTTTAGTCCAGTCCTTGAGAAGATACGTTCTCCTGTTGATCTGTGTATCTGGCAATGCATACATTCTAAACTTACTAGTGTGAAAATATCCAGAAAATGGCACACCCACCATCTCTGGTTATATTCTGTGCCCAAGACAGCCTTAATCTTCTGAGCTTGATTAAACTTTAGATAGGCTTCTTCCTCACTACCCAAGGGCCTCCTTTTCCTTAGAACATTTACTCCTGGAAAACATTTCATTGTAAATCCATTCACTGCCCTTTTAGATGTAAATCTTTTACAAGACTGCTTTTAAGTTTTAGGATCCAGGAAGTCTTTCTCAAGAACCTGGTAGCCTTCTTTTGAAGTGTAGTCATTTAAGGAAGATAGAGTCCCCATTTCCCAGGTTCTGTGGGAGGGTAGGAGCCCACCTTTTGGCAGAAACGACTTGCTTCAAGTTCCAAAACTACCTCCTGCTATGAAAATAAGAGAAAGTTTACTATTGCTCTGATTAAAGCCAATTACCAAGAAGAGATGTCCTATGATCTCCCCAACTTAGCTTTTAGAAATTCTCCAGGCCTATGTTACTCAACCATCTAAAAGAATGAAATCTTGCCATTTGCAACGATGTGGATGGAGCTAAAGTGTATTATGCTAAGTGAAATAAGTCAGAGAAAGACAAATATCATATGATTTCACCCATATGTGGAATTTAAGAGACAAAAGAAAGGGGGGCATGGGTGACTCAGTGGGTTAAGCATCTGCCTTTGGCTCAGGTCATGATCCCAGGGCCCTGGGATCAAGCCCTGCATCAGGCTCCCTGCTCAGTGGGGAGTCCGCTTCTCCCTCTCCCCCTGCTTGTTCTCT
Source organism: Phoca vitulina (assembly GCF_004348235.1). NCBI lineage: Eukaryota > Metazoa > Chordata > Mammalia > Carnivora > Phocidae > Phoca > Phoca vitulina. The sequence continues at coordinate 17,184,233 of NW_022589735.1, forward strand.
CTCTCTCTCTTACTTGCTCACTATCTCCCTCAAATAAAAGAATTAAAAAAAAAGAAAAGAAAGAAAGAAAGAAATTCTCCAGCTCTGTGTTTCAAGTAGCCTGGAGCTCAGAGTGAGTTCTGGCCTCCCCACCCAACTGCAATAACCTTGGATAAAGTCTTCCTTACCTGTTCAACTCTGTCCAGTTCATCTTGAGCAGTTTTGTGTTGACATCTGCTAAAATACCAATTCTACATTTTTTTCATATATTTAAATTAGCATTCTTAATTTGAAATAATGAGGATCAAATCCTGCCAATGGGTTTTCCAAACATTTATTTCATTTGTCCAATTTCCTGTAATCTGTTTAAGGCATTTTTTTTTTAAGATTTTATTTATTTATTTGACAGAGAGAGAGACACAGCGAGAGAGGGAACACAAGCAGAGGAAGTGGGAGAAGGAGAAGCAGGCTTCCCGCCGAGCAGGGAGCCTGATGTGGAGCTCAATCCCAGGACCCTGGGATCATGACCAGAGCCAAAGGCAGACGCTTAAGGACTGAGCCACCCAGGTGCCCCTAAGGCATTTTTTTTTTTTTTAATCCTAGTCGGTAAACATAAGAAAGGAGAGTAGATGCTGCAAATCTTACAAAATTGTTACCATTTCTTAGAAAAATGTTTGTTATGTAAAGAAAACGGATAAAGGATGTTTTTAAAAATAATCTATAAATTTAATTGTGCATGCTATCTTTCCCTTCCAGCTGCCAAGTTAAATTAAGAAGTGCCTCAAGGGAAATACACTAAAATGAATACAAATATCCAAAGATAAACTAACTGATGACTTAACCCAAATTTTTAAAACATATTATTTCCCAAGGGGTCTGTAAATAATTAAGAAATTCAACGACTTTAAGTCCATATATCCAAAATCTCTTCTGTGAAACACTACTCCTCCAAAATGCTATAGGAAAATATACTTCCCTTGTCAAATAATTGTGAAAAACAATGCGTAATATATCATCAACATGAAGATTCAAATTGCACATTAGCTTATAAAATCTGAGCATTTTGCAGTAAACCATGAGACTGTGTTTAACTCAATAATTCCCAAATTTGCTTTTCTAAGGAATTTTTCTTGTTGGTTTATGATTCTCTTTCCTGAGCTTATTTAATACAGAGATCACACATATCATATATACATATGTTTATATACTGTCTTGGGGTGCCTGGGTGGCTCAGTCTGTTAAACATATGCCTTCAGCTCAGGTCATGATCCCAGGGTCCTGGAATAGAGTCCCACCTTGGGCTCCCTGCTCGGAGGACAGTCTGCTTCTCCTTCTCCCTCTGCCTGCCACTCCCCTTGCTTGTGAACTCTCTCTCTCTCTGTCAAATAAATCAAATCTTTAGAAAAAAAAAAAAAAATATATATATATATATATATACATATATTTACATACTCTCTCTACAAAGATATATATCATATCAGGTAAGCTTACATTCAGTTTATAGGCTTTCTCTGTTATTTTTCTCATTGTTTAAATTACTTCTCGGTCATTATGATGTTCAGGCCAGTTACAAACGTATGCTGAGCATTCTTTCTATACCAAAGCCCGGATTCCATGCTGGGGAGCTAAAATGTACTTGAGTACATCGAGATCCCTTTAGGAAGAACATTAAAAGAAACACTAAAATTTCTTGGATCATTAATATCCTCCTGAGTTTTTTTAAAAGTAGGATTCAGCAGTTTTTTAAAGACTTATCAGCTCCCCCATTTCTCCTAAAGCAAAATGTAATTCCTATAAAACAGTACTCAAAATCATTCCATTCCCCTCCCCCCAGCCATCCACACATCCAAACATTTTTCACTCACCTATTCTATTTGTGCTTCTCAAGAATCAACTCCAGTTTGTTATTTGTTTTCTTTCTTTACTGTTGCCAACATCTTCCCCTGCCTAAGAGCTCCTTCCTATCTCCCCTCCTGGCACATTTCTATTTGTTCTTTAACACCCAGGGCAAATATTATATGATAGTGGTCTAGAGTGAAATGATTCTAACCATCCACCCCACCTCAACCCCCTTCCAGTGGAAAAACGTCCTCCACAGAGCCAGGGAAGCTAGAAACTACATTCTCTAGACTCCTCTGTAGCCTGGGTGGTGTCTAGTAGGGATGTGGGATCTACAGTCAGACGTACTGCAAATGAGGAAGTCACAAGGGAAACCGAGATTTGAATTCTTCTGCTGTTTTTACCGGCAAATACAATCTAAGTGGAATGATGTTTTTCCTGGGGCAGTCCTTGGCTTTATGGCTGTCAGAGGTGTAGGACAGGTGATGTGCCAGGGAGGGTGAGGGCAGGCATGTCACTGTCCTCATGCTGGCTGTGATAGGACAGGAGTCCATTTCTGTCTGCTTCCCCACTGCAGAGTGGTGATCTGGTTTAGCTCCACCAGCTACCGCTGCAACTTGCCCATTAGGCAGGCAGATTCCTGATCATAGCAGATGAAGTTTCTCAAAGGCTCAGGTCTGGAGGGTGGCTTTGGGGGGGGCGTTCCTAAAAGCCCACGGTCTTGATTCTTCAGCTGTCCTAAAGATTTAGCATCTGACTTAAGTATACAGGAATCAAGGCCCTTCCTGCTTAAACCAGCTAGAGTGTATTCTGTTCTCTGTAACTGAATCCTGACCTTTAAAAATATCATATCCTCTGTGAATTCTAATTTCCTAGGCATTTAGCTGTTTTCCTACCAAACCTGGTATACATTAATAGCATTTATCAAATCGCATGTTTATGCCCTTTCCCTACAGCAAAATCTTATTGCCTGTTATGACTGCCACCTTTTCCTTCTGCGCTCACCAAAAGGCAAAACTTTTCCTGCATCCAATCCTGTCTCTGACAGAGCTGTCAACTTTTTTATTTCCCCTGGTTGTCCTGTGACTCAGCTCCTTTTTGGGCTTTATCAAATTATGCATTTAAATTACATCTTTTTCTTGCTGTTAGGATAGGAGTGACCCTCTCTTATCAATTTCTACATGCTAAGTGGGATCATAAACTACTCTTGTTTTTAGGATTAGAAAGTATTTCCTAACAATGATCAGATAAATATTCCCAACATGCAATGTAGAGTCATTTAAAATTTTTTCATAATCATATCTATAATGAACCTGAAACCTAATGTATCATATGAGGAAAAACCAAATTATTTTTAAAGGGTCCTCACTGATTTGAGGCACCAATTTTATCATGTTCCACAAATGACTTCTACTCTGGACAACCTTTTCTGCTCCAGTGAGTATTCATACATCAGATATTACCAGCTTGTTGCTCTTATTGTAATTTGATCATATGTTTAGTACATGAGAGTACATGTCTTCCATCTTTTCTTTCAAAAAAATTCCACGCAACCTCATTTTTTGTTTCCTTTTTTCCGATGGAATTTTGGATTCATTTAGTTTCTAGCTATAATCTCATTGAAATAATACAGACTTTAGAGGTTAATTTGAGGAAGTATTCATTCCTTTGAAAATTAAGTCTTCCTAGGCAGGAGCAAAGGGTTACTCTCAATTTATTCAGATTTTCTTTGGTTTTGAAAGGAAAACCTGTATTTTTCATTCATATACTTTTTGAACATTTCTTCTGATTTTCACTGCTGTGTAGTTGATACTTTGAAAAGAGATTTTAGAAAGCATTCATTTCTAATTAGCAAAGATTTGTGATTTATTTTTTGTATGTTGATTTTTCAACTTTCGTATTTTATAACTTATTTTATAATCAGAAATATGTGAATTTTATTATGAGCCTTCATGAAAGCTATTAGGATAATATCCCCTCTAACTCCTTATGTTAATCCCAATTATCATTTTCTCATTTTATCAGCCAGGTTCTTGAGCATTTATCTATTGTATGGACCTTTCTATAAAGAGCTTATGGATTTTTCAATTACATTATTTTCTGTTTACTAATAAATTTGTCCTTTGCTTTCATTTTCCCCCTTCTTTATGTTCTTTTGTTAGTTTGTAATATCTTATTATGATGCTTTGATTGGCATTTCTGAACCTTTGCTGCATATTAGAAGTATTTATAAGAAACAACAATAAAAAACTATGGATGCTAAGATCCACTGCTGAAGTTTCTAATTTAACCAGACTTGGGGGGGATTCTTCATGTGATCCTAAAATGCCGCCAATGTTGATTGAGATAATTTGGTTTCAATATTTCTTATTCATACTCTAAATTTTTAAAGTTACCTTATCAATTAATAGTCATTCCATAAGTATTGTTAGATATTGTTTCTCTATCATCAATTCACACATTTTATAATTTTAGTTTTTACCTCTTCATTTACCTTAATTTGTGAGTTTTATTTTCCTTTGTAGTTGTATTCCTTTTTGCTATTATTGAAAATTGAACAGGGGTGCCTGGGCTGCTCATTAGGTTAAGTGTCTGATTCTTGATTTGGGCTCAGGTCATGATCTTAGGGTTATGCGATCCTGGGCAATGCGATCTCTCTCTAAAACTAATTTAAATAAATAAATAAAATTGAACTGTAATGTTATAATGTTACAATAAAATACAGTTTATTATTTATACATAAGGGATATTATAACTGGTTGAATATATTAGTTTCATAGGCAAATAGCTTGATTTTGGAAGGAAGATTAATTATCTCCTTTTTGGTTATAAAATGTAATGTCCACTATTAACTCCCCTTCATAATAATAATGATAAAATATGAGCAGATGTATTTTTACAAAAATGCAAACCTTTTGGTAAACATATCAAAGGCAAAGAAATGGTTAAAATTCCACAGCAAAACTATTTTTAACAACGTTTTCAATTTGTAACTATTTATCTTTACTTAGTTTGTGTAATGTGGTATTTTGACACATAAATACTATATACTAAATTTTACATTGTTTTCATTATTATGCAATATCCTTCTTGGTTTCACGTAATGATGTTTTATTAGCAAAGTTTCTATTGGAATTATAACAGCTCTTACTTTTATCTATGTATTTTATAAAGTTGATCCTTGAACAACATGGGTTTGAATTGGGCTGACCCACTTACATGCAGACTTTCTTCAGTAAATACAGTACTGCAAATGTATTTTCTCCTCCTTATGATTTACTTAGTAACATTTTCTTTTCTCTAGCTTTCTTTATTGTAAGAATACAGTATATAATACATACAACATACAAAATATGTGTTAATCAACTATTTTTATTATTGGTAAGGCTTCTAGGGAACAATAGGCTCCTTAGTTAAGTATATGTATATACTTAACATATACATGTAGCAAAGTTATATGCAAATATCACACAGCACAGGGGTCAGAGTCCCTAATCCTGGTGTGCTGTTTAAGAGTCAATTGTCTACCTCTTTTCATGTTTTTATTTTTTTATCTTTAAGCTGCACCATTTCATTTTCATATGTGCCTCAAAAGCAATAAATTATTTCACTTTGTTTTTAAACGACATTAGGGAGCTTTTTAACTTCAGTTCCTGAGCTAACCTGTAAGTACTGTAATATGTACTAAATATTTTTTAATATCTTTTAGACTTGCTGGTTTTTAAAAATATTTTTTGCTTTTTTTTTTTAAATGTCAAATGCATCCTTCTTGCTATCCACTTTAGAACATAACATTTGGAACACCTAAATATTATTTATATCTCAATACTTGAACCTGTATTTCTCTAATTTGAATATGAAGGAAAAAACAAGCTACACTTGACCAGTATAACACAAGGAAATGAGTAGGTTTTTACTCCACTCTGAACCACTTCTACTTTCCAGTATCTGTTCATGAAACATAAGATTTTAAATTTAGATTTTATCACCACTCATTATTAATTTTATTAATGTTTTCATTATTAAATATTTATGATATTTTATTTTGCTTAATAGCACCATCTATAGTAATTCTCATGCAGAAAAATAGATACCATAAAACCAAAACTCAGAATATCAGTATTAGTTCAAAGAAGTACTTGGACTGACCATTCTAATTAATGTAAGAATAAATCAAGCCTTCATACCACATAATGATTAACCCAGAAATTATTACCTAACAAAATTGTGCCATCACCATATTCACAGTGCATTGTGCTGGAAGTCCCAAAGCAATTTATATGCCTAATTTCATTAAATTTTCTGTAATTGCCAGCACAAGGAATAACAACAACAAAATTACTTTAAAATACATACTTGCACACAAGTTAAGTCAAGTGGAAAAAAGAGCAACTAGTTCGGGTTCAATGGTTTCTTCATTTCCATAGCTCGTAAAACAGTAGCTATTACTGTCTTTTCTTCAATATATTGATGTAGGAAAAAAAATAATTACTCTGGTGTCTAGATCAGAGTAGTAGCACAGAATTGACTCAGTAAATTATGTCAATCACCATGAAAAGGTTTATAAACTATCTTCCATGAGTCAAGAACCATTAACAATATTCTGAACTAGACAAACTGTATTTTACTTTTAAGAGACAAAAATGCATTTCATATTTTTTTTAAGATTTATTTATTTATTTGAGAGAGAGAGAGGAGTGAGCGGGGATAGGGGCAAGGGGAGAGGAGAGAGAGAATCTCGAGCAGACTCCCCAGCTGAGCACAAAGCCCATGCAGGACTCATCGCAGAACCTCGAGATCAGGACCTGAGCTGAAATCAAGAGCCAGCAGCTTAACCGACTGAGTACCCAGGTGCCCCGCATTTCGTATTTTTTAAGACGCAGTGCAGTTTGGGATTGAAACAATATGGCTTTGGCTATCAAACAGTAGTGGATTAGTGTTTTAACTCCTTGCTTTTTATCTAAGTATTCTATAAAATTTGCTTAATCTCTGGTGCTTCTGTTTTCCCTTGAAGTGGTTAAGGATAGTGGCTTACTCCTGCAGTAGCTGTGAAGATTTAAATCGTTAATGAACAAAAAGCAGTCAGCACAGTATCTGGTGTGGACTAGTATTCAATAAATGCCAACTGGAAATGGAATGTCTGTTCTGACTGAATCTTATTTTTATTTTTTATTTATTTTTTTTTTAAAGATTTTATTAATTTATTTGACAGAGAGAGAGACACAGAGAGAGAGGGAACACAAGCAGGGGGAGTGGGAGAGGGAGAAGCAGGCTTCCCACCGAGGAGGGAGCCCGATGTGGGGCTCGATCCCAGGACCCTGAGATCATGACCTGAGCCGAAGGCAGACGCTTAACGGCTGAGCCACCCAGGCGCCCCTGAATCTTATTTTTAAATAGTGAAAATGCTTCTGTGGATTTACTCATTATGTATTACATGAAGAGCTGATATTCAAAACATACACAGACCAGTACAGTATCCATAATGTCTATAGACATGAATCCGAGCTGCCACCTCACCAATTAGAACATTCCATTATGCCCTGCCGCTGGTGCCCAAATGCTAAATATCAGTAATGAGATGTAAGATTTTTAAATTATACAGTGAGAGGAAGCTCCATGTCCACATTGCTTTAAAATTGTTCTCATATGTTCTTTAGTTTTATACTTTCATGAATTAAGAAGTTATATATATAGACACAATCCTCTTTCGGTTTTCTGAGAAAATAAAACACAGGATCAGATTTTGAAGAAATCACCATATTAAATAGAACAAGGGAAATAAGGTAAGACAGGAGTAATCAACTTGCTATCATAGGCTACTTAATGTTATTTTTCAGATCATAGCAAAAACTACAGAAGAAGAAAAACATGATTTTTAAATTAAAATTAAGTTGAACTAAGGAACTAAGGAAAGTATAAATTACCTTGTGTAAGAAAGAGTTAATGTAGCTTTCTGTATTGAGTGCATGTTCACCATGATTTTAAATATATATCTGCATATAACTTAATACAGCTTAATATTTCCAATTGCCTTTTTAAATATTACAAAAGTAGAATTCTAATATTTAATTTCTGAAGTATGCTCAAGTTACTGTGTCAGTGTTACAATAGAATGAACAGGTATAATTTACATGGGTATCATACTGATGAAGGAGCCAAAGGTAGGCTGAGGGCAAAGCACAAACATCCTGCAACCTGCCCATCCCCACGCTCACCCTCCCACACACACCCCACCCCACCCCCGCTGGATATAGCTGACATTCCTCAGGCACTCCTGGCCGCCCTAGAAAGGGTCAAACAAGTGTTTAACTGATAGAGATCACATTCAGGTAGGACCTAAGTCTCCATCAGTTTGCAACTGTCCTAATGATTTTTTTTTTTTTTTTTTAATTTTTTTTATTGTTATGTTAATCCCCATACATTACATCATTAGTTTTAGATATAGTGTTCCATGATTCATTGTTTGTGCATAACACCCAGTGCTCCATGCAGAACGTTGCAACTGTCCTAATGATTTACAAGAAAAAAGCAATCTCCAGAAACCTATAGACTCAATTTCCTGAGCCCTAACATCACCCTCCCCTCCACAGGAAAGAAAATCTTATATAATCAGTCACTCCTCACAACCCCAGTGCACCTCTTTCTGCCCATGGGTCCTATCCCCCTGCTTTAATAAAACCACCTTTCATGATCCCAGGGTCCTTGGATCCAGCACCGCATGGGGCTCCTTGCTCTGCAGGGAGCCTGCTTCTCCCTCTCCTCCCTGCTTGTGCTCTCTCTCGCTATCTCTGTCTCTCTCTCTCTCTCTCAAATAAATAAATAATCTTTAAAACAAAACAAAACATCTTTTCGCACCAGAAATGTCTCAAGTTCTTGGCCATGGGCTCCAAACCCCAACACTTCAAATCACATCAATACTGTCACCAGCTAGACCCCAAGACCTGACCTTTACTGCCCACCTGCTTGTACTCACTGACCTTTGCCCCACATTTGTCCTTAAGCCTTTCTTTCCAGCTTATCTCTTAGTGCAGGCAAATGGGAAGCAAAATGCTCCTCGCCCCCTCGAGGGAAAGCGCCTGCCCTGACAGGACTCCAGCAGGACCAGACCACCCAGACCAGTTTGAGCTTAACCCCTAACTTGGCGCCTTTGCACGTGGACCTTAGAGTGAGCTCTAGAATGACTGACAACTACCTTTACCTCGTTCTCATACTAAAAACTCCACCAAAGGAGGAGCACAAACCTCACTTACATAACATAGGATATGTGTATAGGCATGTTTCCTTAAGGCACATGTGTGACCTTATGCCCACCTCCGTATAGGATGACCAGGCTTCCCTACCTAAATATGCATCCTAGCCCTAAATAAAAGGAAACCATCCACCCTTGCTCAAGGAGTCAAGTATTCCCCCTGTTTTCCTTATTTGATGCAAACAAAGTTTTCTTTGTGAGACAAACTTCTGACTCACCAAGGAGGAACTCAACGTTGGTTCAGTTATAATACCTTGAAAAGAAAAAAAATAAAAAAGTAAATACATTAGAAGGCCATAGAAATACAATTCAGTCAATATGCATTTTAAATGATTAGGTAATCTCTTAACGGTTTCCTTTGGGTCACTTGAGTTTTACTTAAATATATGTTTTAGGGGCACCTGGGTGTCTCAGCTGGTTAAGCGCCCAACTCTTAATTTCGGCTCAGGTTGTCATCTCTCGGGTGTGAGATGGAGCCGTGCATCTGGCGCAGTGCTTGGGAGTGGAGTCTGCTTGAGATGCTGTCTCTCCCTCTCCCTCTGCCCCTCCCTCCACCCGTGCTCTCTAAATAAATGAATGAATGAATGAATAAAATCTTTAAATATACATTTTAAATTGCAGAGTCTCTGTCAAATAAGAAAATGGGACTATTTGTTTATTTGAGATTTTGTTTTAAATCGAAATCCATGTAAGCAATGACTTTTGAGGAAGACAAAGAGGTCTTCAAAATCTATTATTCTTAATTCATTTCAATTTAACTGTCTTTTCCAAATCAACAAGTATAGCTTTTGTATAAAAAAGAATGAAAGAAAACTTAATAACTAAATAGATAATTTTGAATTACAATCCTTTACTTCAGCAAATATGGGACCTTTTAAAATGTGTGCTCCTGGGGTGCTGGGTGGCTCAGTCGGCTAATTCTTGGTTTCTGCTCAGGTTGGGATCTCGTTATCTCAGGGTGTGAGATCAAGCCCCACCTCAGGCTGAGTACTCAGCCTAGAGTCGCTTAAGACTCTCTCCCTCTGCCCCACCCCTTCTCTCTCTGTCCCTCCCTTCAAAATAAATCAATAAAATCTGTAGAAAAAATTAAAAAATAAATAATAAAATAAAATGTATGCTCCTCCAAACTTACATATATTATTTCTGAGTTTCAATCTACCCCAGTTAATAAAAATAAATACAGTCATAACTAATTAATAACCAACCCTGCAAATGGAAATTCCAGATCCTGGAGAAAAGCTATGCTAAATAAGGTTAAGAATGTAGCTCTTAAAAAGGTTGCAAAACTGTTACAGAAATGAAGGACAATGGTGATGTGAATATATAAAAGGAGAAATCACAAAAGATCGTAATTGATATTAAAATTTTTCAGTCAGATATTTTAACAAAGAACTAATTGTTGAAGGTAATGATTTTTCTATTCACAATGTGAATTGATAAAACGAACTGGCAGGAAACAGACAAGGTGATCGATACCAAGAAATCTAAAGTAATGCACTGAGGCAGAATAATCGGCTACCTCGTTCGTTATCTGCCTACTTCATTTGCACATTTATTGGTATATGAGGGAAAGAAAAACATATCAAAGGGCCGATTTTTAGAGATGTTACCTGACTTATCATTTCTATGAAATTTAAATCCTTTCTTTTTAAATGTAAATTATGTCTCTATTCCATCTGTGCATTCTCAAGTCAATTTTTTTTTAACCTAAATTATTCTTTCATTCCCCCTGGGGGCTATGCTTTGCCCTGCACTCAGACACTATGTTGTTGTCTTCTTCACATCAATTACCAGATGGTCTGGGCTGCCTTGATCTGCTTTCTGAAATGTAATGAGTGGGGGTATGTTTTCCTTCTTTTCTGCTCAGCTTTATGCAAATTTTTCTGTAGCTCTTGAGTTTAGTAGTTCCGTGCTTATGAAATCAAAATGATCTAGCTACAACTCCTAATTTATTTGTGTATTACCTAGACTTGAATACAGTTCTTAATCAATGACACTCATTACTCACCTCATAGAATAAAATTTAAATGAAATAATTCATATAAAAAGTTTTTAGCTTAGTTCTTGGAAAATATTGCCTTTAATTAATAATGGCAAGTTCTTATTGTTTTCTAGATGTTTCCTATGGTCTATTTACCTAGAACCAGGTTATGTTATTCATCTTATTGGCTGTCCTACTTGTTTTTTTGTCTTTTCTTTTAATTGTACAAATACTACATGAATTAACAATATAAAAAATGGAAACAAAATAGAACGAATATTGAAATCCAACTTGATACTTCTGTAACCAAATGTATCTCTCTACAGGATGTTTACTGCTAGTTCTCCGGTCCTTTTAATTACACATATGTGCTAGATCCATTATATTTGTGTAAAAGATGACACAAAATAATTCTACCACAAAAATCATGCAGATAATTGTGCAATGGATATAGGCTGATATTATAATTAACATTATACTGTTGCTATTAGCATTGGCAATAATAGTAATAGTACTATAAATAGTAGTATTTATAAAACAACAAGTCATTAAGCATATTTGCAGGAGGACAACACAGTAAGGTCAAATAAGCAAGAATTACAGGTAAAGAATTCCACATCTTTGGATATAGATATCAACAATATCTATATAAAATTAGAAATGTAAACAAAAGTCTAGGAAGAGCCTTGTGACACTGTGAGGCAAGAGAGACTCACTCAATAGGTATTGATTGAGAAGTGAACACGTATTATGTTCTCCCACTGTGTTCCAGATTCTGTGCTGGGCTCTGAGTATAAAAGCTGAGTTCTGAACTCAGGAGACAACTAAAGGATATGCAAGAGCTAGCCAGATGGCTTTGGGCAAGAGAGTAAACATACAGGGTGGGGTAAAGCCCGGGGCCAAAGGAAGCATAGCAGCTCAAAAACCTAAAAATTATACAACTGGCTAGAGGAGAGAAAGTGAGATTGAGCATGGAGTTACAGAATCTAGAGATGGGCAGATTACGTCAGGCAGTGAAAGTGAGGTCCAAGAGGTTTAGCTATCCAAAAGTTGTGCAAGTACCCTGGAAGGAAGTGCTTTCAAGCCAGAGGGTGATAAAATCAGATTTCTTTCCCTTTTTTTTTTTTTTTGGTGGGGGGTGGGGGAGATCAATATGTCTGCAGATTAAGGAGAAAGAGCATAGATGAGAGAAAAGCTATTCCCATACACACTTCAATATTTTAGGGTGGTACTAGCATGATGGTTATAGAAATAAGAAAAAAAAAGCGCAGAGTCCAGGCACATTTCAGTGATAATGACAGGGTGGAACACTTAGCTGGGTAGGGAGTGACTGGGTTAAAAGTAGTTAGGAGAGATGCCCAAGATTCTGATGTAGCTTCCTAGTTGAATGGCTATGTCATTTACTAAAATGGAGAACAGGAGAATACAAGCAGTTTGGGAAGAGGCAAGAATATCTGAAATACTCAAATTGTGGCTTTCCGTGAATATTCAAGTGAAAATTGCACTCCAAAAAAGGGTACATAAATATAACGCAAAAGATACAATAGTCACCCCCTTATCTGCAGTTTTGCTTTCTGCGGTTTCAGTGACCTGTGGTTTAAAAGGCAGATGATCCTCTAAAGTTCAAGGACTGAAAGGTCAAAAGTAACATAAATGATGTCACAATGCCCATGTCATTCACCTCATCACATAGGCATTTCAACATCGCACATCCTCACAAGAAGAAGGGTAAGGACAGTACAATAGTATACTTTCAGAGAGAGAAACCACATTCATATAACTTTTATTTCTGTATATTGTAATTGTTCTATTTTACTAGTTACTATTTTAATCTCTTACTGTGTCTAATTCATAAATTAAACTTTATCATAAGTAAGTTTATATAGGAAAAAAATACTCTATGTAGGGTTCAGTACTATCAACACTCTCAGGTAAGCACGAGGGTTCTTGAATGTATCCCCCAAGGGAAAAAGGGAGACTACTGCATTTAGAATTTATCAACATAGAGATTGCACTGGAAACCACACAGCTGAGAAAACTTCTCAGACGTGGAAAACTTGCCAGAAGCAGAAAAAGGAAGAGTCCTTAGGACTGACCCCTGAGGAAAATAGCATTTAAGGGCTGTTAAAAAAGAGAGAGAGAGAGACCCTAAAAAATGTTTATTCAGATCTTCTGTCCACTTCCTTTTAACTTTTTTAAAATTAAGAGTTTGGGGTTTTTTTTACAGCAGTTTAAAGTTCACAGCAAAGTTGAGGGGTGTATAGAGATCTCACATATACTCTCTGCCTGTACACATGCACAGTCTCCCAAACTATCAGCATCCCCCAGCAGAGTGAGATGTTTTTTACAATGGAAAAACCTACACTATTTGACTATCACTGAAAGTCCGTAATCTACATTAGGGTTCACTCTTGGTGTTCCCCATTCTATGGGTTTGGACAAATGTACAATGACATTTATTCATTATGATATCATATGGAGTATTTGCACTGTCCTAAAAATCCTCTGTTCTCTGCCTATTCATCCCTACCCTACCTCCTCAACTCTCGACAACCATTGATCTTTTTACTATCTCCATAGTTTGCCTTTTCCAGAATGTAATATAACTATAATTGTGTAGTATGTAGCCTTTTCAGATTGGCTTCTTTCATTTAGAAACTTAAGTTTCATTTAGTTCACTGTTCATTTACTTCATATTATTAAGTTCATTTAGTTTCCATTAAGTTGCATTGAAGTGGCCTCCATGTCTTATCATGGTAGCTCATTTCTTTTTAGTGCTGAATAATATTCCATTTTCTGGGGATAGCACAGTTTATTTCTCTATTCACCTACTGAAGGACCTCTTAGTTGCTTCCAAGTTTGGGCATATATGACTAAAGCTGCTATGAACAATTGTGTGTCGGCTTTGATATAGACCTAAGTTTTCAATTTCCTTGGGTCGATACCAAAGAACATGATCGCTAGATCATATGTTAAGAGTATATTTAGTTTTATAAGAAACCACCAAACTGTCTTCCAAAGTGGCTGTACCATTTTGCATTCCCACCAACAACAGGTAAGAGTTCTTGTAGCTCTATGTCCTCACCAGCATTTGGTGTTATTGGGGTTGTAACAGACTGTGGTCATTCTAATGTTACTGCAGTGGTATCTCATTATCGTTCTCATTTTCATTCCCCTGATGACATATGATTTTCCTATGTCTATTTGCCGTTTGCATATCTTCTTTGGTGAGGTGTGTTAAGATCTTTGGCCTATTTTAAATTGTGTTGTTTTTCTTATTGTTGCATTTCAGGAGTTCTTTGGTATTTTTTACAATAGTCCTTTATCAGAGGTGTCTTTTGCAAATAAGGCTAGAAAAAAAAAAAAAAAAGGATTCCCCATGGAACTGTGAGCAGCTCCATTCAGTGAAGAGGGCAGCAAGCAGAATGGAAAATAATCATTGCTGAGAGTGGAATGGGATCAAGAAAAACGTGTATGTGCAGGACAGTGATGGGGAGGTGTGTGCACTGAATACCAAATGAAAGACAAGATTTTATTCAGCAAGCAATGGAGAGCAAAACCAGGTATTCAAGCAGGAAAGTGACTCAATTAGAGCTGAATCCACCATTTTATTTATAAGCACAATTAGCTCTTGATTACATTGTGCCTTGTTAATATAATTAAGCTTTTAAACCTGGGTTGCTGAGCACTGCCAGAGAAAAGTATTAGTGCCACAAAAATTTATGTTCCCCAACTTTGGCAGTATCACCAGGAGTCCCATCAGCCCTGCTTGTAAATCCTTTACATATCCCTGGTCAGCAATTGTTTTCCCCCCCAAAAGGCTATAAGAAACCCTCATCATGAAGCAGTCCTTTATTCAGAAATTATAGAGATTCATTTTTGCTTAAGAAAGGTCTGAATTCAGGGGCGCCTGGGTGGCTCAGTCGTTAAGCGTCTGCCTTCGGCTCGGGTCATGATCCCAGGGTCCTAGGATCGAGCCCGACATCGGGCTCCCTGCTCGGCGGGGAGTCTGCTTCTCCCTCTCACACTCCCCTTGCTTGGGTTCCCTCTCTCGCTGTCTCTCTCTCTGTCAAATAAATAAATCTTAAAAAAAAAAAAAAAAAAAAGGTCTGAATTCAGATAAAATAAAAATAGATTTAAAAAATAATACATTATATATTAATTTAAAAAAGGAAAAAGAAAAAAACAATGCCTGTACGCAACATCAACTGGACCTTAACAAACTAGCGAACACAGCAATTTTAATGACAACCTCCAATACATTCTTTGTGATGAAGGAAAAGTTAATCCGAGTTAATATGAGGTACCAGCAGACTCATTGCTTGACTACTATTCTTTTCTGTATAAAACCTGTTTCTACCTATCAAGAATCAGAAAAAAAGAATTTCAGAAAAAAACAGGGCAATACGATAATTCTTGTAACAGAATTCTAGAATCACCGGTGTAAGCACTAAACTGCCGCCCTTGATATCAATTATGCAACCCTGATACCAAATGAATGATGGAGATTTGCAACTCACTACGCAGTGAGTGAAACATTTTAGCATTTTATCGGAGACTATATAATTAGTTAAGCACCTTGCAAAACCACAATATATTCTCCAAAACAGCAACATTACAATCATCCTAAAATATTTCAAGCCTAACAAGTTCATCTGCTATCTCTCCAGCACAAAGAGGCAAGGGCAGGTGACTATTTTAAACGGTAGACTTGTGGGACGCCTGGGTGGCTCAGTCAGTCAAGCGTCTGACTTCGGCTCAGGTTGTGATCTCAGGGTTCTGGGATCGAGCCCCGCGTGGAGCCCCATATTGGGCTCCAAACTCAGCGAGGAGTCTGCTTCTCCCTCTTTCTCTCTCCCTGCTCCTGTGCTCTCTCTCTCGCATATAAATAAAATCTTTTAAAATATTTTTTTTAAATAAACTGTAGACGTGTAGTCTTATCACTCAACCGTATCTAAGTCATATGTCACTGCAAAGCAATGATTAATGTAATATTCTGTATTTGTGGTAGACCTACAAACTGTAGTCATCAAACACTAAAATATGACAAGCTTTAAAAGGGGTGAAGGAAGCTAAAAATTCTCTCTGATGAATTTTGGGGAACGTAATTCACTTTACTTCTTCAGCAGGCTCTCAGTCAAAGGGGCTGGTGTGCTACATGGTCTGATGTGCGGGGGCGAATTAGCAATAGAATATCCTTCCCCCTGACCACCTGCTCACTAGAGGACTACTCATTCTAATTGTTACAATTTCAGAAGCCTTCACTTAAAATATAAAAATATTACTTGAAAATTACAAACTGAAAAACATCTACTAGTTGATGTAATTCAGGAGCTGTCATCTAGATTAGCAAAGCTGAAATCACCTGAGAAATAAAAAGGGGAATGGCTTCTGTTAGAGCTTATTTTAGATAAGGTGTATTCCCACCAAAACTCTCTAAATTATTAACAGCAGGAGGAAGAGCCTCCCAAGTAGCCCAGCTTCCCCACAAGTCCATGGCAGCAAGAACATTTTTCATAAACACAAATGTTAATTCTCCCTGTCCTTCTTAGGGTAAAGCACTCCTGAGTTCTTTTGTACTCCTAGCTGTAAGAACTGAGAGACAAGACAGATAATAAGACGAAGTTCATGTCATTCTGCCTGTAAAAAGGCAAAAATTTCAACCCTAAAATCTGTATTCTTCATCCCCTCCAAGTGGGGAAGAAGAAAGATCATAACTTACGGGCCAGAATGAGTTCTAGCCCCAAGGAGGCAGTTTGGATTCTAATGAAGAAAACTCACTGATTCTGCATTTTGAACAGTTCTAATTTATTAGGTAATATATTGGATAAAAATAATGCGGTTACAATAGTAGAGCATTTCATACTGGCTAAATATGATACCGGTTTATTACTCTCCCCAAAGAAACAATTGTCAAAATATGAAAAATAGGAATGGGGAGTGTGAACCACTCAAAACAAACAATTGTGCATGGCTGAGTTGATCATTTCATTTCCAAGGAAATATTTTATCTTTTCCAGTGAGCTTTTCAGTTGGTCATCAGGTAATGCTTATGTTCAGAAATATTTACAGCTATAAGAACTGTACTCTCATCAAGGAAGCCTAAAAATTCCCTCCAAAAAAGAGCTAGACGTTCTTTTCTGAAAACTCTCTCCCAATTAGTTATATAAATACTGTCATACAACACACTTAGGATCACCATAATTGTGAAAAATAGTGTACGGATCATAATAGTCGGATAACTTATTAGTATTTGAGAGTATTTTGGAAAAACAATGAATACTTCCTATTTTTTTTTTTTTTAAAGAGAGTGTGTGAGCAAGTGGGGGCAGGGCAGAAGGAGAGGGAGAGAAACATCTTAAGCAGGCTCCAAGCTCAGCATGGAGCCCAACACAGGGCTTGATCTCAGGACCCTGAGATCATGACCTGAGCCGAAATCAGGAGTCTGATTCTTAACTGACTGAGTCACCCAGGCAGGCGTCCCAACAATGAATACTTTCATTTGCAGTAAAGACCCTTCTATCAAGGAGGGCACGTACTGCATGGAGCACTGGGTGTTCTACGAAAACAATGAATCGTGGATCACTACATCAAAAACTAATGATGTATGGTGACTAACATAACATAATAAAATAAAATTTAAAAAAAAGACCCTTCTATCAACCAGAGTCACTTCATCAACTATTTGAAAATAACAATGAATAGGTATTAGGAGATGGATACTTCTGCCTCTGCTTCAGATGAATCAACAAACATTTAACCTCTGCTTAGGCAATACTTTCTTCTGTGTATGTGATTCAAAACCTTTTAAAATCCATGTAAGAACTACAGGTGTGCTCATCAATTTTAAAGTATACAGAGGGGGCGCTTGGGTGGCTCAGTCGTTAAGCGTCTGCCTTCGGCTCAGGTCATGATCCCAGGGTCCTGGGATCGAGTCCCGCATCGGGCTCCTTGCTCATCAGGGAGCCTGCTTCTCCCTCTGCCTGCTGCCCCTTCCCCAGCTTGTGCTCGCTCTCTGTCTCTCCCTCAAATAAATAAAATCTTTAAAATAAATGATAAAGTATATGAAGAAAAATAGCTACCTGAGCACACACTGTGAAATACATCTGGAACAAAGAAATCTTCCAAATCGAGTAGCAAAATACGTGCCAATTTTTGCCCCAAATATTTGAGCATTTTTTTACTAGAAATGCTAATATTCAAATAACTATCTGAATTTTGAATTGAGTAATTACCGAGTACCATAGCCCTTACAATGTAACAACTATACAGAAACACACACACACACACACACACACACCTCAAGACTTACTAATAACAAAAGATGAATAGATTTTAGGTCTTCATGACCAATTTTCTTCTATATAGACTTCTATGTGTATTAACTGTTGCCTTATTTTGGATTTCTAAACACCATTTTCATCTAGATTAATCTGTTAATGTCTAAAAAACCACATTATTCCAATAAATTATTTTTTAAAAATCAGTTTCTGTGCTATCCAAGATGTTTATTCGGGGAGTCTGGCATTATAGATCTTTATAAATAATATCACTGGTGATTCCTTGGTACATTATAACCCAGATTGATCACCTACTTTTTTTTAAATAGACATGTGGAAGGAGAGAAAAATCACCATTTTAAAATCATTTAGATAACTGTTCATGCTACCCAGTATGTACATACTAATCTGTGTGTATCACATAGTAGCTACCTATCTATCAATTTATCTATATCTACTTATTTATCTGTAGCAAATTTTAAGTTGTTTCTGGTGTAATAAAGTTATGGAAAATATCAAATGAAATATATAGTTTAGAAATATCCCTACATGAACATATAACTTGAAAAAGGGAAATTGCTGATACTTATGGGATTTAAAGGTCAAGACTTTTTTCTCTACCTTACTGAAAAGAGGCTAATGCAATAGCTTTTGTTTTGTTTTGTTATGTTTTTGTTTTTAAAGATTTTACTTATTTATTTGAGAGAGCAAGAACGGAGGGGGAAGGGGCAGAGGAAGAGGGAGAAGCAGACTTCTCACTGAACAGAGAGCCCGATTTGGAGCTCTATGCAGGGCTTGATGATGGGCTCAATCCCAGGACCCTGAGACCACGACCTGAGCCAAAGGCAGTTGCTTAACACACTGAGTCATCCGGGCGCCCCTTGTTTTTGTTTTTTAACTTAGCAGCATTGGCCCCTTGCTGCACATTTTTTCTAATGCTACTGAAATTAAGGAAGGATATATGACCCATAGAAATATCAGTGTAGTTATAATTTGGGATTCTTTTCACCAATGCTCTTAGTTATTAAATTTGGTTCTGATTTTAAGTCATGCTGAAAAATAAAGATTAACTGGCAAAAATATGAAATTACATATGGATATAATTATCCTTCTAGCACAAAAGAGAAAAAAAACACTAGTGGACTCAATCCTTCACTCCATCTCTCCAATGTCTACCCCTACTTCCCAGAAAATCAGGAATGCACCACCCTACCGCAACATACACAAATAAACACACATTTTCATACAAAACTCACATAAATCAGAAATTGTTTGTTCATTAAAACTTGTCCCCATACTCAAATTTGGCACCCTATTAAAATAATAATGCCCTAGGTTCTGATTATTTCTCTTATAAGATGATTCAATATCTCTGCATAAGATTAAAAAGTTTACTATTTTAACTTTATTCAATTTAGAAAATAAATGTTTTTCAAAATTTAACACTGGGTCAGGAAAAATAAATTATAGTCATTTTTGGTTATTCTAGTGTTTGGTTAATTTTATGGATAATTTTTGTCACATTAGCTTTAATTGTTTGCCATCTTGCTAACATATTAATGGGGGAAAATGAAGGGGCTGAAAAGAATATCGGTTATTTTTTTATATATTCTAGTAACTCTGATAAAAGATTAGTAAGGAACAATATTGAAACCAACAAATCAGGTGTTACTTGTGCTTTTTATTCTCTATCTTCATTCTTTCATCTACAGAATGGAAGATATCCATTTTTTTCCTCAGAAGATAGAAATATTCAAGTACATATGATCCATGAGAATATACTTTTCTTTTTTTTTTTTTTTTTAAAGATTTTTGTTTATTTATTTATTTGAGAGAGAGAATGAGAGAGAGAGAGCACATGAGAGGGGTTAGGGTCAGAGGGAGAAGCAGACTCCCTACTGAGAAGGGAGCCCAATGCGGGACTCAATCCCAGGACTCCAGGATCATGACCTGAGCCGAAGGCAGTCTCTTAACCAACTGAGCCACCCAGGCGCCCGAGAATATACTTTTCTTTGTCCACTGTTGTAATTTGGCATCTGTTTTTCTTTCAAAATATGTTGCCTGTCCACAATTTTTTGACATCTTAAAAGAAGCACTTTAAACAAATAAGGAAGAAATGAAGATATAAGAAGAAGGAAAGTGAAGGAAGAGAAGGAATGAAAAAAAAATTCATTCATTCAGCAAGCATTATAAAGTGCCTACCTTGGACTTAGCACTATTCTAGGTGTTAGGACTCAGGACCCAGGAGGCAACTGATTAAAAATACTAACTATTAAAAATACACTGTTAGATTTTGATAGTATATTAAAATATGCACTTCCATTATGTACTAAGGACATTATTAGGAAGTTTCACATATATTTTCTTACGAAAATATACTAAAATGAGATTTATATATACTTATGTTAAGACAAAAACAAAACAAAAGCACTTTCAGGACCTCAGGGAAATATACAAATAGCATTCATTTTATGGTTTAAGTAAAAATAGATTAACAAAAAAGGGCATATGTTGACTTTGACAGGTCCATCTCAAGGAGACTCAAATTCTATCTCATATCCACTTTCTTCCCCATTCTGGAGCAAACTCCAGGCCTCAGCTGGGAAGCCTGCTTTCCCCCACCTCTCTGAAGCTCATGGGCTTTATCCAGGCTTAGCTGGACCACATTCTTCCCAACCACTTTACGTGGGAATCCAAAAGGCTGCCCACTACATGGGGAGATTTGCAGATGAATGCAAAACACTGGGGTCTCCGCTGCCTATAGCAATATAATACTTATCCACTCTCCAAAGAAAATTCTTGTTTGGTACAATCACCACTGCTGTGTCTTGGTAGGAGGAAATTTCCTCTTCTCATTATAGAACCTAGAGAAGCTATATACCCCTTCTGTCCAACCTTCTCCTAGCAGGAGAATGCAGGGACTGATAAGTGTTAGATAGGAGAGTGTTCCTTCTGTGGATCGGTGCCTCTCTAAAGAGAAACAGATACACAAAGAGTTTAAAATTTTTCAAGATTTCAACAGTAGTGACCTCTATTGTTCTAAGCACTTTCTTAACCAGACCGGTATTGAGAAATGACCATGCTTCTTTCAACCAAACTCTTTTGCCTCTTGTATTTTTCTCTGGCCTGGTTCTCTATTCTTTTGTGAGAAAACTAACTCACTTCAAATAATTTGTATTTCTTCTTAGGTTAGCTCTTACATAAACCATCCCAACTAAACCATTCTTTCTTATCCAGAGAGAGATACTGGACAGAGAGAACCAGGACAGGTGGCTAAAGCAAGAAAGTCAAGTAGTCTTGACCAATTTTTAGTGATACACTAAATTATAAATGAAGCATATTTGGGGAAACAGTTAATGCAAAAGTGGAACAAGTAAGTGATCTTCAACTCCATAAATACTGAATCATATGGGACAAAGTATGTGTAATATAATTGTACAGAGAAAGGCAGCAATCATCATGAAAACCCTGTCTGCTTTTTCTCATTCCAAGAATCAACACTGTAATAAAAATACCTCTCTCTCTCTCCCTCTTTCTCTCTCTCTGTACACATATATAATTTTGAAGAGACGTATAAATTAAAGCATAAGCCATAAAGAATAAGTAGCATTCGGTCCTTAGCCCTCATATAAAAACACAAGTTAATTTATTGGGTGGGCCTTTAAATTGGATTTATGTTAGATAATGAAAATAATTTGTATTCCGATATTGCATCAACAAAGTTGATTTCTCTCATCACTCCACCCAGAAACACTGTGGTCTCCTAAGAATCCTATTCTGGGTACCACATTTTCCCATGAAAATAAGTTTGACATGTGGTTGGAAAGACAGTGGCTGTAGCGAGTCTTTGCCAAGTAAACAATATCCCAGAAATGTTCTGCAATTCTCTCAGCTGTGCTTCCTAAGGACTCCAAGATGTGCGGGAATGTTCAAACAAGCTCCCCGGGGGCAAACAGTGGGATTCACAGGTCAGAAGCTCAGACTTACCACTCATTAGTTACTCGCCCTCTTAATACTGCCCAGAAGGAAACGTGCAAGATTAAAATAGACAATAGACACCAAGTTCATCAGAATTTGTAACTTAACACAGGAAAGTATCCAGAAATAGAAGATTGAGTTTGGTGCATGTTAATCAGATGTGGACACTATGAGTTATAAGCAAACTTAATTATGTTACCTGCCCTTTCTGAAGGTTATAATTCAATCCTTTAAGGAAAAACACACTGAAGAACCACATATTTTTTCAGGCATGGTTGCCTGATACATAAATAAATTGAGGGCCCAACCTCTAGAGGTCCATAGACATATTTTGAGTCATTCTTTGCAGCAAAGCTTACAGAACCTAATTAAATTATTTATACAACTTCTGAGAAAGATAAAGGAAGTCTTAATTCATGCTAATCGAATCCCAGAAGGATGGCATTTTAAATAAGGCAGTACTTCTAATTAGTAGCTATTTCAGAGGAAAAATCATTTCAATCTCACAAAATACTGTATCTACAACAACTCAAGTATATGGGAAAAACCATGGAAAAAAGTATTTTGAAAGTTAGGTAAATATTTCTTAGGACTTAACAGCACTAATCATGAAAGATAAGAAATGATAAATGAAAAAAATGATAAAAATGATAAATGATAAATTAAGTTTCACCAAAATTAAAAACACATGCTTTTTGAAAGAACATGTTAAGAAAAAGAAAAAAGCCACAGACTGGGAGAAAATATTTCTAATACACACATGACAAAATATTTACATACAGAAAATATGAAGGATGCTGATAATTCAATCATTAGAATGTAAATAATGCATTAAAAATCATGAAAAGATTTCAATAGAGACTTTACAAAAATGGTTATGTGAAACATAAACATGTGAAAAAGAGCTTGATGTACTAGTTTATGAAAAATGCAGAGTAAAGTACAATGAGTACTACCACACACTCCCTGGAAAGATTACATGACAAAAGTTTGACAATATTAAATGTTGGCAACAATATGGTGCAACTAAACTCCCATGAATCATTAATGAGAGTATAACATTTTATAGCTGTTTTCAAAAAGAATCTGGCCCTTCCTTAAAAAGTTTAACACAAATTTGCCATATAACTCAATCACTTAACTCCTACTAATTTGTCCAGGAGTAACAAAAACATATGACCACAAAAACTCATAAAACATGTTTATAGCAGCTTTAGTCATAATGGTCCCAAACTGGACACAACTCAAAAGTCCATAAAAAGACATGAACAACTGATATACCCAACAACATGCTTATGCTGAGAAAGAAGCTGGATACAAAATGTTCCATACTACTCTATTTCATTTATGTAAAATTCTAGAATAGGCAAAACTAATCCGTACTGACTGAAGGCATAACAACACCTCCCCGAATTTGGGGTGGCAGGGGGATGCTGGCTTGTGAATTTAATACAAGGGGGTAACAGGGAGGTTCTGTGATGGAATCATTCTATATCTGGATTGACGTGGTGGTTATATGGATGCATACATTCATCAAAATTAAACCAACACACATTCAAAATGCTTGCATTTTACTGTAATTTATACTTCAATAAAGTTGATTATTAAAAGTTATTAAAAGTGAAAATAAAACAATAAAAGTGAAAATAAATGAGAGCTCAAGAGCACACTTACTGTGATGTGCACTGAGCAATGTATACAATGGTTGAATCATACTGTATCCCTGAAACTAATGTAACACTATATGTTAATCACACTTCAATAAAAACAAAAAGAAAAAGCTAAGAGACAGTGATAGTGTATATTAGCCAAGAAATTTTAATATGCTATCGTGTAGCTAGGACTGAATATAGTTTTTAAAAGAGCAGCATACTCAGGAGAGTTGCCCAAGATCTAACACCGGATTATGAGTAAGGAGTAATGGTTCTTCTCATCAAAAATATTTAATGCTAATTATTTGTTTAGAGTAATAATTACTATTTAATTAAAACCTGCTTCGCATTCATTTTTTAAAAACCGACTTTGTAAATATTAAAATGAAACACTCCTTTGTTGGCCTGAGCTTACACTAACTACATTTAAAATCTGGTAGTAAAGACAGGAATTGGGTTTTTCTTTTTTAATTTTAGTGGTTTTATTTTGAAATTATTTTAGATTTAAAGAAGACTGGCAAAGATCCTACAGAGAGTTCTTGGATAGCATCTTACATGACTATGCTACACAGATTGAAACTAACACTGATTCAGTATCATTGATTAAA
Source organism: Phoca vitulina (assembly GCF_004348235.1). NCBI lineage: Eukaryota > Metazoa > Chordata > Mammalia > Carnivora > Phocidae > Phoca > Phoca vitulina. The sequence goes on from NW_022589735.1 coordinate 17,208,799, forward strand.
CTGGACATGTTATTTGGATTCCACATTTTTCCACTAATGTCCTCCTTCTCCTCCAGGATCCAATCCAGGATGTCATACTGCATTTAGTCCTCGTGTTCTCAGCCTCCCCTAATCTGTGAAGATTCTTGATCTTCCCTTGTTTTTTTATACTACCTTAGACACTTTTTGAAGAGTGCTGGTTAGAATATCCATCTATCTGTAGAATATTCATCAACTTGGGTTTGTCTGTTTACTTCTAATTAGATTGATGTTACAAATTTTTGGAAAGAATACCACAGAAGTGATGTGCCCTTCTCATTGCACCATGTCATGGGGTACGTGATATAAATATGACTTATTAGTGATATAACCTTGATTACTTGGTTAAGTTGATGTTGGCTGAATTTTTCCTCTGTAAAATTACTATTTAGTTACTACCTTTTTCTTTCCCTACTGTGTTAGGAGTTATTAGCTATGTCCTATCCATTTTAAGGAGCAGGGAATTAAAATCCACCTCCGGAAGGGAAGAGTACCTAAGAAATTGTGGATAAAAGTCAAAAACCACCATACTAATTAATAAATATCTTGGGGAGATTTTTTTTAAAACTGCAAATAGCCTGTTTCTCCTTAAAGTTTCAACCACTGATTTTCAAGCAACTAATTTTAGCTATGTTTACTGTGGTGTTCTAGTAATTTCATATTTCCCTAATTCCTTTTATATGGTTTATTTGGAAATCTTTTCCCCATTCATTTATTCAAGCACTTATTTATATCAGTATGGATTCATGAATATTTATTTCACTCTTTAATTATAACCTAATTTTTTTTTTGCCCAAATTGTTTGGTCTTTGGTCACTGGGGGCCCTTTTAGACTGTCTCCTGTACCCTTTTGAAATACCTCGTCTATTGTTTGTATTTGTACTTTTTTTACTTTGTGTCCCATGGTGCTCTATGGTTTATTTCACATTTCCCTCGCCCAGACTTTGAATCAGACATTTGTCCAAGGACCCAGCTTCCTTTAAAAACTAAGATCTAGGTTATATCCTTGCTCCTGGGAGATCACGGTTTCTAACCGCTGACACAGAAAATATGTTTATGTATAATAACCTATGTATACGTACATGGCTATATTTATTTCTATCTCTATAAGTACATTAAAATAAATATGAGCTTATAATTGTATCTGACTATAATCCAGCACTGTAGGTTCCATGATAGCCTTCCTCTTGATTATTTGTAAATTCTTTCTCTGACAGTAGGAAAACTGGCTTCCATTATCTATAATTTATTTGCTTATTTGTTCATTCCTAGTATGCATGTAGAGTTGTTTCCAGATTATTAAACCAAACACTTGTGGAAAACAAATTTACCAACTCAAGTACAGTGCTTATGTATGTATTGTTCCTTTTATATTTAGCCTTCCAGTATCTAGACAAGATGCTGCTTCCAGAGTTATTTAGCTCTACTCACTTTTTCTTATCCCCTGCAGTGAGAGTCTACCATATATTTGTAATACAACTAGATTAATTTGCTACACTCTACACTTCATCCTGGATATCACTTATATCTTTGTAGATACATCTTTAAGTGGGTAGACATTAAAAGTTTATCTTTATGATGTACCCTTCTATATAGGTTTTGATAAATGCAGTCACGTATCCACCACCAAAGTGTCATACAGAATAGTTTCATCATCCTAAATACTCCCTTGTACAGCACCTTACATCGTCATCAAATGCAAGGTCACATAAATTTCTGCCCTAGATGTTTTATAGTCTTACATTTTACATTTAGGCATCTAGTGTACTTTGAGCTAATATATGTCTAAGGTATAAAGTACGTGTCAAGGTTAATGTGTTAGCATATGGATGTGCAAGTATTCCAATACCACGACTTGAAAAGGCTATCATTTCTTCATAAAAATGGCTTTGAATCACTGTCAAAGGAGTTGACTCTATTTGTGAGGGTCTATAAAAGTCAGTGAGGTAAAGTTGGTTGATAGTGTTGTTCAGGTTATCTATATTCTTACTCACGCATATCCTCATGTTATCAATTACTGGCAGAAGCACGTTCAAGAACACAACTAGAGTCGTCAATTTTTCTATTCCTTCTTTTATATATACATTTTGCTTCACATCATTTTGGAACTCTGTTAAATGCATGCACACTCACTACTGATTTTTTTAGTTGCCCTTCTATTTATGCATCATTTTCCTCTTTATCCCTGATAATGTTACTTGCTCTGGTATCTACTTTTCTGAAATTAATGTAGCTACCCCAGCTTTCTTCTGGTTATAATTTAAAGTGATAATTGATATGATTAAATTAATATTCTCCTTCTAGCTCTTTTTTTAAAAAAGATTTTTTTTATTTATTTGAGAGAGAGAGAGCATGCACACCAGGAAGAGCAAGAGCAAGGGAGGAGCGGAGGGAGAGGGAGAAGCAGATTCTCCACTGAGCAGGGAGCCTCATATGGGACTGGATCCCAGGACCCAGGACCCCAGGGTCATGACCTGAGCCAAAGGCAGATGCTTAATCAACTGAGCCACCCAGGCGCCCCTCCTTCTAGCTCTTTTCTGTTGGTTACATTTGATGTGTATTTCTTTTTTCCCACTCTTTGTTTTCTATGGGCTTAAATTTTTGTGTTTTATATCCCACTTCATCTATTAAGAACTACTCTATATACTTTCTGAAAAAAAAAAAAAAAATCTTTTTACGCGTTTCCAGTGTTTACAAGAAACATTTAAACAATTTACTATGCCATCAAATAAAATGACACTACTTCATGTTTTGTAAGGACCTTACAAAAAATCCCAAATGTCTCCCTCTCACCCTTTGTGCTACTAAAGTTATATACATTTACATATGCTTTCATGCATGCTTTAAGCACACAATACATTGCAACTACTTTGCCTTAAAAGGTCATCTTTTGGAGCAATTACAAATGAGAGGAGAAAGGAATTTATCTTTTTCAAATTCTATTTCCAATGTTCTTCATTTCTTTCAGTAGACCCATTTCTGCCTTTTAGGACATTCTTGCTGCCGGAATAATATTCTTCAACGTTTCTTGCAGAGCTGGTCTGCTGGTAATACATTGCCTCAATTTTGGTTTGATGGAGAAAATACTTCATTCTTAATTTTTATTTGAAACAATTTTTGATTTATAGAAGAGCTGCTAAGATAATAAAGTGGGTTTCAATGTACTTATTCTCCTTGATTTTTGAAGGTTATTTTCACTGCGTGTAGATTATGGATTGAGAGACCTTTTCCTTTTTTTCTTGCACAATGGTGTCATTCCATTGTCTTAAAACTTTCGCACTTCTTAATAAGACATCTGTAATAATTCATATCCTGTTAATTCATCACCTGTAGGTGATGTGCTTTTTTCCCCCTCTGGCTGCTCTCAAGTATTTCCAGTTTTCCACATTTGGAATATAACATACCAAATTTTTTTAAAGGTTTTATTTATTTGAGAGAGAGCGCATGCACGTGAGAGTGCATGAGAGAGGGGAGGGACAGAGGAAGAGGGAGAGGGAGAAGCAGACTCCCCGCTGAGCCTGCTGAGCCCGGAGACGGACATGGGGCTCCATCCAAAGACCCTGAGATCATGACCTGAGCCAAAGGCAGACGCTTAACCGAGAGCCACCCATGCATCCCAAATGCCTACATGTTCATTTGTTTCTCTCTCCAGTGTGATGTTGTCTTCTTGAATTTGTGGTTTGATGTTTTCATTAACTTTGGAAATTAATTTTATAATTAATTTCAGCTCATGTATCTTCAAATATTGCTTCTTTCTCTCCATTTTCTTTCTCTTCTCTTTCTGGAAATTCCTATCAAGCCTATGTTAAACTGTTTGATACGGTGCCACAATTCTTGAATGCCCCATTTTCTCCTTTGTTTGTTTGCTTTCTTGTTCGCTCTTCATACTTTGCATCCTTTGCATTTCAATAGGGCTAATTTCTACTGCCCCATCTTCATTTATTTTTCTCTGGCTGCATCTGGTCTACTGCGGAGGCCATTAAAGGCATTCTTGATCTCTGTTATTGTGATATTTATATATAGCTGTTTGATTATTTCTTGTACTTTCCATCCCCCCACTCAGATTACCTATCTGATTTCGTATATGTTGTTCACCCTTTTCACTAGAACGTTTAACACAGAAGTCCTACTCAGGTTAAATTTCCTGTCTGAGGGTTCCCACAGCTGTGCCACACCTGGGTTTGGGTCTGACTGCTTCCTCTTCAGACTGTGTTTTCTCTTACCTTATCTGATTCCAGGAATTTATTGAAAGCCGGAAAAATTGAATAGGTCAGCGGATGGTGAGGTAAATATTTTTTTGTGGTTGTAAATGACCACATCTTTCCTTAAGACTGTAGTGCAACTGTTTGTGTTATTCTAGTCAGGCATTTGCCATCATGATTACACACAGTACACGACAGATATCACATTTCCTTAGCGATATCTTGTTTTTCTGACGGTTCCTCTTCATATCTACCTCACCCTTTCACCTGGATCTTTTCCCTGCACTGTGCACCAGAGAAAACACAGCTCCTGTGGGTTTCTCAGGTATGCTCTCGTGTTATTCTTACAGGGTATGGTCGTGTGCTGGTGGGGGGTGGGATAAGGAAGGACATTCTCTGACACTCTCATTAAAACGCAATCCAGGCAATGTGACCCTGGGTCGGAAGACTCTGGCTTTTACATATGTCTCTGCCTCTTATCCAGCTGCCAATGACAGGTCTAGTAAGCTCCTCTCCTGAAGGAGAATTTTCTTCTTGTTCCTCTCTTCTGGCCACAATAAGAATTTGCCAGTGTCCCAAAGCATCCGCTTTCATTGTGTTTGCCCCCCGCACAATAAGGCTTTCTTGTTTCCTTAGGGGAAAAAAGGAAGTTGGGTGTAGAGGGAATTTTGACAGTGGCCATTTATTCCCCTCCCAGACGGAATCACCAAAAAAAAAAAAAGGCTTTTCACAATTCCCCCGAAACTTGCCTGTGTGTGTCTGGTAGAATTTGTGGAGGAAAAGCCGGCAAGAGAGTTCAGACCCCTTTGTATCTGTGGCCCCCCAGGCTTCACGCTCTCATATTAGCCCACACACAGCCTTCAGCAATGTGTTAAGGATTTTCCGCTGAATCTTCTCCACAGCTTCTAGCCATTCAGCAACATCTGTGCCAGGTCCACAAATGCTTGGGTCTTATTTCCTCCTCAAGGTTTTTTTCTCTGCCCATATTCTGCCTGAGTTGTTTCCCTCCACTCTCTCAGGGGTAACAGAAAACTTTTTTATTTATTATCAGTTTTCCCAAGTTTTAAAAAAAAATCTTCTTATAAGGGCGAAAGTAACTCTTTTCCAGGTCTCTCTATCTCTGAGCTGACTCTGGACATTGATATTTTTGAAACTACTCAGGGGACGATCCTGTGCAGCCTGGGTTGAGAACGAAAACAGTGCGGTATGCATCTTAGTCAGTAAAAGTAAAAATCTGAACTATGACTTAGAGGGTCCTACAGAATCTAGCCCCTGGCCATATTTCCCTCACTTTATCTCCTACCATGCTTCTCCTTGCTTTGATTTTTCTCATCACACTGAGCACTTCTCATTCTTCAAACACACTACTCGTGTTCTAGCTTTCAGAGCTTTTCCCCAGACTATTCACTCTGCCTGCAGTGCTGGTCCCCAGTGTTCTCTTGACTTGTTCCCACAATTCCTCAGGTGGCTGCCCATCATCTCATCGAAGAAGACTCAATCCATGGGCGCCTGGGTGGCTCAGATGGTTAAGCGTCTGCCTTCGGGTTGGGTTGTGATCCCAGGGTCCTGGGATCGAGCCCCACATCAGGCTCCCTACTCAGTGCAGAGCCTGCTTCTCCCTCTCCCTCTGCCATTCCCTCTGCTTGTGCTCTCCGGCTCTATCTCTCTGTCAAATAAATACATAAATAAATAAATAAAATCTTAAAAAAAAAAAAAAAGAAGAAGACTCGATCCACTCCTCTGCGGGGAAGGCAATGACCTACTGAATTGTTCCTGACTCCCTTACACTTTTTTATTCTTTTACTCAGAATTTACTGAGAGACAAAAGAACTCACAGGTTTCTAGATTTTGAGACTGAAGGATAAAAATACTGTTTTAAGAAATGGTCTTTAAAATGTGGACAAAATAAGTATATGAGTGATTAATTTTCCATGGTTGTTTTATTTGTATTTATTACCGCCCCAGACATATTTTATTTTCATTTATGCATCTATTCTCTCTACCCACTGGAAGGAAAACTCTGTGAAACCAGTGTTTTTTGTTTATCGATTTGCTGCTTTATCCTTCATCCTTAGAACATCATCAAGCACGTAGTTGGGAGCCAATACTCCCTTACAGTATGACTGGTACACTTCATTATTTTTGGATGTGCTTCGTGGGTGACAGGTAAGCAGTAGTGATTAAAATTCAGGGTACAATCTGTAATATCAAGAGTTTAATGTCTAATTTATAACGTGAATAAAGTGCAGTTGAAGGTACAATCCCTAGGCTGGGAGAAATTGGGGGATTCTGTGAAAGGAAACGGGAGCTGAGCCTTAAGGCATCCCTGGCCATATGACAGATATGCTTTCTGCATTTTTTTTCACATGCAAATGAGGTTAAAATGACTATTTTAGCAAGATGATAAAACCTGACTCCTAGGATTTCACCATGGTGCAAAGGCCACATTCAAAGCCCAGTGGAAACGGGAATTCCTTAATGATCTCCCCACCTTGGCCATGAGTGCTTTAGAATAATTACCTTCCTCACTGGGACCCACTGCCTCAAAACATCCACACCATGCATAGCTTCCAGAGAAGAGAGTTCCTCTTTCAATCTGACTGCTTTGTGGGTCGAATTAGAAGGTCCAAGGTTTTGTTTTCCTTTCTTCTCTTTAAAAATTTTCCCTTTTCCGCTCTCTCTCTCTCTCTCTCATAGCCTCCCCCTCTTATTCTGTAGTTCTTAGTCCTCTATTCCTCATTCTGTTTCAAAATGAGTTCAGACAACAGCGTGAGAATCCTCACAGGAAGAAGAACAAAAGTAAAAGTTAATATAGGTTTTTAAATTATTCGGGGCACCTGGGTGGCTCAGTCGTTAGGTTTTTAAATTATTCGATAAGACAAGGCTTAAGAACATGAATCCAATGTGACAAGCCATTAGGGGACCTTGCAGGTTTATGAGAAAGATAAATGCGGGGAAAGGAGTGTTTTAAGAGGATTAGTCTGGCATCAGAGTCTTGTATGTATTAGAGGAGGTGACGCTCTGTTCACAGAAAACCGCTAGGCAGTTACAGGGGTCCCAGGGCGAGCGAGGCTTGGGGGGGGGGCGGGAATGACGGAATTTAATCAGAGAAGAACTCTAAGGTTGCTATGTGGTGAGACCAGAAAGATGAAAATGGGCTTACAAAATCGCTTTTAGAATTAAAAAGTGCAGAAGTGCAGGAGTGATACATTTTTCATGGTTCTTTCATTTGTAACCTGTGGTAGCTGAAGGTCTCAGTAATGACTTAATAATTTTTTTACATTACCTTTAATAAAGCACAATGATAATTATCACTTTAGTGAGATAATGATAAATTTTTACAGCATGATTTTTTTTATAATTTAAGCAATCTGTATGCTAGAAGGCTTAAATAATTCAACGGCAGCCTTGAGAACAAATATGAATTCTATTTAATATACTGTTTTGCTTTACCGGGGCGGGGGACAGGTTAAGAATGGGGAGAAATACTGAACTGGCCCGTAGCCCCCACTTTACAGACACAACACTAAGGCACAGAACAGTGCCTAAGGCATGAAGATCTACAAGGCCTTACCTAATATACATTTGTTAGTCTAGAGAATGAAATCCAACTTGAGGACATTAAATATTAAGAGAAAGTTTACAGGATATCATGCAGTTTCTAGGTACTAGCAATATATTATATGTAATTAAAAGAACTCATGGTAGGTCAGATGGCCGCTGGATATAAATATAAATTCTGTGAGTTACATATTCATGACCTTTGCCAGCAAAGCAAATATGTTTGCTGTTCCCTGCTCATCCCACCCAAAAATACTGAGATCTCAAAATTAGCCTACTTGCATTATCTAAATAAAGTTCTGGTGTCACATTTTAAAAATAAATTCCCAATAGGAACTATGATTTATCACTCATACTGTTAAGTTAGAAATGTTTTTTTAAAAATCTCTAATAGACTTTAGTGTTTGGAATAATGAAACACTGTGATGATTTGTTAATCATCTATATATCTGAAGATATCAAAAGAAATTAGAATTCAAGGAAATACATGAATAAATGACATGGCCAATGGGCAATTACTTGTATTTTTCACTCAGGTATTCTTATTTATGTAGAAATGCATTTTTCTCATAGTATTCAAATTTAGATGACAAATTCGATCAATGCACTGTAAATATTGTTTTGTAATAGGTAAGATAATAGTAATGATATATTATTATATTTTAAAACCTGGAATTTCAATTATAAAGTAACACTGTCTTTAAACTCATTGTTTGGTAATACTGTACATGTGTATATTTTTTAATGCATGAATAAAAATATATATTAGCACACAAAAACGTGTATATTACGAGAGAGAAGAGTACAGCTCAGAAAGAGAAAAATGGTACTGGGTATAGAGTCTGGTCTTAACCTGGAGGAGCAAAATACTCTTTTCATTTTGTGCCTAAGTATTAGAACTTGTTGCTCTCACTTAACCAAGCGTTCACAATTGCCCATTGCCTAATCTCTGTTTTGTTCTGACTACACATGAGTCTGGCTTCTCTCCCCACAGACCCCTGACCTTTAGCTTGCACCCCCTTCTGCTACATCCGAGCAAGCACTGAATTGCAAGAACACCTTCCTGAAACAGCTCACCCCAAGAATGAGGTATACTCAGCAAAAAACACTGCCTGTCAAACCCCCAATCATGCTATCTACTTATGGGCCCTGCTTGCCCTATTTTCCCTTAAAAGTGCCTGCTAACTCTGCTTATCCATTCCTATAAAAGAAAACAGGTCTTTTGGTTTTATTTGGAGGGGCTACACATCTTGAGATCAAAGTTTCCCATATTATCAGTAGTCTTTTTGAAAAAAGTCTCTCTTATCTAATTCCAGATTTGTTTTTTATTGGACATGCTCAAGCATGTACTCTGATGCTTCAAAGTCTGTTATACTTGTACTCTCATTATGATTTTGGATAATTAATGACTATGAATAATTATAAACATCTTCCTTATGCTATTGTCTGCTCCAACTATTAAAATATGGTTCCTTTGGCCAATAATGCAGTGAAGGCTACAGCTGTTTCTTATTTTCACGTCTTTTTTCTTAATACAAGCAAGGAAATAAGTGGCTGATTTTAAATGTTACCATCTCCAAGATTAGGCTCCAAAGTAAGAAAAGAAGTGTTGAGATTGGCAGGATAAATAGAGCATGCAAAGCGTTACAGTGACCTCCCAGCTTGGTGTCAGCTTGGTGGCAGTAAAGTTCTCAGTATTTTTCTGTAACCCGGATATGATACACAAGGACAATCAGACAATCTTTGGGGAACATTCTTAGGATTGGGTTACTATTAATGTTTCCAGTATTATAATGAGAGCTCCTGTAGTTTTCCAGTATTATAGTGAGGGGACAGCCATTCTTTCCCTCGAGACTTATTTGCATTAATTTTATTCCAATGACAATGTAAACCTATAATCATTTGAATATAGGTTCATAACTGTATATATCTCAGACTGGATTAAAATATACTTGAATGTATGAATGGCAGTTGGCAAAAATTCCTAAAGATTATACCTAGTTTGTTATATCCATATTTATTAACCATAGGAGGATCAAACTCATTCTAGAGACTTGCAAAGTGAGTTTGTAAATTCTTACTAACGTAGGTGTACCTTCCCTAAAAAGGTCATTGGAAATTGGAGGTCAAAAATCTGTGTATTGTTCAAAATCAGCGAGATTAATTGCCCTGGACTTTCCGGATTCGAGATCTAAAGCAACAAAGAAGGCTGTGACTCATCCCTGATAAAATATTAGTAGGCGGGTTTATAAGACTTCTGTTTCTTCTTCCAATAGTTATTCCATGGAGAGCATCCATGCACCAGCTAAGGTTGTGCTGAATTGTTGCTCAGGATTCTTGATGATGCTGTGGGTCAAAGCATCTATGCATCACTGTGAGAAGCCTATATGGTAGACCCCATTACGCAGTGTCACTATTTGTAGAACTGTGCTTCCTCAAGTAATATTTTAAAAACAAGGAATCATTTCTTTCTTAAAATTAGTAATTACATCAAACAAAATCATTTTGTATACAAAAACAAATTTCACATGATTTTATTTCAAATAGGTTCAAATTGAGTGTCTCATTTAATCAAATTGAACATAAAATAATGTAAAAATCAAAATTTAATCACAATAATTAGGAACTTACAGTTACATATATATAATATATGCTTATATTTTCTGTTATCCTACTTTCTATAAAAATAAGATGCCCATATTGGGCAGTATTTACTGTGACATTGTGTTCCTCAAATAGTTATGAATACATTTTAATTTTGAGGAGCTACATTTTCTACTTGCAATCCATTTTGACAGAATTAGATATATCTCTTAAGCTGGAGAATCAATCCCAAATGTATCCAAATATTCATATGGCAAATTCATTAAAATACTTTACTGAGAATCATATCCTATTTTAGGAAAAAAACCTAAATCCTTAATTTCCTAAACATCAATGACTCATCAATACAGCGTTCATTGCAGTATTTCTAAAAGTTTTTATTTAAATTCCAGTTAGTTAACATACAGTGTAATATTAGTGTCAGGTGTACAATGTAGTGATTCAACACTTCCTTTCATCATCCAGTGCTCATCACAAGTGCCCTCCTTAATCCCCATCACTTATTTACCCATCCCCCTACCCTCCTCCCCTCAGGTGACCATCGGTGTGCTATCTAGAGTTGAGAGTCGTTTCTTGGTTTGCGTCTCTCTTCTTTTTCTCTTGGCTCCTTTGTCTTGTTTCTTACATTCCACATATGAGTGAAATCATATGGTATTTTTCTTTCCTTGATTGAATTATTTTGCTTAGCATTATACTTTCTAAATCCAACCTTGTTGCTTCAAATGGCAAGATTTCATTCTTTTTATGGCTGGGTAATATTCTATTGTATATATATACCACTTCTTTATCCATTCATCAGTCAATGGATACTTGGGCTATAGTAGATAATGCTGCTTTAGACATCAGGGTGCATGTATCCCACTGAATTAATATTTTTGTATTCTTTGGGAAAATACCTAGTAATGCAACTGGTGGATCGTAGGGTAGTTCTATTTTTAACTTTATGAGGAACCTCCAGACTGTGTTCCAGAATGGCTATACCAGTTTGCATTCCCACCAACAGTGCAAGAGTGTTCTCGTTTCTCCACATCTTCTCCAACACCTGTTGTTTCTTGTGTTGTTGATTTTAGCCATTCTGACAGGTGTAAGGTGTTGTCTCCCTGTGGTTTTGATTTGCATTTCCCTGATGATCAGTGATGTTGAGCATCTTTTCATGTGTAATATTTTTCAATTTGAATTTTAGGTTTTTTTAAGAGTCAGTAGCCTAAGCCTCTTGTGATTTATTAAATTATATATATTATACACAACACAAAATACTTCATGATAATCTTCCAGTATGTAACTCTTATTTTACACATGACTTCCTTATATTGGATAGATAAGAAATATAAATGGCTTTTAAATTTAGACTTGAATTATAGATAAGCTGAATATAGGATTTATAGTCAAAAAAAGCCTACTTGATAATATTCCAATTTTCTACCCTGAATAATTTGGCACCAAATTTCTGAAGTCTGATACTTGTTTTGTGTTAATAATATATTTTTCATAGTCATCATTACTTCTGTGTTCTTCCAAGTAACTTTTAACTTTTTGATTCCCTTAACACTGTAAGAACATTATACATATTGAATTTTAATTCCTAACTGATTTAGCTTGTAATATGAATGTTTCTTAATATATCATACCCAATTAGTATATAAAGCCTATCATAGAAGTGATGTGCAGAACACATTACGCATTCATTATAAAATAAAGCACGTCATTTTAAAGTGCATCTTTTCAAAGTATCTCTGGTTTGATTATTAGTATTTATCATTCAATTTTAAGAGTTCACCTAGAATTCTTATTGTAAGAGCTCATCTAGAACCTTATAAGAATTCACCTAGAATTTCTCTAGGAGCATTTAAATTATTTTTCAACTAAATTTTCCAACTTTTTATAAAGCTTTGGGGGAAAAAAAAAACTACAGAAATAGGAAAGTAAACACCGAATTTGATTTGGGTAACATGTTGCTCTTTTCGGTCTTATATATTCTTTCCTTTGCTGAAAACTTTGAAAATAACTTGCAGACCTTATGACATTTAACTTCTAAGATTTTAGAATGAATCTACTAAAAATAAGAATATTTTGCCTAACTTATTTATTACATGCATTAACACAATTTTTCAAATCATCTAATGTACACATTCACATCTCCACAATTGTCCCCAAACTGTCTTTTAGAGTTTCATTATGTGAACCAGAATTCAAATAATATTCAAAAAGGGAGTTGGACTATCATGACTTCTTAGACCCTCCAGATATCCAGATAGCTAGATTTTATGAGTTCCCACAGTACAGGCAAGAGAAAAGACAAACAGACTGATAGTCCAAAATAGAAAGTACAAAAAAAAAAAAAAAATGCTGATACAAATATTTATAACCAAAGTAGAAAATGTGGAAAGATTTTTTTTCAATAAGTGATTCTGGGTCAATTGGCTAGTCATATGCACAAAATGAATCTTGACCTCTAGCTCACACCATACACTAAAATCAATTCCAGATGAATTGTAGATATAAATGGAATAGTGAATAGGAAAGTTTCTGGAATGAAGCACAGGAAAATTATTCACAGTGTTACAGCGTACAAGGTTTTATAAGAGAAATCCCAAACAATCATGCTATCATAAAGGCAAAGATTGATAAAACTGACCACATTAAAATTAAGAACTCCTACTTATCAAAAGATACCAAGAAGAAAGGGTAAAGTGGACCACAAAGTGAGAGTAAATATTTGCAATCATATATCTAAATGTACCAGATTCTATCATGTGCTGCCCACCAGCATTCATTTCACCAGCTCCTGGTAGAGTTGGCCCTGTCGACCTGTCTTCTGCCCTGGCAACTGCCCTCAGTGAAGACAGCAAACTCGTCTAGGGTCAGACCTCTGCTGGAGGTACATGCATCTAATGACTTGACACACTTGACAGTCTTGGCTCTCATGTTTCAGTGTGTTAATATTCTGAAGAGCCTTTGTTGTGACTTCATCACAGCACACCGTCTTCCTCTCCCCAGTCCTGCCTCCTTCCTTCCCCCGAGGGTTTTGATCCTGAGACCACCATAAACTTCCCATGTGCCTATCTCTATCCCAGCATCTGTTTCTCAAGGAATTGGATCAGTGGCAATGACAAAGGAGTTGTAGAATAAATAAAGACTTCCAAATCAATAAGAAAAAGACTACACTTTAGTAGAAAAATGAGCAAGAGACTGGAAATAGTACTTCATAAAAGGAGATATCCAAATAGCTGAAGAAAACACTCAGGATTTTTAGTCATCAGAGAAATGCAAATTCAACCTTGATTAAGATACCACTTCGAACACATCAACATGGTTATCATGAGAAAAGGCAGGCAATACATACAATGTCGGAGAGTCTGTGGAATAAGTGGGGATCTCATACACTGCTGGAGAGGGTGTATAATGGTACAACTCTTTTTTTTTAAGATTTTACTTATTTATTTGAAAGAGAGAGCGTGCAGGAGCAGGGGGAAGGGAAGGGGGCAGAGGGAGAAGCAGACTCCCCACCGAGCAGGGAGCCCGATGCAGGACTCAGTCCCAGGTCCCTGAGATCATGAACTGAGCCGAAGGTGGACGCTTAACCGACTGAGCCACCCAGGTGCCCCTCTAATGGTACAACTCTTTTAGAAAACTTTGATGATATTTACTACAGTTATAACCCAGCAATCTTCTTCTGGAATAAACTCAACAGAACTACGTACACTGAAAGAAATGCTCAGTGAAAGAATGTTCAAGAGCAAATCTCAGTAATACTCACTGAAAGAAGAATGGATAAATAATATGGGGTGTTTCTTTTTTTTTTTTTTTAAAGATTTTTTATTTATTTATTTGACAGAGAGAGAGACACACAGTGAGAGAGGGAACACAAGCAGGGGGAGTGGGGAGAGGGAGAGGCAGGCTTCCCGCAGAGCAGGGAGGGGGCTCGATCCCAGGACCCTGGGACCATGACCTGAGCCGAAGGCAGACGCTTAAAGACTGAGCCACCCAGGTGCCCCAATATGGGGTGTTTCTATACAACAAAATATTCTACAGCAAGGACAAATCATGAAACACTGTTACATGTAACAGAGTGAATGAATTCAGATACAAAATAATATCCCATGTTTCTGTTTACACAAAGTTCAAAAGCAGACAGAACTAATCTATAGTATCAGATGTCAACAGGCAAAAACCTTCTGTTTGTATGCTCTCACAAACTACTAATATAAGAGAAAAATCAGTAGCCTTGGGGCACCTGGGTGGTTCAGTCATTAAGCGTCTGCCTGTGGCTCAGGTCATGATCCCAGGATCCTGGGATCGAGCCTCGCATCATCAGGCTCCCTGCTCGGTGGGAAGCCTGCTTCTCTCTCTCCCACTCCCCCTGCTTGTGTTCCCTCTCTCTCTGTCTCTCTCTCTCTAATAAACAAATAAAAAAAAAATCTTTAAAAAAAAATCAGTAGCCTTACTACCAAAGGAAAAATTAATTTGAAGTGGAAGGCAAAACCCATGGCATCACGCCAATATAAACAGCAAACTCATTAGGCAAAAAAAAAAGGCGGGGGGGACCTGCATCTCTGCCGTGGAGTCACTATCCGAAATGGGGCAAGTAACATGTCATCCACCAATTTAAGGCAAAGTACATCCCTCTCATAAACTTTGCTGGGAAACTCTGTGTGTGTCCGAGGAAGATCAGGGAGAGCCCAGCAGAAACTAAAAGCCAAGAGAGATTTAAGTATAGGCTGAACTCTGCTGAGTATACTGTCCAAACCACTCAGATCCAAGAGTAGAGGTAGAAGCCCTCTGGGTTCCAGGGGTTGAGACATAACTGCTACTCAAATAATCGGCTGAACCCGGTAACATGCAGACACGGGGACAATTCTTGAGAAGCCAAGCAAAAAACTAAAACTAAGCATTTAAGGAATAAAGCATCAGCAACCACAGACCAAGAAGGAGACAGATAACATCAATTAAGTACAGAAAATATACTAAAGAAAATTCAGAAAAAAAAAAATCCAGAATCACCATAATATATTATCTACCATGTATAGCTTTTAATAAAAATTAAAGGGCTTGCAGAAAAAGTGCGATTCATACTCAAGAAGTCTCAAGAGAGAAACAAAAACTCTCCTACTTTGGCAATGAGAACAAGATGAATTATCTACATCCTGCTTACTTTAAGCCCACCAAAGAGCTGGTGTTACAAAGTAATCTAATAAACTAAAATCCAATAGGTAATTTTCCCCACAGCTGTGATGGACACAAGCTCCTTTCTTTTCTGGCAGAGAGTGAAGGAAGGAAGGAACCACCACAGATGCAGAAAATATGACCAGATTCCCAAAGAATCTGAAAAGGTTGGGTATGAGCTCCCAAATCCTTAGGTGCCCCAGATACAGAGAGAATTTGGCAAATTCCAACCCTTTTCCACGGGCTTTGCTGAAGTTCCAAAAAAAAAAAAAAAAAAAAAATGGTGAGAAGAAAAAAATGAGAAAGACTCCCTTGAAGGCACAGGCGTACCAGCATGATATGGTCTGAGAAGGGGAGAGGAAAGCCAAGCAAATTTCTCTAGTCAGGATATGACAAGACAAGTGAGAGAAACCTCCTATGAAAATGAAACAAACAACTTTTTCTGAGGGCAGAGCAATAATTCCAAAATACTTCACACTCCACGTCTTTCTTACACTGTGTGAGGCATTGGCCATCCGGAATGAGAAGATCCTACCAGTTTGTGATGTTTGAATGACTACTGTTTGCATAAGTCCTTTTTGAACCAGGGATGCTCCACCAAGGGCCCTCACCCACCTGTCCCCAAATCCCCCTATCTCTAACTGATGCCTCAAATACCCCATATATGTTGAATCAATAAGCAGTCTTTATGGCATGTTGTGATCGCTTTAGAAAGAGAAGTTCCCTTTTTTGGGCAACATCTGCCAGCATCAGTTATTGTTTAGATCCACCCAACTGGTTGACAGCTCATATGAAATGTAATCCTCTCCTGATTCATGCATAAATAATTTCACGGCTGTAATCCTGCCTTTCCTCCAAGCACCTAGAACCACCAACTTCAGGCTGGTGAAGCCCCTCCTCTGAGTATCTCTGATGGTGTGAAGGCTAATACATGTTTATTTCTTGTTTGGTGTTTGTCATGGCCTTAGCACAGCCACCTCGTAAATTCCCAGATTACGAGGGAGAGGCAGGTTTGGGGAGCTCACTTAAGAGTCAAGCAAAACACTGTCTACCACTAAAGAAGGGGTAGAACTGGGATAGGCATCCCTAAGGTGCAGGCATAGGGGGCAAATTAGAGTAGGAAGACAGGGCAGAAAACTTGAGACCAAACTTCCAGCCCTCAGCTTCTCCTTTGTGTGCTAATGGCTAGCACTGAGACTGATCAAAGGTCCTACCTTCCAAAATAAACTGAATTGTGCAAACTAAATATAACTAAAGCAACAACAAAATCCACACCCAGCTAAATTACAGCATAAATTGACTCAAATACCCACTCTAATGGCCCATAAGAATAATAAGCAGATTCTTTCGGGAGAATAAGTATCATTTACCTCCCCTATACTTTTTTTTTTTTTTTTTTTACAACTAATAAGAAATAAAAAAATAAAAAAAAAAAAAAAAAAACAGAAGAGCCAGATGTGAAATTATGATCATCAGTGATGAAGAATTCATTCAATGGGCATATAATTCTGTTAGATAGAAAAGAGAAAAGAAGTGAACTTCAGAGACATAGCAACAGACATTATCCAAACTGAAACATAATGGGGGAAGAAAAGAGTACTAAAAATGAAAAAGAATGTCCAAGCTCTACAAGATAATATCAGTCTAACATGGGGTAATGAAGTGTCAAAAAAAAAAAATGGCAGAAGAAATAAATGATAAATTAATACAAGGTGTCAATCCACACATAGCCAAGCAGCTCACAGCTCTCCAAGCAGGAAAAATGCAAAAAACAAACAAAGTAAAACACACACACAAAAACAAACAAACAAAAAATTATACCTACAAAGTATAATCAAACTCCAAAAATAAGTAAAAACCTCAAGATCAGCCATAAAGGAGAGAAAAACATATTAGATTCAATGAAAAAAATACATTAGATACAGTGAAACAATCTTAAACATTGTTTCTGAGGCAAGAAGAAGGTAGAATTAAACTCCTAAAGTGCTGAAAGAAGCAAAATGCCTGTCAGTCAGGAATATGAGGCTGGCAAGAACTGCCATCAAAAATGAAGACGTTAGAAATGAAACAAATGCATTAAATAAAGACATGTGAAACCTGAAAAATAACTTGCAGTACAAGAGTGAAGACTTTTTTTTATTATTCCAGAGGTAAAGAACACCAGTTTGAAATCAAGTTTTATGGTAATAAATGAAGAAACTAGAATGAGTAATACACTGATAAATATGAAGGACTTTAAAGAAAATCTCTTTAAACGCTACTGACTTTTCAAAATAAACATAACAACTACATAATACTAGGCTTAGGGGCTATGTAGAAATGAATTATATGACCACGATAGCACAAAGGAAGGGAAGGTGATAATTTAAGCATTAACGTCAACCCACTAGAGCTATTTGCCATTTATAGAACATTAGACCCAACATCAGAACATACATTCTTTTCAAGTATACACAGAACAGTCGGGGACTTTTTAGGTTTTCATTTTCTAAGCAGATGTTCTCAATTCTTCTCTTTAAGTAGTCTTAGTTTAAAAACTGCCAAGTGTACAGTATTCTCAGTTTAGCTAGCAACATAGAATATTTTCTTTAGTATTTCTCAGTATGCTTATGCCCAGATGTATTAATGTAATACTGACATATTTTGGATCTTCTACAGTCTTCCTTAGAAGTAGTTACAAAGGGTCCTAGGAACACCTTGAAACACATAATCACAGAAACATATGCACTGCCTTCAATGAATTGGAATAGAAATCCACTCTACCAGAAATATAAGTAGCTGAGGACATGCCCTGCAAAACCCTCATTTTTTTTTTTTTCCAGAGCTCTCATTCTCCTCCCCATTCCCCAGGCATCCCCATCAACAACTTGGAAGGAACAGGAGATTAATTATATCTCACAGTGATTATTTCTCCCCTCCTGTTTTTCCCTTCGGCTAATCCCTCAGGGTTCTCTTTCCAGACTCTGCTGAAATCATGAATGTTAGTCTGAACTTTAGCATGAAGTTTCATTACTCCCTGGTTTGAGAATCAGAAAGTTATTTTTCAAGTGTCCAGAACTTTTAATGTTTACAAACAAAATTTCTAGAATCGTGTGCTATAGAATAACATCAAGCGGGTTGGTGGTTTTTAAATAATTTACAACTTTTTTGTTCTGAAAATGCAAGTACACCTTATTTTCACTTAAAACTGTTGGAACATATGGAAGATGCCTCCCAGGTACAACAATTTTCAGAGAGTTACCTGTTTTGTGCTTTATGGCCTGCCTTTACATTTCCTTGCTTAGGTGAAGAACTGTGCACATCAAGGCCGGAGCATTGCTGATACCGTGGAGAGTTTTGCTATCAGTGAGAGTGAAAAATGGAAACTAATATGAAATAGGGTGAACAGGTTATTTGTGCACAGTGAGTTTAGGGCGCCAGTCTGGGTCTTAGGTATCATTATATCCTTTAATGTTCTTCAATAAGGATGTAGCAGTTGTCTATAATGTAGCCTTTATTCTTCAGGGAACTCATAATAATTGGCAAAAAGCACATAACCTTTTTAAGAGCAGTAATTAATCTCAAGATTGATGTAAAAAAAAATCACTGTCATCATTTTACTTTGGATAAGACAGACTGGAGTTTTACTCAGAATCACCGAGCAACTCACAGAATAATAACCTAATGATTTCCATTAGGTAACAGCTGACTCACTGCTGATCTTTCTCTGTTGAGGAGGATCAGCCGAGGTCATCTACCAATGTTCAGAATAATACTAAGATGTAAATAAAGAACTGGGACAAGTTAGTGGAGCAATGCTAAGTAGAGAGCATTGCCCTTCCTTAAATATCACAGTTAAAGACTTTTTTTTCTTACTAAAGAGTAAAGATATGTCATAACATATCTTAAGCCATAATCATGTTTGTTGATCAACTAAGCACCTACTTGTATATTATTGATAATATGATTTACGTTTAACTGTCACAAAAAAAATTGTAAATTGTAATATGGAGCATAAATAAGAAATACAGTCAAGACAGATAGTAGTTAATAAAGAAGTTCCAAGAACTGCAAAATAATTGTTGATTTTATGAGAATTATGGAGGTTTTAGACTACAAAAAAAATGCCATAGAATCTATACCACAAGGAGACACAAAATATGCAAGCATCATGTATTGTGTCATTCACTGGGTTAAATAAAACAACCCCCAAATACCAGAGAGTCTTTGGTAAAAACTGGACATCTAACTAACAGAATATGAATCGGCTACTCCCAACTGCCTGTAGTTTTAAACAATGAAACAAAATAAAATAAAGATGTGTTTCTACTCTTTTATTTCCCTTAATATTTTTTTAAATAAACATAGTAGTAAATTAATCCATCAAAGCTGAAGAATACTAGTGGGAATTAATTTATACTGGTGGTCTAGGTCCCAAAGTAGAGGGTTTATGTACAGAGACAAGAAGAACCTCATATTACTACATTCTGGAAATTTCTAGTACACGAAGGGATCACAGAATCAGAAAATGGAAGGAAAAAAAAAAAAAAAACCCTAGGTACATAGTCCATTAGAGCTAGAATAGAGTTTACTAGACAAAGAGAAACATGCTGAGTTATGGCCATCAGCCAATGTTGTGTATCTCCAGAAACAACCAAAGAGAAAATGGGAGAAGCACCATGGGCAGCTTGGGGATATTTGCACTAAATATATATTAATAATCACCACACTGTGATATCCTTTACTTCATCCAAAGACGCATGTATCATAAAAACACCTTAAAAAGCAGGATGCACCTGGCAAATGACAGCAATCTAAGCCACAGGAAAACATTTTGGTGAAGAATCAAAGATTTAACCTCTAAAAATGGGTACTACTTCAACCCAAACCAAAGAGAAAAGCTATGTGCAAATACCACTCTGAATCGTAAACAGCATACAAGAAGGATATTCTACAAGGTTTTCATATTCTATTTTACACTTGATTGTGAATATAGTAGTAACTGGAATATAAAAATTCAAGTGGATTTTTATGTGTTTAATTAAATAATAATTTAATTACAACTCCTATAGGCATAAAAGTGTTCAGGGGGATAAACAATAATTAAATACGTGGCGGGGAGAGGTGTTTTTGTGACCGGGACTGTGGTGGAATCTCATCACCCATGCTTTTCCCCTGTAGCTCCCTGACACAACAAATACACTAAATATTGGGCCACTTACAACTTCTCCCTCAATCCCTGAGCTATTATTTTCACCAGTATCTTTCTTCTACCCTCTCTCTATGCAACAACCCCCCCCCCCCCCCCAGCCCTCTTGTGGTAGGAAGGATATAAGTAAACCCCGCAATGGCTCCTAGACCACCTAGCTCACACGTGGTTCCCTAGATGCAGCATGTACCAGCGCAGTAATATCCATCCATGGCTTGTAAATGATCGGTGGCCCCAGAGAGATTCCATTTAGCTCCGCAAAAAAATTGCATGACTTATTGACCCTAGGAATCACTGGGTTACTTAGGAGTTTCTTTTCAAAACATACATCATATTGAATCACTTCAGACTACTTTCCTATTCAAAATTACGTAAGGCAACACTAAGATATTCCAAGTTGCAATATATCTTAGTAGCTAGGATAAATGGAAAACTGCAGGATCCTCCAACTGGGTAAAATTTCTCACAGCTTGACCCTGGTGTATAGGAATGAAATATAAGCCCAAGCTTCTTTAATCGAGGGCAAAAAATACAGCAAACTAACATAACTGGAATAAACACAGTCCTCTTCATTAGTCGCATGCATAATGCCAAGTGTTTATGAGAAATGAGTGCTTAAAGAAAAAGACTCTGATAGAAGGATAATGTTGAGTTATGGTTTTGTCTGTTTAATAGTTATGAGAAGACTATCAATGAAAAGCATCAAACTGATATATTTGTTTTAGGGACTAAACATGTGATCTTACATTTCAGCACTGGATCTCCAGCAAGCCTTAATTTGTTGAAACATTTTTCTGCAGATACTGTTTGTTACACACCGGGCTCTTATCTTTCATTACAAACTCCCGGAAACCATGTAATCCCCTTATCTAAACAGAATTTTTTTTTTTAATCATTCCCTCATTCTTTAGCCCAACTGCCCTCCCATCTAGCTCTTCAATGTTTGCAGTCCTTTTCTTTTTTTTTTTTTTTTTAAAGATTTTATTTATTTATTTGACAGAGAGAGACATAGCGAGAGCAGGAACACAAGCAGGGGGAGTGGGAGAGGGAGAAGCAGGCTTCCCGCAGAGCAGGGAGCCCGATGTGGGACTCGATCCCAGGACCCTGGGATCATGACCTGAGCCGAAGGCAGACGCTTAACGACTGAGCCACCCAGGCGCCCTTGCAGTCCTTTTCTATCTACCATTTTCATAAAACATGAATCTGCTGCCATAAGAGCTTTATGGTAGATTTATCTAAATTAAGTTTATCTACCTTGGTAATTATCAATCTCAGTTAATATTTAAGTTCTGCTTTAAAAGTCTATCATAACTTTTGCTTTTTTACTTGCATTGTAAGATATGACAGATCAAGGTAATAAATGTGAATCCGAATTCCCTTACCTGTGTAAAGGAAGAGAGGGCATTATGTTCTGGAGGCGTGCCTTTCACGCCTACACCAACCACAGCACTTTGACCTTGGGGGCTGAGCCACATGCTGAGGTTCAACGCCACAAGGGCACGGCCTCTCTCCTTACACCCGTCTGCGCCTGCGCAAGTCCACACACTCTCTGTCCCCTAATATTCCTCAGTTGCAGATTCCCGACACTCTGCTTCAGGCTTTGGTAGTTGCTTCTGTTGCCTTCACTGGGGGCAAACATTTCCAGGTTCTTGTTGACCTGTGATAGTTCAATTTCTTACTCAGCTCTTGACTCTGCTTTCCCCCACTTTGGACTCTCCTCATTACAGGTTTTATCTCCAATCTCATCCTCAAATTCTGTTAGGTAGAAGTACACCAGACAGGATAAAGGGGGGAAAGAATTCAGAAATACAGCAAAATTACTCAGAATATGCCTTTTTTTCTTTTAAAAGTTCTCCTAGATAGCCCCTCTATGTATACACACAGACATACACGAGTGCAATATTTGGTTAACATTGCATACTGCCTCCTGAACTCTGGGCCACTCTGGATTATTTTTTATTGGTATGAGTTTGCAGGTGGGGGTGGGAGGGATGAGACTATGAATTCCTCTAGATAAACACTTCTTCACTTCTGCTTCCCCCACAATATCATGTGCCCAGTGTTACTATGCATGTGTGGAATTAATTTGAACAAAAGGTCTGCCTTTTTAGGGAAATGACAGGATTGTGTTTTCACAGGATTCCTCTCCCCACCCAGGTAATGCACACAATGCCTAAAACACAGCTAAATGAATGAAGGATTCCAATACAAAAACATACATCCTCACGGACTCAAACGTACATTCCTTGTATGCAACCTGGTATTATATACCATGATGCAAAATCCACTCTTGCATATTTCTGATAATTCTACCCAAGGAACAATCTCTGCCTCACTAAGAGTTAGTTATTGTCATGGCTGTGACCATTCTGCAAAGAACAAAAGAATGTATTTCAGAAACTGTTGCCACAGGTCATCTTTCCTGATCACTCTTCTTCAGCCTGGTATGAATGATGCCACATGTACATCTTTCACAGATCCAGGAGTGAATTAAATCATGGTACCGTGTGTGTGTGTGTGTGTGTGTGTGTGTGCGTAGGCACCCTGGTGCTCATACTTGCAAGGCTCAGGACAGTTTCTTAACATCCTGTCTTCTCGTAAGAGCGCTGCACATCCCTTGGAAAACCTGTGCCTTTTACTGGTATTCCTGGAGCATCCTCAGCCTCAACACTGCCTCCCCCCGCCGCCCCCCTGCAGTAGCAAGGATGAAACCCAGGCCAGCTCACGTGGAATCCTCCCCATAATTTCTGAATTGGAAATGGAAGGGAGGGGCGCCTGGGTGGCTCAGTCATTGGGTGACTCCTTCGGCTCAGGTCCCGATCCTGGAGTCCCAGGATCGAGTTCCATGTCATCAGGCTCCCTGCTCACTGGGGAGTCTCCTTCTCCCTCTGCCCCTCCCCCCTATCGTGCTCTCTCTCTCTCTCTCTCTCATTCTCTCTCTCTCAAATAAATAAATAAAATCTTTAAAAAAAATGGAAGGGAGGATTCTTATCTTCTCGGATCTTAAGTGTAAGATTACAGGGCTCTCATTAGACATTTCTCACAATGCAGAGATGCTTTATGTAAAAAATGAAACCCAGTAAAGACTAGCAGAGATAAAAGAGTCAAATCCCAGTATCATGTCTGAAGCCTTGATGACAAGTGTTTCTCCTTGGGTTTTGTAAGCTGCTCCCGTGTTCTTCTCAGCCACTAAGAAGCATTTCTCTTTTGTTTTTGTTTTTCCTTCAGGTGACTTAAGTTGTTATTCCTATCACTTTTGTCTCAAGACAAACTACTATTACTGTGATAGTTGGCTGGTAATCTCAGAGGTCACCCTGTTTGCGGTCTGCTTTAATCTTTGAAAAGTTCAGAAAATGGACCTTCCCAAACTTGGAAGGTTTAGATCGTATCACAAAACACTGGAGTCTTTCTGAGATATTATACTTATTTTTATGAGACTATAAGCTATTTTTCTAAGTCAAAAAATGCTTCCAGCCAAAGTCACTGTCTTTTCCAGCTCTGTGTAAATTGTTTTGCTTAAAAGCATGGGTTAGCAATGGAATTTACATCTTATTTTTCATATCAGATTCCAAAAAAGTGTCTCATTTTAATCCTTATTGGCCTTAGAGATAAAACTTGGCACAGCATAAAGTTTTACCTGTAGCTCTTACCACTTCTGTCCTAACATTCTTGACCTCCAGGTAAGGGCAGACCCCTGGGTTCAGGTGGACGGTTGGAAGAGAATATGAAAAAGAGAGGGTACGGGCTGAGAACAAACTACAAGTAGGTGGTACCTTACTACAAATGTATTAACAACTAGCATAAGGGGAGTCAAACCTACCCTAAGCATGAAAAGATTGAGAGGGATCTTTTCCTTATAAAAGAAGGAGGGACATTGAGGTGGATATTGCCAAACTCAGGGCAGGAGCATGTGATGACTGTTTAATTCCATCTGGGATGCATATACCAGAAGAGACATTCAGTGGTTTATAGCTGGTAGTTGTTCTGATGGACTGATGCCCATAAAAAAAAGCAGGTATTAGACTCATAAATGCCTTGAAGATCATTCCAGGATTTCAAGACTGAAGGCATAGGGACTGAGAGATATAGGGGGAGTATTGCTAGGAAGAGATTTAAAAAATAAATATATCAACTGAGAAATAATTACAATGAGGACTCTCTAAGACAACTAGAAATTTTATAACATTTTCCTATCGAATTTGTTACTCATTACTTATTTCTCTACAGTAGTAATGGAATCATTAAAAATGAAAAATGTTTTTCTCTTTTCCTCCTTCCTCCCTCCTTCCCTCCCTCCCTCCCTTCCTCCCTTCCTCCCTCCCTCCCTTCCTTCCTTCCTTCCTTCCTTCCTTCCTCTCTCACTCTCTCTCCCTCTTTTTTTTTTTCCCCTGGGGGAGAGATCAAAGATGAGCTAGGCCAAAATCTGTTACTCAACATATAATTATAGAGTAAAAGGAATTCCAAATGTAGGAGAGAGGTGGGACTATTGAGAGAATAGAAAGTAAAATCTGAATTTTAAAGAAAAGGGAATGCGGTCCAGCCTGGGACGTGTGCTGATGTTTGTCAAGAATGGTCAGTATGGTTTTTCCTGCTTGTTTTTCTCTTATGTGCAAGATGGGCATTCCATAATTTACTCTAATTCTTTAAATGTCTACCATGCGATTTTGAAAAATTACTTAATAACATCTTCTCCCCTCCCCATATCTGAGCTATCATTTGAGACCCACATCCCAATAATAGTTAAACTGTCTGGAGGAAAAGGTGGTCCTTTTTTGGGGAGGGGAGGATATATCGAGAACCAAGGCCCAAAATGTAATAAAACATTGAATAAATATGCATTCAGATAATTTGGCAGACTTTCCAGACTTACTTTCCCCTTTAAAAGAAACCCTTATGGTATATGTAGGTAGTACTTTTCTAACTTGCTTTCCTTTGGAGAACCATTTGAAATTCTGGAAAAAACAAGAGTCTGTCTAAAAACAATGTGTATTTTTCTGCATGGAGACTGTACTGAGGAGAAAAATACCAGACAAAATTCATTTTCAAAAGCAGACTGAGTTGTAGGCCTAGATTGAATTTGAAGAAGGGAACTGAAATATGGGACTTTCCTTTTTCCTTACGTAGAAGGATTTTTTTTTTTTTAACCAACATCAAGAACTAGGTCAGTGAATCACTAGCGTACTCTCCACTTGCCAATGGATACGGCAGGTCAACAATTCAACATACTATGTCAGAAGTGGCCTGTTCTATTTCCTACTTACAGTCAAACTGTTCAATTCATTCTACTTTAGCTCCAACCTTTATAAGAACAGAGAGTTAGAAAACGGAGAACCTGATCCCATTTTATTAGTTAAAGGAAATGGCTCATTCCACTTGATTCCTCTAATTTATTTTAAAATCAGAAATACTGAACCCCTGCCAACATTCATACTTCATTTGGGAATATGTTTTGATTATATATTTTGATCCGAAAATAAAGCCTGTCATTTAAAGAGGCATGGCTTTTTGAAAATCACGACAGCATATTAAGAAGAACAATGGCAAAAATATACCTAAAAGAATGCCCATCTTGGGGTACCTGGGTGGCTCAGTTGTTAAGCATCTGCCTTCGGCTCAGGTCATGATCCCAAAGTCCTGGGATCAAGCCCCGCATTGGGCTCCCTGCTCTGCCAGGAGCCTGCTTCTCCCTCTCCCTCTGCTGCTCCCCCTACTTGTGCTTGCTCTCTGTCAAATAAATAAATAAAATCATAAAAAAAAAAAAAAAAAACTTAAAAGAATTCCCATCTTTTCATTTACTGTGTTTTGGCTTCAATATTATTTATTATACTGTGCATTAGACTTTTTATTTGCTATCATTACATGATCAGTTACTCAGTATTATTATAAAGCAAATGAAATCTAAAAAAACAAAACAGACAAGCAAACAAAATAAACAGACTTAAGTACAGAGAACAAATTAATTTACTTCGTAACAATAAAGAGAACTACCTCTGGTGGGTGCCTGAGTAAAGGTGGTGGGGGGAGGGGTTAAATAGATGAACGGGATTAAGAGGTACAAACTTCCAGTTATAAAATAAGTTAAGTCAGAGAGATGAAAAGTATAGCAGAGGGGCACCTGGGTGGCTCAGTCAGTTAAGCATCTGCCTTTGGCTCAGGTCATGATCCCAGGGTTCTGGGATGGAGCACCGCATCGGGCTCCTTGCTCAGCAGAGAATCTGCTTCTCCCTCTGCCTCTGTCTCTGCCCTCCACTCATGCTTTCTGTCTCTCAAATAAATAAATAAAATCTTTTGAAAAAAGAAAAAGAAAAGTACAGCAGAGAGGATAAAATAATATTGTAATAATGTTATATGGCAACACATGGTGACCACACATGTCATGGTGGGCACAGGGTAATATATAGAACTGTCAAATCACTATGTTGGACACCTGAAACTAATATAACATTGCATATCAATTATACTTCAATTTTAAAAAAATAAAGACTCCAAACGTGAAAAATGCTGGGAGTTGAAAATCAATTTAATACTCAAAAATACATTAAAAATTTAAAAAATAGGTTATAAAACTATGAAGACAGCTCTGTTTGTAGATCATGACAAACTCAGGTTGGTGTTGAGGCTTTAGAAGACTTCTGTGATTAAATGAAATGGGAGAAGAAAGTGGTCTATGTGTGTGTGTGTGAAGTTTTATTTAATATACTGTATTAATTC
This sequence comes from Phoca vitulina, assembly GCF_004348235.1. Taxonomy (NCBI): domain Eukaryota; kingdom Metazoa; phylum Chordata; class Mammalia; order Carnivora; family Phocidae; genus Phoca; species Phoca vitulina. The sequence continues at coordinate 17,236,246 of NW_022589735.1, forward strand.
AACATATATCTATATCTATATTTTTGTGTAGGTTTTGTGATATGATTTCCAAAGTAAAGGAGCTTAGAGCTTAGAAAGGGAGAGACATTTAATTCAAAAAACATAACTCAAGATAGAATGTCAGGATTGTGAAATTGGGAATTCAGCAACAGCATGGTAGAGGGGAGAGAGTTCACCTTCTGAGTTCAGATCTCAATGCCAAACTGACTCCATTCTATGTTATTGGGAGTTGGTGAATAAATGAATGTGTGTCCCTTGACTTACATTTCTATGAAATAGGGATTGGGGCACCTGGGTGGCTCAGTCTTTTAAGCATCTGCCTTTGGCTCAGGTCATGATCTCAGGGTCCTGGGATGGAGCCCTGTGTCAGGTTCCCTGCTCAGTGGGGAGTCAGCTTCTCCCTCTCCCTCAGTCCCTCCCCAGGGCTTGTGTGAACTTACCCGTGCTCTCTCTCTGTGTCAAATAAATAAATAAAATATTTTTTTAAAAAAGGAAATAGGGATCAAAGCAAATTTACAGAACTACTATGAATAAGTCTTCAACACATACTGATTGAATATTGCTTTCAAGTAAGTACATGAAAGACGAAAATCAGGAAAAAAGCACAAATATTTTGGCCCAAATCAGAAAAATATATAAGCACACAAACAACTCAAACACACATATGTATCCAGAAAATCATTTCTACTGCTTACCCTTTACACATTTCATAGGTTCTATGCCATAAAACCAGCCAGATAAAATTTACTTCATAAGTTAACGTATCTAAAGAGTAAATAAAATTTACTTTATACTACCTAAAATTTAAAATCTTATACATGTTTCATCAGGTACTACAATCATTATATTTTTCATCACAGACTCCTTATTTACCGTGCTCTCTTTAATAAAATTGAATTTGAAAAGAGCTATTAAGTTGACAAAAATCATTTACTCCTAAAATCAACTTTTTTCTTTTTTTTTTTTTAAAGATTTTATTTATTTATTTGACAGAGAGCTAGAGAGCACAAGTAGGCAGAGGGAGAGGGAGAAGCAGGCTCTCCACTGAGCAGGGAGCCGGACGTGGGGCTCGATCCCAGGACCCCAGGATCATGACCTGAGCCGAAGGCAGCCGCTTAACCGACTGAGCCACCCAGGCGCCCCCTAAAAACAAATTTTTAAAAATTTTTTATTTTTTTTTTTGTGGGGGGGGGGGGCAGGCAGAGGGAGAAGCAGGCTCCCACTGAGCAAGGAGCCCGATGAGGGACTCGATCCCAGGGTCCCGGGATCATGACCTGAGCCAAAGGCAGACGCTTAACTGACTGAGCCACCCAGGCACCCCTAAACAACTTTTGAATGAAGTGTAACACACATCATGAGAGGTGAACAAATCGCAAGCATGCAGCTCACAGTGTGACAACCATCCAAGTTCAGAAACAGAGCAACACCCAGCACTCCAGCTCTTTCTGCCTCCTTCTATCACTCACTCCATTTTCCTGTCCAGAGGTACCACTCATTACCTTTACCTCTAAGACTCTAGCTTAATGTTGCCTATTTTTTGGATTCTGTGTAAGTAAAATCATACAGATACATTCTTTTGCATCTATTTTATCTTATGAAACACTGTATTTGAGTGACTTATCCACACTATTGCCTGTAACAATAGTTGGTTCATTTTCATTGCCATGTAGTGTAAAGTGTTATGACTAGTCCACAATGTATTTATTCATCCTCTTGTTGATATACATTTGTATTGCTTCCACTTTGGAGCTATTATAAATAGTGTTGTTACGTGCATTACTGAGCATGTATTTTGGTGAACACACTTTACTTGAATATATATCTTGTAGTTGAATTTCTGTATCCATATATCAAGCTTAAATACTTATTGCCAACACATTTTCCAAAGAGATTATATGGAAGCAACGTAAGTGTCCATCCTTAGATGAATAAAGAAGATGAGATCCTGTCGTTTGTGACAACATGGATGGACCCAGAATGTATTATGCAGAGTGAAATAAGTCAGACAGATAAAGACAAATAATAAATGATTTCACTTTTATGTGGAGTCTAAAAAAATAAATAAATAAACAAAGAAGCAAAAGCAGAAACAGATCCATCAATACAGAGAACAAACCAATGGTTGCCAGAGGTGAGGGGTACAAGATTCATTTTCCAAATCAACAGTACAATTATTCACGGTCTTCCTTTCTGTGTTTTAGTCTTCTTTGTTATTTGCTACAGAGTCAGAGTTTGTTATTTGCTAATAGAATCAAAGTTTGTCATTTGGAATGGAGATCCAAAATTCCAAAGGAAAATGCTCTCTGCAAAAAAATTAATTAATTTTCTCTCTTCATCTCATTTGAAGGGACATGTATGATTCCTTCAAACATGTCATCTATCACATCATTTTCTTTGTCCTAAAAGAGATTATTTCAACAAGCCTACACACACACACACACACACACACACACACACACACACACACACACACAAAGGATAAACTGATATTTGGTGCTCCTTCCTGTGAACAATGGGAAAATGCTGAATTTCTTCAAGTAGGTGTGGTGAGGACACTGAACCACCACTGCGCTGGGATGTCAAAAAATCACATATCTAGCCCTTGCAATCTTGAAATTGTACATAGTGAGACCACAGATTACCAATATAAATTTATATTTTTTATTACTATAATTTTCAGTGTACCTATCAAAAGAAAGCCCAAATGGGTACGCTGGTGGTGCCTGCTTTTGAGGCCTGCATGTAGCCCTCTCCATAGATAGAATTTAATGATGCCTCCAGTAGATCAAGTTCTCTTAATACCAAACATATTCTATGTGGCCTATTTGCTCATAAGACAAATACAGTAAGTTTTGTACTTGTTTCCACTCTGCAAGATGATCTTTCCAATGTTGAAAAGCAAAGCAAAGTCCTACAAACTCATTTTTATGAGCATTTCACAACGTAGTTAGTTATAAGCTTAATGATAAAAAAATCAGTTGTATTTTATGCAACAATAAACAGATAGAAGAGTAAAGTAATTAAAGCAAAAATGCTAACAGGAAAAAAAAAATTAGCTGCCTAAGAATGAATCAAAGTGCAAGAACTCCTGCAAGTAAAATCTAAATCCTGATTACAACATTTTAGACAAGACCTAAATAAAGTGATATGCTATATTCACAGATAAAAACACGTAATATCACAAATACATCAGTTAGCCCCAAACTAATCTACATACTCAATACAATTCCAATTAAAGTCTCAACAGAGATTTAAATGAAATGTTTTAGTTTCTACATTTAAATGGAAGATTCAGGAGTCAGAATCCCCCAGGTTAACTGAATAGCAGGACTTATAAAGAAATAGAAATTCAGACAGTTTGGTATTAGCAGAGAATAGACAAGTCCATCAGTGTAGTAGAACCATGTGTTTATATAACATATGAGTACACTAGATGATTGAAAGAATGAGGGACTACTGACAAAGTCATGCTCTAAAAACATGGTTATACATATCTCCTATGGCTAAACATCACATATCTTACAAGGTATATACTTCTAAAGGTATATACAGAACAAACTCTTGTCCAGGTACAACAGAAGACATGTGCAAGAATGTTCATAGCAATATTGTTCATAATAGAAAATAATCAAATGGAAAGAGTCCAAATATCCATGATGAGAACACAAACAAGCTGTGGTGTATTTAACAATGGATTACCATAAAGTGGTCAGAATGAAAAAACTATGGTAACATACACAGCATGGATCAATTTCAGTGGCTTAATATTACATGAAAAAAATCTTATCTTCAAGACTATGTAAAGTATGAGCCCTTTTATTTTTTTATTTTTTAAAGATCTTATTTTTATTTATGAGAGAGAGAGAGAGAGAGAGTTGGGGGAGGAGCAGAGGGAAAGGAACAAGCAAACTCCATGCTGAGCTCAGAGCCTGTTGCAGGGCTGGATCTCACAACCCTGAGATCATGACCTGAGCCAAAATCAAGAGTCAGATGCTTAACTGACTGAGCCACCCAGGTGCCCCTGAGGCCTTTTAATAAAGTAAACAGAGCTAAGTTGAAAATATACTTCTTGGGAAATATTTAGGTGCACAAAACCGTATCGAGAGGAACATGTGTAAAAGATGAGCAGACTTTAGACAGATAAGATGACATCATGTAAGGGAAAGCAGGGTAAGGACATGAACAAGAACATATGTTTAGATGTAAGTTAAATTATCTGCTGAATCAGCTTGTTTTTACTACACACATGAATTTTCTTAACTAAATATACATAATAAAAGCACAGTATACTGGACTAACAATGAGAGTGGACCAACTTTTATGATTAATCCAATCCTATACTCATGAGGGAATTCTAAAGAATTATAATTAACCATCATAGATGGAAAAATATGCAACATACCCACACATGGCTTCACACAGAAAGTGATTGGGTCAACTGATAAGGGAGGAAAAATCCAGCTTTATCCATCTTTTCTATTTTTCTTTAAAGGTAAATATTAACATGGTGGGACTTTAGAAAGCATTCTGATCGCACTGTGCTTTACCTGTCTTACATCTCCATTTCTATACACTCTGATTTTATTTTTATTTCCTGGTAGAAACACTAAGGCAACATTTCGAGCATGATCAATGGTCTCTATTGGCTCACAAAAGGCTCCATCCAATGGGGCAGGTTCTAGTCTCTCCTTTAATGGTTTCTTCTAGTCAGAAGATCTCCAACCAACATTAATCTGTACACCCTTACACTATTCAGGTGAGTCTAGCACTAATAGGTGGAAACTGAACAGAGGGCATAATGTACTATAAGAAAAGGGAATGCAAAACATTATGCAAAATATCATCAGAGCACACAATAGGCCATATTATGATAACCTGTTCACATGCTTTTCTTCTTCATTGACTTTCCCTTGAAAGTAGAAGCTGCACCATTTCAAGAATGACCAGCAATTCCTAAGGAGTGCTTGATTCTGTAGAGGTTTATTCAAGGAATAAATGAATGCTTATTATCATATGATATATGATGTCATATATTTTCTTATATATAATAGATTGACTTAAAAGTCATGAACAGTCAGGGCACCTGGGTGGCTTAGTCCGTTGGGCATCCAACTCTTGGTTTCAGGTCAGGTCATGCAAGGATGTGAGATCCAGCCCCATGTGGGGCTCCCTGCTTAGCATGTAGTCTGCTGGGGATTCTCTCTCCCCCTCTCCTTCTCCTTCCCCCTCTGCTCACCCCCCATGCCCTCTTCTGCTCTCTTTCTCAAATAGACAAAATCTTTTAAAAAAAAGTCATGAACAGTCATTTTGGTGAAGGAAAAAATACAATGTTTCTTGCCTTCCTAAAAGGCATGTTTCATGGTGTGGAAGTGTATCTTTATTCACTATGCAAATACAAGATGCTCACAAATAATTTGAGAATGTTAATAGGCTGTTATTCCTGAAGAGCAGCCTAGAGAATCATTTCTTTCTTCAGATTCTCCATTAATTAGAGTTCCCCTTAATTAACCTGCTTATTGCTTACATTCCCTTTCAGAATGCATTCTCTATCACTCACACTCAGTAACTGTCACATTGCCCTGAACAGTTCCCAGCTTGGCCTCTCTGCTATTGGTAACCCTTTCTTTAAATGTCAGGAAGAAACAGGGCTTTAGGTAGAGATAATTAAATGGGATAGCACAGTAGTGAATGGTCACATACACACTCAAGAGGAAGAAAGAGGGCTAGAATAGGTTGGTAAAAGGGTACCACAGTGCCCTCAGGTATAACAATTGAAAGGTAGAGCCCAAAATGATAAAGGAAACACCATCACCAATTTTACAACAATAATATGATAGTTAATGGGAATGGAAACCATATAACTCAGGTAATTACAGTCCTTTTGGCTGATTTATTTCTTTTCAAGGGCTTAAACCTTTGGTTTCCAAAAACTATATAGTATTACTATCTCACCCTATCTAATTTCTATGGTCCCCTTAATTAAATGTAGCAACAGATGTCTTAAATTAGAGTATCCATCTTACACATATGGTTAGTAATGTGAGATGACCCAGAAGTTTTTCTCAGGTTATATATAGGGATGACAACACAAATTAAGTTATTAGGGAAATCTCAGATATCTTGGGGAAAGACAAAACATTATAACCATAAACCACATCACAAGAGCTTACATACTTTGCTGCTGTTACCACCTTCTTTATTCATAGAATACATGGCTCAATTCTCTAGGATCATAAACTCTGCATCTATTATTTAAGCAAAGAAGCTTTGTAAGGAAAAAACAAATGGGAGGCAAAAGGCAAAAAATAAAAGAGTTCAGGTGATACAAAGAAATGTAGTACACAGAACAGCAGGGCCAAGGTAAAAATTGAAAGCATGCTGGAAAGAGGCCAGTGCTAAATAATAAATGAATAACACACTGAGAGAAGAAGAGCTTGGAAATAACAAAATACTCTGTAAACAGAATTTTTTTTTTTTAAGATATCTATTTCAAACTTAAAACCTAGACGTTTGGGGGAACCTAGGCATCTGGTAGGAACAGGTGATTTCCCTGCCAGCCACCTGGATTAAGATATGCACCCACACATACAAAAATTACAGTAGCAGGCAGGCAGGGATTTTAATAAAAATGTAAATCATGACCTTCAAAACAAACAGAAAACAGACTATGCTTCTTCCAAACAGGTGTGGGAACCTTACTGAAAAGACATTAGCTACCACGGGAAAAGCCAGAGCCAAGTTTGAAGTGAAATAGACTGGAATCACTAGTATAAAGTAATCTCAACTAGGTTTCAAACAGTGGGTAAGAGATAAATTACGAAATGTTAATCAACCATTCAAAGTGTAAAGAATGAGTTCTCAAGTGAAGTTTGGAAGAATTATTTTATATGGAAGGAAAATGAGTTAAAATAAATAATTAATGTCCAATAAACAAAATATTATTATAAAGTATCAAATAAATAAATCTACCAAGTTAAATAAGATAGGAAAGGCCACCTATAATAAAATGACCAGAAATCGTCTTAATGTTATTATCTTTGTGTCATCTTTGAAAAGGGAACACCCAAGGGTTAATATATGTAATCTAACTTGACAACCACTTCTATGACTCAATGATGAATGATAAGAACTTATGGAAAGGACGTGTGAAATGGAAATGCAAGGAAAGAATTATAATACGATACGTAACACTGAATAAAATGACACGTTGAATGTTGGACATATTAATTTTACATGGTAATGGACAAGGGGAATGCCATGATATACATATTCAAATCAGGTGAACTAATAATAATATGTAATGAAACTTCTGGCTACATGCAGCCATTCATAAAGGTGGATTATGCAACCAGACTGTGGATTGTGCAAATCAGAGCTCTTTAAAAAAAAATTTTAATAGATTTTACCTTTTAGAGTAATTTTAGGTTTACAGCAATATTAGACATAAGATACAAAGATCCTCACATACCACCTGTCCCCACACATGCATGGTCTCCACCATTATCAACCCTCCCCATCAGAGCAGTGCACTGATGATTCCATGTCAACACATCATTATCATCAAAGTCCATAGATGACAATAGAGTTCACTCTTGGTAGTGTAGATTCTATGGATGTGGACAAATGTATAATGACATGTACTCACCATGATAGTATCATATGGACTAGTTTTGATGTCATAAAAATCCTCTCTGCTCTGCCTATTCATCCCTCTCTCCCCACCCACCCCTTGGTGACCACTGATATTTTTATCATCTCCATAATTTTGCCTTTTCCAGAATGTCACATAGTTGGGATTAAATACGATGTAGCCTTTTCAGATTGCTTTCTTTCATGCATTTAAATTTCCTCTATGTCTTTTCATGTCTTGATAGTTCATTTCTTCTTAGCACTGAATAATATTCCATGGTCTGGATATACCAGTTTATTTATCCATTCACTCACTGAAGAACATCTTGGATGCTTCCCCATTTGGGCATTTATGAAAAAAGCTACTGTAAACATCTGTATGCAAGTTTTTGTGTGGACATAAGTTTTTCAGATCCTTTGAGTAAATGCCACAGAGTGTGATTCTATGGTAAGGGTTTGTTGAGTTTTGTGAGAAACTGCCCAACTGTCTTCCAAAGTGAGAATTTTTTTTAAATAACTATCTCCATAGTTCATGAAGAATGGATGCTGGCAATTAATACAAATAGAATCTTATAATGTGTCACATATATTTCATTATGCAATTTTTTAAATAAAGAAGACTCATCAGATCAAAAAATAACACTGCGCTTTCTGAGAGAATAAGCCATTTCAGAAAGTGGTGGAATATGTCAGTTCACTCAGGCACAGGAATCTAAAACTTAGCATTTACTTACTTGTTTAAAACTCATAGATAGATTTCAAAACAACTTTTCAAGGACTATAAAGAGGCCACATCTCTGTAAATACTGTGAAGGAGACCACTGAGTTTCACTAAGTGAGAACCAATATTAATGATGGTAGGTTACAATTTGATCCATAACTTGGTTTATGGACCAAGATTCTGTAAGTTGTTGGAACAGTTCGACACAAACATTTAATTAATTACTTTCATGTCTTTTGTTATCATTGTGGCAGGGTAGAACGAGGAAGGTGTGATGAAAGCAGATAGCATTCCCCATTGCCTGCCTGACACACTCATTTTCATCCTAAAAGATAACAGAGACATGATTCCCTCTGTGAAGACTTCTGGGATCTTGTTATCTTTCTAACGTTCATCTGTGCTTTAAGATCACTCTGCACATACATCTGTTGGCACTTGTCACAATGCTGTGGTGGTTTGTTTGTACGTCTGTTCCTCTGTGCTCCTTGAGAAATCTCTGGGAAAAGTTGTTCGGTGAAGAGAGAGAAGAGTGAATGATGCATGTTGTGGTGTTAGAACCTGACAAGTAAATAGTGAAGAGTCCAGAGAGTATTAACCACCTTTCCGGTTTCCTGATTACAAAGATTCTTAACTTTATGAATGAGCAGGAACTGAAAGTGACTTCTTATTAGCTATCCATTAAACTGACTGCTCCTATTAATATCCTTCAGATTCTTCCATACCAATTTAAATGCATCATCTATTATAAAACAGTCTTTATTGGCTCCATTGCTTTATGACATCACGCATTATTCTCAAAAGTCTTGTCTCCTCCATGGAACACTTTACAACTTTTTCCATTCTCACTTCTTTTCTAAATAAATTTTGATATCCTAGGGAGGCCTGGGTGGCTCAGCTGGTTAAGCATCTGCCTTCCGTTTAGGTCATGATCCCAGGGTCCTGTGATGGAGCCCCGCATCCATCAGGCTCCTTGCTCAGCGGGGAGCCTGCTTCTCCCTCTGCCGGCAGCTCCCTCTGCTTGTGCACTCTCTCTCTTTCTTTGACAAATAAATAAAATCTTTAAAAAAAAAATCTTAAAAAAATTTGATATCCTAGAAGGCACTGATTATTTTCACAAGAAGGAATCCTGTTCGCCCACAAGCTCCACCCCATGCTTTGCTCTCCATCACGTTTTGAGATTAAAAAAAACAATGACACCTGGTCAGATACAGATACACAGGTGACCCTCAAATTTCAAAACCGAATGGTAGAGGATGCTGTCTGTGAGCTGCTTTGATTTTCCACACAAAATATTACTTCTGCCAATGAATTTATTTCAGTGGCAAGAAACCAACGTACACAGAGGGCTACTCTCCAGAACCAGACTATAAGGGTGGGTAACTTACAGAAGCTTTTGATGTCATAAAAATGTCATAAAAAAAGGCTTAAAAAGACGGTGACAGAGTCAGACACAGGTAGTCACAGAAAAAGGAAAAAAACTGTTTTATTTGATCATGAGGCAGAGAAACAGAGGATGAGAACCGGAAGGATTCTCAGAAATGAGGCAGCACCACCCCTTAATTGACAGAGAACACTGAAGACAATGGAAATTAAGAATTTCCCCAGGAGCCTCTGGGTAAAATGAAAGAGTTTCAGGCCTTGGGATCAGTACTTTTTTTTTTTTTTTAGATTTATTTATTTATCTATCTATCTATTTATCTATTTATTTATTTATTTTAGAGAAGGAGGGCGAGTGGGGGGAGGGGCAGAGGGAGAGAGAATCTCAAGCAGACTCCTTGCTGAGCGCAGAGCCGATCTGGGGCTTGAACTCACGACCCTGAGGTGATGACCTGAGGTAAAATCAAAAGTCAGACGCTCAACCGCCTGAGCCACCCAGGCGCCCCTGGCCTTGCAATCAGTATTCTATGTAAATACAATTACATGCCTGGCTCAGGTATTGGAACAAGATAGGCCTCCAAAACACTTCCTTTCTCTTGTTTTCTTCCATCTTTTCACTGCTATAAAAAAATATCACAAGCTACTGATTAAGAACATGATTTTACAAGCCAGACTTCCTGGCTACATAATCAGTATTGTCACTTAGTAGCCAGGTAGCCGCGGGCAAAACTGCAAAAACTCCCCGTGCCTTGGATTCCTCCTATGATAATAAGAACTGTAATACAACTTTCATCATGGCATTCCTGGGAAAATTAAAAAGTACACACAAAAATGCTTAGAAGAGTACTCAGCATATAGGACACGTTAATAGAAGTAAACTATTATTATAATAATAATAATGATTATTATGAGGTACCACCTCTTGGCATATGCCTACTTGGAAGGCGTCCAGAGCCCTTTTTTGCTTCCTGGTTTCTCACACTGAGATAAATATGAAGGATCTCTCCTATTAAAATATACCAGAGACACAATCGAAGCCATCAAACTGCAATAAAACCTGAAGACATTTCAATAAATTAATTCAATTAATATTTGTAGTTTCTAATGGTTTAACATATTTCACCTGCCAGATGGAGGTTTCATTTTAAGAGTCCTTCTATATTGGGGCACCTGGGTGGCTCAGTTGGTTGAGTGTCGGACTCTTGATTTTGGCTCAGGTCGTGATCTCAGGGTTCTGGGACTGAGCCCGCATCAGGCTTCCACACTGAGCACAGAGTCTGCTTGTCCCTCTTCTTCCCTCTGTTTATGCTCTCTCTCTCTCCCTCTCTCAAATAAATAATCTTAAAAAAAAGAGGTCTTCTATTAATTTAAGTAGGAAGAGAAATGTTTAAAGAAATACAGGCTAGTATGCAGGATCAACAGGATCTCTATTTTAGTCTGTCCCAGGTGGCAGGTTGCTTTTAACATCTTCAAGGAAAACTAGCCATTATAAGCAGTCAATAAACAATTTAAAGCAAAGATTCTGATATGAGACTTCTTTCCTAATAGGGTAAAATTTGACCAGTCTCAAAACTACAAAAATCCTCTTCATTATGATCAACAGGTTTATAAAATAATTTTTAATTGAAAGCATGAAAGTAACCCCAAAAGCCTTTGTGTATATTTTGTATACTTTCATACCTGTGAGTGTGTGTGGGGTGTATATATTTGCCGTCGAACACGCACCTATTTTCATATATACTTGAAGAGAAGAGAGACTTTCATCTAACATGCGAAAGTGAAAATGTGAGAGCTTATTCATTCACTTTACTTTGCTTTAAAACATACCTATTTTTCTAGGTACAACAATGTGAAAGTTCATAATGTTTACATTTTAATAGATCTTTCACTGAAATTGTTTTTTCAGGAACATTTTCTTTTCTCTGAAGGCAGTAGGGAAAACAACCATGTTATAAAATAATGAAAATCTAGGCTGCATTGCTAGTCATTTCAGAGAGTCATGTGACTTTTTCTTATATATTGTAAAAACACTTTCTTTATCTCCAAATTGGAAAAGCAAACTAAAAGGAAGTCCTTACTGGTTTTTACCCTTTATGTACTTCCCATCTATGACCAATGTTGTTTCAGAGTAGGACTCGCTCTGAAATATTATTAAGCCTTAAAAATCACACCAAATAAATTAAGTGATAAATCCCAAATCATATTAAAGGCACAGGACTGACTGAGAGCTTCTATTTATAACCCAACTGTGCATTCATGAGTCTAAAAAGGGCTGTTCTTTGGGTTGGGAAGTAGGAAGAAGCACATTTAGCTAAGCAGGACTAGAAAGAGCAGAGTGACTAGAACAAAAAATGGCAATGTCCATCCAATCACAATCTAGAAGAAAGGAAATTTAGACAATGGACATTGACTATTTCTTAATCTCACTGGCAAAATGATTACTCTCTTAAACTAGGAGCTGTTTAAATTTGTAGCCCTAAAACTCACATATTTTGAAATATGGAACTTAATTCTACCTGACTCCCTAGGATCTGATATACTGGTCAGGCAAAGACTGGTATTCCAGCCTGTTTGAGAGTTATATTTCCCATTGTATATTCTGAAGTGTCATTTGCTTTCCTTCATAATTCTTGAGGTTAATGTGACTGGACCTCAGGGGAAATGCTGTGCTCTCAGATATATGTAGGTTTTGAGCCAGAACCAGAATAATGGCACATTCACCAAAGTGATATCATAGTATAGGTTTTATGGGACAGTCTGCTGTTCTTCCCCAGGAGAATCAAGATATCCCCACTAAGTTGAATGCTTGGTTGTTTATTATCTACCTTTGAAATTCTACATGGCATAATCATTATGTGCGATGAACGTTACTCACCAGAGTATGGAAGGCTGTCTGCAAAATGTCATTAGTAACAATCAGAGTAATAATTAATAATCAACAATGGAACACTGACTAAGGGCTTTGCAAGGATTACCTCATTTCATCCTCACATCAGTCTTATGACAAGAGTAGTACTCTCCTCATTGTTCAATAAGGACATTGAAACCAAAGAGACAAACTAATTTGCTAAAGTCGAACAGCTCAGTGGAAGAGGTCAGATGTGAAACCGGGCAGTCTGACTACAGGGCTTATGTTCGGAGCCATCATGTTGTCGAGACTTCCTGTTTGCAGAGAAGGAAGGGCCATTTAAGAGAATAACTGACTCAATCTTACTCAGCACCTGATACAGTTCCTTGAATCTGGAAGCTTCACAAAGATTTGCAGGCCTGAGTCATCAAGCATTCATGATCACTAGGACGATGAACCGTGAAGTGAGCCAACAAGCTAAACAGCACTTTAAGTAAAAAATCAGTTCAATTAAGATTTGTATGCCTTTCAAAATAACAAAAAAGTTAAGATACTAAAACCTGGATGTCTAATCAACTTTCACTCATCCTCTTAGAGAAAGTGAGGATGAACTTTATTTTCACATTAGAAGAGCTTTTAAAAAGGATTTTGAACAGCCTTCAATACTGGTCGATCTCATTGATGTTTCTCTATACTTTTCATTTCATTCTCTCCATAATTTAATAGACCAATTGAGATAATCTGGGTAGCTTCTGGCCCTGTTATCAGAAGAAAAGAACATTGGGGCGCCTGGGTGGCTCAGTTGTTAAGCATCTGCCTTCGGCTCAGGTCATGATCCCAGGGTCCTGGGATCGAGCCCCGCATCAGGCTCTCTGCTCGGCGGGAAGCCTGCTTCTCCCTCTCCCACTCCCCCTGCTTGTGTTCCCTCTTTCGCTGTGTTTCTCTCTGTCAAATAAATAAAATCTTTAAAAAAAAGAAGAAAAGAACATAAACACTGATTTATTAGGAGATGATATGGTATCCTTTCCTTCAATGAGAAATGGCTGAGACTGACACCAGGTAATTATTTTATAAAGAAAGAACACAAAATCTAATTCTTTCTAATGGATGCTTCTGAGTATTAAATATTAATTTCAATATTAATTTTGTTGGTGGTATTATATCATGGTGTGTACCTTGCATACAACTTATCTGCTGGGTGCAACAAGGATTAGCAGTTTTGACAGGCATCCTATGGGAGCTTAAGAGAAGCGGATGTACATCTATAACTACCTTAGTATTTTTCTCCCGATTACAATACTGGCCATGCTCTATGACATAGAATTTTATAACTTTTATCATAAATTCATCTGTGGATTTAGGCAAATTCTAAACAATTTTTTAAAGGGAATACAACCCTATTCTTTCCACTTCTGTATAGAGTTGACATGGTCTTAATTTAGCATGAGCCTTCATTGGCCTCCAGCTTTCACACGGGATCATTGATCTCAATGTCAGTCAATAGACTATGGAGGGGTGTTGGGGTTCATTCATCAGAAGAGCTGTTCTCCTCCATTGTTCACCGGGCTCAGTTGCGAGAAACCACATTTAAAGTGGATGGCTTGAAGTGGTTCACCTCAGACTTCCTCAGATCAGCCCAGGGCAAGACTGACGTTCTAAAGCAGGACTTACAGTAATTTCACTTTGAGGTTATATCACTGCTTCCTGCTAAAGGTCAGAATAAGAAATGGTCCTACTGGATTAGTAATTAAATGTACTACATGGCTTTTTTTTTTTTTTTTTTGGTGGGGGTCGGATCCAATCTCTTTATTGTCAGGGTCCCCTCCCTGTGGCTTCCCTCTACAAACCTACGGAAAAACCCCAAGCCTGGGAGTGTCCTAGGGAAGGGAAGGCAGAATGTGGGGAAACTCTATGCTCTGCCCTCTGGCCTGGGGACAGGGAGAGTGGGTGGGGCAGGCGGACTGCTAACTCTACCCTAGAGGAGTTGGCACCGGCTGGGATGAGTGGGGAGGCATTGCCTGCTGCCCACTCTCCATTGGAACATGGGTGGCCTCTAGGTGTGGGTGCCCTTCTGGAGGCCTGGGGGAGTGCACACCCTTCTCCGGCTGGTGGCCATCACTCCTGTCTGGGTGCTTACTACACAAGGCCCCATCCTCTGGGTCGTTCATCTCATATCCTTTCATTGATATCAACACATTTTGTTTATGGAGACCACTAGGATAAACGCCCTCCATTTTTAGAACACCACCTAAGAATTTTTTGAGTGATCACTTTTTTATATCTTCAAGACATTCTGGATTATATCCCGAAACAGGTTTCCCCTTGTTTGACTGCCTGTGAGAATGTGGGAGCCTAATTTGTGGCTCACTCATCAAAGCATATGGGTCATTATGGCATGATATTTAAGCATTGCTCTGGACTTCAACTTAGACAGCCATCAGTTTTTTTAGATTATTTTTTAGATTATTAGGTCTTGCAATGTTCCATGTTATATATTCTCTTAAAGTGACGTTTTCCTTGAATATGTAGATAGGACATAAATAAAATCGGGTGATCTTATTTACCATCTGCCAAAGGATTTGACCACAAAGTTCCCATCAATCTAAACCCTTTACCCTCATCTTCTGCAACAGCCATGCATTCTTCTAGAGAGATTTTCCAGGGTCTAGAGAGATATTCCAGGATGCTTTAGGAAATTAATACCAAAAAGGTGAAAAGATTCATGATCAGAAGCCACCTATCAACTCTGGAGCTTCACTCTCATTTAGTAGATCTTAATTCTCAGAGAGAACCCTGGAGAGAGAAGGAGAGTGTATCGTTTATAGTCAGAAAGATATTTTTGAGACATGTTAGGGAACTAAGCACACTGTGCCCAGGCTAAAAATGATGTATACTGCAGAAAAAAAAAGCTGAAATAGAATCACAGCTCTCCATGGCATGGCTACCAGCACTCCCCAGCATTCACAAAAACGCCTGAAGAAATTATGATCCAGTATTCAGTATTTAAAATTTATCTGCCATTTTTAAATTTGTGATCATGGGGGTGGGGAGTGACTCACAAGAAGAGATATCTTCAGGGGCCAGCAAGGCAATCAAGTAAGTGAACTTGGCAGGATTTGCCTATGGTTAAATGGAAAGAGGGCAGGCATGATTAATTTTAGGATGATTGATGCCATCTGGAAATACAAGCCCTCACGTATCTGATTATCCTGCCAGAAATAAGTCAATTTTTAAAAGATACCAAATAATTTAAAAAATTAAAGTGCTCTGCAGGCCAAAGAAAACAGCCTGCCAGTTTGTGAATTTTAGTTTAAAATGTATATAAATACCTCAAAAGACAGCTTGTGTTTTTTAAATAAAACCTAGAACATTTTGGAAATAGTCCTTGGATTTAAATTAAACAGCAAATCATGAAGAGCCTGAAATATTTGTATTTGTAGAACCACACACACATTCAATAATTCATCAGGTTATATAAGTCCATGGAATTTTGGAGAGGAGACTAAAGCATCAACTATCCCAGAGAAGGTTGAAAAGTATTTGGTAATTAAGATGATGTAAGAGTATATGTTAAAATAAAGACGTTTAACTTAATTTGGTGCATTCTAAAGAGTAGCTTATGAATCTCAGATGACAAAGTAAATATTGACCTTGATTGAAACTTGGATATTTTACTCAATAAAAGCAGTGAAATAATTGATTTGGGGCAGGGGGCACTGTTTATGGAGTCACTTGGGGGTATATGTTACTAAATTCTACATGATTAGGAAATGTATCCCCAACCAACCAGATGTTTTTCTAGATCCCACTTCACCACTTTGACTCTGTCCAAATCCAAATCATATGTTGATTGTATCCAGTTTTTCTCATCTCCTGATTCTACTCTACACGATGGGATATTAGACAAGTCAACTTACATTATCTATTATTTACTGAGAAATGCAAATGCTGTGAGAGTGGGGCTCCTTTATTTTTAGTTTTTAGTTAATTCATATATTTTTTTAAACACACTTTAGGAATTATTCTCAAAAATATATGAAAAATATGGCCTGATAAAATACACTTAAAATGAGTAAGAAAATTGGGGCACCTGGAGGGTGCATTCGGTTAAGAATCCAACTCTTGGTTTTGGCTCAGGTCATGATGTCAGGGGTCATGAGATTGAGCCCCATCTTAGGCTCCACACTCAGTGCAGAGTCTGCTTCGGATTCTCTCTCTCCCTCTCCCTCTGCTCCTCCCCCCACCCACCCTGCACTCTCTCTCTTTCTCTCTCTAAGATAAATAAATAAATCTTTTTTAAAAAATGAGTAAGAAAATTGATTTAAAGTGACAAAAACATGTAGAAGGTAATGTAAATCCAGGTATGTAGTAAGTATACGCAGATAAAGAGAATGAGAAAGAGATTGAGGGGGGTTGGAAAAAGAGCAAGTGATTAAACTTATACACTTATATGCTATAACTCCTTTTCCTATTAAAAGGTTGGTCACATATTTGACTCTAAACTGTCTATAGCCAAGGAAAATGGTGGAATATGATTTATCATAGAAGTATCTATAAAGAAGAAATCAATGTCCCTGGTTTTACTTTTGACATTCATAAGAGAGAGATGTTTGCTACAACTCCTCAAAGAATTAACACTGTGTAATAATAAATAATAATAATATAATAATCCTTATAATACGGGGATGAACTGCACAGTTTTTTGTAACATCCATTAATATAGTCTAAAGATATCACATCAGAATATAAACTCAGTAATCAATATAATACACTGTAACCAATATTATCAATACACCTTAATAAAATCCAACGACAGCTTTTCAACTTCCTGACTGTTAATATTTTGAGCCTGCTATTTATTTGTTGTGGGGAGCTGCCCTGTGCATTCGAGGATATTTATCAGCATCTCTGGCCTCCACCCACTAGATGTCTGTAACCACATTCCTCCACTGTGACAACCTAAAAGGCACCTAAACATTGCCACATGTCCCCTGCGGGAAAGGCAAAATCAGCCCTGATTAAGAAGCACCACCCTAGAAGAATGGAATGTTTGCACAGAATCCTCCAGAAATAGTATTCCTTTCAGCTGAGGCTTTGAAAGCTATTAGGTGGCTGTCAACTCAAGCTTAGTCTGTTTCAGAAGTTCAGAGAGTGCAGGTATTTGTCAGAGAGAATGGTATCATAATTGCAGAGATTTAGACTTGAAAAATGAGCTGCCTTAATATTGGCTGAGGGAGAAACTCCTGCCTATTTACCACAAGTTCACTTTCTCTTCTTCCCGGGCATCATCTGCAACATGCCTTGTGCGTACATAAATTTGGTTGTGTGGCAGAGTCCTGGCCAATGGAATGTGAGCAGAAGTGATAAGTACCATTTCTGGGCAAGACTTAGAAGAAGCAGGTCTGAGCCCTCCTTAGTCTTTCCCCATTCTTCTTATTAGATGCAGAAAAGGATCATCACATTGGAGATGAGGAATCCACAAGATGTGAGGAGCCATCTTGAAAGATAGGTGGAGAGCAGCTAATAGTCACCCAGTAATATTTGGGCTGGACTGTCTTTGCAAATGAGAAATTTTATCGTGTTTGAGCCTACAAACAGTTTGTGTCTAAGTATCACTATAGTTTAGCTTATGCTAATAATGCAATAGGAGTAATAACTTCTTCCAAACTAATGATGCCAAATATAGACCTTGCTATGCCATTTCACTGTTTTCACACATGACTTTACCACATGGATATTTGTTTGCAGTGTCATGTGAAAAAAAGTTTCACAAATAAGGTTTTTATCCTCAAGGGTATTATGTGGGAATACTCATGACAAAGCTAGACAACATAGCTCATGAACAAAGCAGAACACAATAATAAATAAACACATAGCAGATTATCCAACTCAAGAATTCTAAAGAGGAAAGGGGGCAATACTAAATTCCATTATTATTACTAGTTCTAGTCAAGGAATGTTGAAGTCAAAGCAACTGGCTTTTAGTACTCGGTTCTCATCTTGTCTATGAAGCTGCTATAAATTGATCCTTCTGCCCACATCAGTTCCCCGACCAGTATTTCTCATTGATCATGTATCACTTGTTAAACTCTATTTTTAGTTTTCTTGCATCCCCTAAAATCATCAAAAAGACTGTGAACCTTTTGAGGAGAGGGCTAGGGTAGGGTCATAGATACTTAAGGTTTCTCTAATAGCATCTACCATATGGTTTCCAATTTAGACACTATGGAAAAAAAAAAACAAAAAGAATGAATTCAGAGAAGCTGGCCCAAGTGGGTGTTTGGTGTGAAGAGGATTTGAAGAGCATGACCTTAGCTGGGAAAAAAAAAAAAAAAAACCTGAAATGAAGAGCTCTATAGGCTCTTCCAGATATGCCCAGAGAAAAGATAAGGCCAAAATTTCCCAGTCTCCTAAATGTGAAGTTCAAGGGTGCCTTCTAAAATTGACTGGGAAACGGGCAATGGGGACCACAAGAAACCACAAAAAAACTCCTTTTTGGAATGCAGGTGCTAAATGGATATGTACACTGGCATTCTCTACTAGCCCAGACTAAGAGTTTAGATTAAATTCTTGAAAATGATGGTATAATCTCATTCCCCAATACTGCCTCCTAAAACATTTCCAGGATTTTTAAAATGAATTACTAGAAACCACCCAGTGTGTTTCAACATTGGTAAGACCATATCCCTCTCATACGCACCTTACTACAACGAATAGGCCAAGTAACTTAGAGAAAATGCCTTTGTGTTGGGAGGATACAACATGTTTAGTCCATAAAACATTGTGGATAATTGTACTGAAAACAGTTATACTTTTCTAGACATGTGTTATGTAAAAACTGAAATCTCTGTAGAGGAAAGATATCCCCAAATTCCTTGTAAAGCTTTGAATGGACCACCAATGACCCATTTATACAATGAGAATAGGATGGAAATCACAACTTAGCTATAAAGTAAATTAACTGAAATATTCTAATGTCTATTATTATTATTTGGTTCTGTGCCTTCTAAATCAGGAGTCATCAAAGTTTTCTGTAAACAGCTACAGAGTAAAGGTTTTAGGCTCTATGGGCCATTCATTCTCTGTCACAACTACTTAACTGTGCCATTCTAGTGCAAAAGTAGTTATAGATAATACATAACAAATGTATGTGGTTGTATTTCAATAAAATTTTGTTTACAAAAACCAATAGTCCAGATTGGACCAGATTTGGCCTATGGGCCTTTGTTTGCCAACACTAATCCAAATTATTATAAAAATAAGGATGTGTTAAAATCTTCTATATGGTGGGTGATTTTCCAAAGCCTAAAAATTCTTTTTCTGAATGTTGTTACATTCACTGACATCTTTAATCTGCTTTCAAATTTTGGGGTAAAACATTGCTGAGATAATTACTGTAATTATTTAAATGCCGTTAAAATTGGAATTCAACTCTAAAGCTGCTTGTCTTAAGTGGTAAATAGCACTTTTACCCATGAACATAAAAAAAGTTAAATGGGAGTTCTAGGGAATACCTCAAATGCTGGCATTTATGAATTGGGAAATGATTCTTCGTGTGTCTCTCAAATTTCTGCACATCCTGCAATCAAGGGCACTGGTAGCATCTGTCTGACCTTTATGTTCAAGATTGTTAGATAGTGAACAGCCTCAGAAGACAGAAATAGTGTTTGCATCTAGATCAGATTGTACATTTGCTTTTTGTCCAGTCTAAAAAACATGTTATCTTGGCACAAGTTTGCTAGAAGCCCATTTTAAAAGATTTAAAATAACAAAGAGGTATTGACAAATGAGAATTTAAAACAACCTCACGGTACAAAAACGTGCGCAAATTTCTCTGGACTTTTCTCCTGTATAGTTCTCTGCTAGGCTCCGAATGTAGGTGAGGAGTTCTTAAAAAGCCAATTGTGTGTGAGAACAGGTTTCTATTGGCTTACAAGATGCCACTGTTCAATTTTCAGGAATTTTGCAAGATGGTTGTTAAACCATTGGTAGTTTGAAATCAGTATGGTGAAATACTTATACCATATACATCACAAAATGCTACAAACTACAAATTCGAGCCCTTCCTTCCTTCCTCCCTCTGTCCCTCCCTCTCTCCATCCATCCTTTCCTACCTCCCTCCCTTCCTTTCTTCCTTCCTTCCTTCCTTTGTCCCTGAAAGCTGATTTTCTAGCATACAACTTAGGCCATTATTAATGACAAGTCCTACCCTTTGGTGCCTTCTCTAAATTGACAAATGTATTTCATATAATATCCCAAGGTAAATCGATATGAATATTGTACTTCAAAACTATGTATATCATATGAATTTATTAAAGGTTACTCTTATAGAAGACTTTATTAAATCAGTTACCAAAAACAAAAATCCAAATAAAAAATTGATTTCATTCTTATTTAAATGCCCCACTTCTATTTCCAATAAACAGGAGCTTAATCATGGTTCAGGCAGTAAATAAAATGAGAAAAACATTATATCACAAATTCTTCTTTTTTTAAAGATTTTATTTATTTGAAAGAGCAAGACAGCACAAGCAGGGGGAGGGGCAGAGGGAGAGGGAGAAGCAGGCTCCCCGCTGAGCAGGGAGCCCAATGCGGGACGCAATCCCAGGACCCTGAGATCATGACCTGAGCCAAAACTGAGAGTCGGATGCTTAACCAACTGAGCCACCCAGGTGCCCTATATCACAAATTCTTATACTATCCTCTCAAAGTTTAGAAGATGAGAAAAACAATGAGATATTAAAGAAGAAAGTGATTAATTAAAAATTAACTTAAAATCTCCTGAAAAAGAACTTTTGCCCTCAAAAAGTGTGGGGACCACACAAAACAGAGCAACTTAGAGAAAGATCATGAACAACTGAAGAAATTGTTTGTCTTGCCTCAAGACCTTGGCCAACTTGCAAGTACATGTGCTTAACAGAACAGAACTGTATATTGTCATGTTGTATGCCTTGCCTTCAGTCTTGTCATTTATAGGTCAAGGTCACTTTCCCGGAAGAACCCACAAAATAATGTCCTCTATACAATCTGACCCACTGGCTGGGTCCTGACAAGGAAACGTGTTAGAACCTCTTGACCCCTGCTGAATCAGACTTTCTTAAAAAAGCACTCTGGTAATAGTGATGAGGAAACTAGATAGACACATCCAACTGCAAATTATTTTCCAAATGAAGCAATAAGCCAGTAAAGCACTCCATTTTCTGAACAACAGGAAGAAAAAATAACATTGCCCCAAATCGAAGTGTATGCATCCCAAAACCTAGTATCGCCACCAGTTGAAATGGGAGAAGGAAAGCAAATGATTCACCTGAAGATCCTATCTATACGTTTTGGAAAAATAGGCTCTAGAAGGAGCCTGTGCTACTGTTAACAGATGCTATCTCTGAAGACTGAACTGGTCTTAGAGATTTAATTATTTATTGACAAATGAATGAAGAATGAACAGTGAAAGCTCCAAAAAGTCTTTGGCGGTGTGGGCCAAATACTTGCTGCATATTAGATATATAGGACTACACTTCTCATATTTTGATACACTGCACATCTCCTGGGCAAGTTTTAATATTTCAGATTCTGATGGAGTAGCTCTGGGCTTGGACCCGGGATCCCGCATTTGCAATAAGTTCCCAGATGATGACAACACTGATGGTCTACAGAATAGCAAAGCATTTATCTTGTTGATAGACTCGCTTGAATAGCCCTTAATTATACTTTCCCCATGCAAGACTTTGATAACTAAAGTCTGTGACACCTGTCCTAGAAATAGCTTCAGATGCTTCATCTGGGAGTCCTGCCATGACTCGGAGCAGCCCTACTTCTTCTATACCTTGTTCAGGCAGCTTGCCCAGAGTGATCCAGAACAAACATGGTTACACTCATATCAGGACTCTAAACTGGCTCTATTAATACTCTAATCTCAGGATAAATCTTGCTCAGGCTCTTATTAGAATCTTTCTTCAGGGCGCCTGGGTGGCTCAGTTGTTAAGCATCTGCCTTCGGCTCAGGTCATGATCTCAGGGTCCTGGGATCAAGCCCTGCATCAGTCTCCCTGCTCAGAGGGAGGCCTGCTTCTCCCTCTCCCACTCCCCTTGCTTGTGTTCCTGCTCTCGTTATCTCTCTCTGTGTCAAATAAATAAATAAAATCTTAAAAAAAAAAAAAAGAAACTTTCTTCTATCTCAGATTACTGACAGAATAAGCTCCTCAAGACCTTAAGAGGTACACCAAGATAAAGAAATCACTTAGAGACCTGGGGATCTTGTCTCAGTGGTAAATAAATAAATAAATACAAAAAAAATAAGAAGAATTGACAATCTAAGTTAATTGGGTTTAACAGTACTTTACAGTCCATCATGAAAACAAAACAAAATCAATAAAAGTCAGCCAAATAAGTAATTCAAAGTCATGTAGCTACTACAAATTATTTCTATTATCCTTTACTTTGCTCAACCTGTGCTGGTCAATTGGCACCCTGGGAAATGATATTCCAGTTGTATTTGTGCCAACAGCTGAGTGAAGCCCAGATTGCATATGTCCTCAGTGTTCGAGCCAGGCTATTTGTCTGAGATCTGACCATCTGGGTTACATAAAGATATTGGTCAGCTTCAGACTCACCGTTGGAGTAGAGTTTCCTCAGTGGAGCATCCCATAACACAAGAACTGATATAAGTGTGTGTGGACTGAATAATGGCATTCACTATAAATGGATCAAAAGGAGAGAAACTGTTCGGAAATTTTTCTTCTCCTGCCATTGTACTTACATGTGATTCAGAATTTGTTTAGATTTATATGATGTCAATTTTCAGGATTATTTGAGTCATCATGAACTAAAATGCATACGATTTTCCTGTGCCTCAAAATTAAAACCATTATCAGGTGCTAATTATGTAGTTCCAAAATTTCAACTTGAGTGAATTTCTGCATTACTGACTTTTCATTATTTATCTTAAAACATTTATGTGGGCTCCGTATCTCAGGAATATTGTCAATAAAAAAGAGCATTCCGTGATCCTTCTAAATAAACACAAAACAAATTTACAAGATGAGTACAGTGTGTTTGCTACTACACAACAGTATTTGTTCATTTATTTTTTTTTCTAAGAGCATCATATTTAACTCTATTTTATGTATATTTCTTGTCCATTTATAGGTGTTCTCCAACAAAAAGTTCTTGCATTAACTTTTCATTTTCACTGCTTTTATGATGCATTATTTGGATTTTATTTTTGTTATTTTCTTCATTTGCTTTCTTTTATTTTTTAACAATTCTTCAGTTAAGTGATGACTTGATTGTTTTAAGTTGTTTAAATGCTTATTATTATAAAGATAATGTGTTCCTATTGTAAAAGTTTGAGAGTATAGAAAAATATAGTGACTCCCCAACCACCTGTCCTTCCTACCACTACTCGCTCCTATATACACTTAGCTCATACACTTAATCATTGTATTATACACAATTTATGGTGATAGTTTTAAAATTAAAGCTCAGAATGAAAAAATAGATAAATAGATATATGGACAGAGATAGATGGACCTGCACAGAGGTAAAAGATAGTTGTATGTTTTCATTATATTTAATACTGACAATTCTGAAAACATACCTGTTTTTAATAAACCAACAATGAAATTAGTTTTTATCAAAAATTATCTCAGATCACATGAACTTGAAAAACATCTTGATTAGTTTTTTTTATACTTCTGAGAGTTTATGTAAGTGATCATTTTTCTTCAGGCCAATTAAATAGAACTCTTAAAAATATAACACATAAATAATATACAGACACAGAGATCATAGAGCTTTTGTTTTAAAATTTTAATCATGTCTCAGGTATAAGAATACAAAACTCAACAAGAGCTGAATCCAAATTGTGTTTCTGGCAGATGGACTAACTTAAATTCATCTGCACACTGTAAGGATTCTTTTAGAGAAGCTATTTTTGGAGTCATTCTGTCTTAGAAGCTTTACAATCCAATCAAAGAATGTATCCCATTGTCTCACAGAGGTTTGAGATTCTCTCTTTTCAAGGGTTTCTCAAGACGGATTGTCTTGTCTTAAGGTAAAGATTCCTCAAAGTAGCCATTACAATTCCAAATTGTCCAAAAGTTCATCCATTTTCCGAAAAGGCATGAATCCTGGTCCATAGGTAGGCATGCATGTAGGAAGCAGGAGTTTTTGAGGGAAATGCAGGGGTAGTTTTAGACCATCTTCCTCTTTAGGTTCCTTAAGACACTATCACTTTGAGGGGGGCTGTTTCTTAACAGCAGTTCCAAAACACAGGGAATCATGTGTTTCCCTCCCTTTTGAACAGAATAAGGTAATTTAGCAATACTCTTCGATAAAGAAAATATAGGTTTGCACCATAATGTCAGGGAGCTCAAAATACAAAGAGAGAAGATCTCAGATCCAAAAGAGACCTACCCCTGAAACCTGTAGTTCAGAAAACAATGTTTAATAAGAGCTTACCGTGCATGAAAGAATACTTTGCGGACTGGGAGACTTCACATTCAAAGAATTATAATCAAACTCAGGGGCATGAAGTGACAAGATAGCTTATAAAGCAAAAATGAGGGGGCGCCTGGGTGGCTCAGTGAGTCAAGCAGCCGGCTCTTGATTTCGGCTCAGGTCATAATCTCAGGGTTCTGGGACTGAGCCCCAGGACAGGCTTCCGCTCAACGGCGAGTCTGCTTCAGGGTTTGCAATCTCTCTTTGCCTCTCCCCATGTGTGCAGGTGCATGTGCATGCTCTCTCTCTCTTTCTCTCTCTCTCAAATAAATAAATCTTTTAAAAAAAGTGAAAATGAGAAAGATGTTTACCCTTCAGAATGATCAGTTATTATAGTGGGGTTTCCTTATGGCAGGGGATTGGTTAAAACGGATTATCTCACACCATTTTTCAGGAAGACCACTTAAGTTTCTTTTATGATTGTCAGAGACTTTTACAAGAAATAACCTAAGTTTTGCTTATATTCATGGAATAGGATAGATTTAATTTCACTGACGTGGCTTAAATGGTTTTGTCTGTTCAGGAAGTTCTCAAGTTCAGTCTTCATTTTGTTTTCAATTTTATCAGTAATCCATACAGGGAGGGAGGGAGGGAGGGAGGGAGGGAGGGAGGAAGGAAGGAAGGAAGGAAGGAAGGAAGGAAGGAAGGAAGGAAGGAAGGAAGGTCGGTCCTGTTCTTTGACTCGGCGATTTTTTTATTATCTTTGTTATTCTCAATATTTCTAAAATTTTTCTTCAGAAATTTTCTCTAAATAATCTTTCCTGTTTTCCTTGAAGACATATTAAAGTCCATGATTCAATTATAAAGTTGTTAATAAGGCTAATGCTGAACAACAAATAACACCTTATTCTAATTACTAATTATCTACAAGTAATCATAGGAAATAGGTGTCCTTAAGGATTCCCTATTTGTAGAAAAATCTACCTTACATGTTCCTTTAAAATTTATTAAATTATTTTTTAAATTAACTTTGAGCATTCACAAGTGTATGTTTGATCCTGAGAAAAACAAAGTTTAATATATACTTTCTATGTTGCAGACACTTTTCAGTATTAAGACAGAGAACACTATTCATACTTGATACACAGAAACATCGCTATAGATACATTCCAATAAAATTATGTTAAAATCATCAACTTGCTTTTGAGATATATGTGTGAGTTCCTTATGAGATTTGCAAGAGACTCATAAAGTAAAGTCTGTACCATTGGCATATTTGTGTATGGACTTTTGTGCCTGCTTCTGAGAAGACAAGCTGGTGAAATAATTTCATGCTTTAAATTGCCTTTCACAGATACAATGTTGTCCCATTTCAAATTTGTCCATATTCTATCTATGCTTTCTAGTTGACAACTAGTTCCCTGGTTGCCCATAAAAAAAGACAAAAATGGGTAACAAAAATGATTCTATGAAGAACTTGTTTTCCAGGCATTTCAAAATAAATCTAAGAAAATAAACGAAACCCATGCTTATTATTATTATTCTTATTATCTGTTTTATTAATAAACCTCATTTAAATATAATAATTGCTACTCTTCTTTGAAAAAGCCTAATTAATTTTAGGGAGATGGGAGTTATAAAAATTAAATAGTTTTCACATTTGACTAAAAGTGCTCTGTAAATCCTATCAAGTCAAGGAAGCTTACTGGAGAGGAAAAATGAAAGTAACACAAAAATGTTAATTTTTCCTTTTTCCTTGTTCCTAGACATCCACATGTGGGTGAATGAAAACACTGTATGTAAATACATAAAATATATACAGTTGCCCCTTGAACAATACAGGTTTGAACTCCACTGGTCCATTAATACACAGAATTTTTTCAATAAATACAGTACAGCACTGTACATGTATTTTTCTTACGATTTTCTCAATAACATTTCTCTAACTTTGTAAGAATTCAGTATAGAATACATGCAGCATACAATATATGTGTTAGTTGACTATGTTATCGGTATATCAGTAAGGCTTCTGGGCAATGGTAGGTTATTAGTAATTAACTTTTTTGAGGAGTCAAATGTACATGTGGATTTTTGACTGTGAGGGTCTGTGCCCCATACCCCATGTTGCCCGAGGGTCAATTACATTCTACCTTCCAATAACTACTACGTGTGAAACAGAAAAGAGCCATCTCCTCCCCAAAGAAATCTTGTTTTCCAGTTGGTCTTTGTTTTTGCTCCAATAAGCTTCATTGTTCATGTAATTATATAAAAACAAAAGGGAAAACAAGAATTGGAGATAATTTCAAGGTTTTAGGCTAAGTAACTAACAGATTGGTTATGTTCTGGTTGAAAATATGGAAAATGAGAGACAAGGTATATGAAAGAAAATAAGAGTTAAATTCCGGAAGGAAGACTTTCTTTTTGGGGGGGGGGGGAGCAGAGGGAGAGAAAGAATCTTAGGCAAGCTCCACATCCAGCGCAGAGTCTGAGGGAGGGCTGGATCCCAAGACCCTAAGATCATGACCTGAGCTGAAATCCAGAGTTGGATGTTTAATGGACTAGCCACCCAAGTGCCCCTGGAAGGAAGATTTTAACTGTGTTATATCCTTGCATACATCTATACACAATGTGGATACAAAAGTACCATTTCAGGTAAAAGTTTGGGGCTCCTCACTATAAAGAAAGTGCTGAGATTAATGTAAGATGCATTCACCTAGGGAAAGAATGTAGAAAAATAGCTGTAATTCATGGACTCAGCTTGGAATTTGCGCATAATTAAGAAATGAAACCTGGAGCCAGCAAGAGAAAAAGAGTCTAGAGAAAGAGCTAAAAAAATAATGACTCAAATATGCATTTATAATACTAAACTATTCTGTCCCTAATAATAAAAAAAAATGCAATTGATGTATTATCAATGGGACATACACTTTCAGGCATATTAAGAACTTCTTTTCTGGTAGCATGCAGAATAGATATTTATTCTCACTCATGATGCAGAAGCAAGATTTATAAAAAAAGATGGCCCAGATTAGAAGTGAAGGCAAGGTCCAAGGTAATAAATAAACCATCTGGCTTTATTATCCCCAAATCGATTTGGTTCTATAACAGCTGACTAAATATTCAATTTAAAGAACTGTGCAGAACAAAGAAGTAACAGACCCAATGACTACTCTCCAAGATATTACAAGATCAATGCAATAAGGAGACACAATGTCATATTGGTCCTATAATGAGACAAGATAGTACATTACAAGGGCTCAAAATTGGGGCATGGAACTTAATTTGGTATCTGAGAAGACAGATGATTGTGTCTTACATTGTGTGAAGAAGATTTCTTTTAAAAGGAAGAACGATAACTGAGCATACAGGATGCGTGGACAAAGAGTGCATTAGTCACCACCTACTCGTACTGTTAATAAGGGATATTCACACTAGGGTTATGGGATGAACCAACTCACACAAGCAACACTGGACAGAGGAGATCCACATAGGTTATTAATCACATATACTCACAGCCTGGGGAGAAGGACAGAGAATATCATGCAAGGCCACCTGGGGGTAACACTTGGGAAGAAAGAAATAAGCAGGGAACATGGAGGCAGGCTTTGAGATGGAAAGATATGGTCTGTTTGAATCATTCTTTGGGTTGGTGGAACACTGAACCCCACTACTTGGAAATTAGCAGAAATTGTGTCTGATCTCTTTAATAAGACAGTTTGATGATGGGCTTTATCTGTGGGAGCATCATGGAGAGGTAAACATGTAGTCAGACCATTTCAAGCCTTGTTGACATCACTAGATGTCAAGGTAGCATATAGTATGGGGCCTTGGTTCTAGGTCTTACAGCACTGTGAGTAGATGAAACATGGCCACCATGTGAATATGGGAACATGCACGCCATGTGGTAGACTGAGGCAATGACTTCTGACCCCTATTTTAGGAAAACCCAAAGAACAATGGAGCCACAGAGTGACATCAGGCTATAGAATTTCTAATGAATTTTCTGTGAGTGATGTAACACCTTGTTCATCTTTATAATAGAATAAAAACCCTTCAAAGGCTTTAAAGCAATTTTGTACCAGTATTCAAGTAAATATATGGCATGCTATAGTCTAATTTACTGAGTTTTGAAATGTATAAAATGATACTAAATTGGGTCTGTGTTAGTATTCTTTTAAAGATTTATTTATTTATTTGAGAGAGAGAGAGAGTGTGCACACGTGGGCGGAGGGGCAGAGGGAGGAGAGAATCCTCAAGCAGACTCCCCGCTGAGCGCAGAGCCTGATGCAGGGTTGATTCCCAGGACCTGAGATCATGACCTGATCTGAAATCAAGAGTCAGACGCTTAACCGACTGAGCCACCCAGGTGCCCCTGTGTTAGTATTCTTCCAGTTAGCATGTCTTCTTTGCATAATTTTCAAAATACTAATATAAATTAGATTATCTACTCATTCAATTGATCTGAATTTATGAGTTTATTGTACTATAGCACCTATAAAGCTCAAAACAATTTTGTAATATAAAATTAGCCTAACAGATATTCTGATTTAAAGAACACTGTCTACATTATCTAGATTGATTTATAATGCTATTTTAACTAAAAATCAAATTAAATTAGCTATAAATTTTTTTTTGATTTTCTTTTACCTGAAATTGTGAGACAGGAAACAATTTCTTTTGTAAAAAAGACTACATTGGGTTGCCATCAATTTTTAGGAATGGACTTTACTATGAAAAAGATGAAGAAAATCATCATGGCTTTGCTATATTGGGCCGTGCCTCTCCCTGAATGATTCCCAGGTGAGATGAGATTACTGTTCATCACATGGCCCAGAAAACAATTCTGAGCATTTGAGGAGCCTGTCCTTCTGTTCAGGCTCCCCTGGGGAGCCAATAGGAAGGACGGACACCACACCAGGTGAGGAGGGAGAATGGATAAGGATCCTCAGTGAGCAGGAGGAAACGAGGCTCACTTGCCTGGCCATTGAGCATCAGCGCCAAGCCCTCTTGGTCCAGGAAGAAGGGTTGGATGCCATATAAGCTGAGTTGTAACTCCCTGCCACTCTCAGAAATAGCAGAAGTAAATGGTTGAGAGGCTGCCCCTTAATTTCTCAGACATCAGCACCTGTTATTTACCTAATGCCAAAAACACTCTCCAGTCCCTGTATTTCTTTTTTTAAGGTTTTATTTATTTATCTGACAGAGAGAGATAGCGAAAGCAAGAACACAAGCGGGGGAGTGGGAGAGGGAGAAGCAGGCTTCCCGCTGAGCAGGGAGCCCGATTTGGGACTCGATCCCAGGACCCTGGGATCATGACCTGAGCAGAAGTCAGACGCTTAATGACTGAGCCACTAGGAGCCCCTCTAGTCCCTGTATTTCAAAGGCTTCAGAGGGCTGGTTTTCAGTGACAGGACTGCCCAATTTACTTTGTCAGTAAAAGACCCTGGACACTTGAAAAGTATCTTTGGAAAAGTATGAAGGCCTCTGCAAGCTTGCACTTTTGTTGGAAAGGTAGAATTAGAGTAATTTTAAGTGTGTGTGTGTGTGTGTACATATATATTTGTTAATATAATGATATGGTTATCATGTTATCTACATTGGATCACAGTACAGTTTGGTTACTACATTTCTCATCAATAACACTGTAGTAGCCAATATGCACCGTGTATTGAACCTTTGCCTTTTTTGCTGAATAGAAAGTCTCAATACCGATGCTCCTAAGTCATAAAATAAAAATGCTCCTAAGTCATAAAAAAAATAATAAATCTTAAGACTCTTGTTTTGGAGATTCCTCATAGTTAACAAAATATGCCCCATGTGTTGTAAATTATATTTTCAAGTGCTCTCCAGTCAGGGGACTCATTTCAAAGCAGTGAAATCACTTTGTAGAAGCCAATTCCCTGACCTAACTCCAGACACCATCTCAGTGCTCACAGCGAAAACCCTCAGAAGCTCGCTCAGGCTTTTATTCTTGGTTATTAAAGACTCCCTTTTGTCCTTGAATAAATAAGAAACATACGTTATTTTTACAAAAGGCATATGTCTGTAAGCAATTCATTTCACATATTCATATTATCACCTCCTGGCCTCGTCTTTGGCCAAAGTCAGTTAATCTACCCACAAACTCAGCTTAAATCTGCAACATTTTTTTTTAAAAACTTGATTTTAACTCACTGGTCACAGAGAATAATGGCAAAACTTAATACCTTAAACACTATCCATTTATAAGATGCCACTTATTTATAAGGTAAAAACCACTGGTATAAAAACAAAATTCTGTATTTAATATAATAAAGGTAGATTTACATTGGTGAGAGTTCATGTGCCCAGCCTCTTACATGTTATGTGGTCTTGCATGTTTTAAATCTCCTTGAAATTCATGCTGTCATATATAAAACTGTTAAGAAAATTCTATCCTAAAAGAGCTGGAGAGAATGCAGTGTTTATGGCATTGTATCCTGACTGCAAATGGCAGGTGTCATTGATTAGTCAATGTTACTCCTTACTCTTCTGCTGGGCCTTAATTCTGATCTGCCCAAACTACCTCACTATGTGCATGTTTGTTTGTTTTTTAAAGATTTTTTTAATTTATTCGACAGATAGATAGAGAGCACAAGTAGGCAGAGTGGCAGGCAGAGGGAGAGGGAGAAGCAGGCTCTCTGCTGAGCAGGGAGCCAGACGTGAGGCTCAATCCCAGGAACCCATGACCTGAGCCGAAGGCAGCCACTTAACCTACTGAGCCACCCAGGCGCCCCTATGTGCGTGTTTTTTAAGTCTTATATTTATTTAGCATGAGTTATGCAAGTTTGTTTCACAAAATGTATAAAATACTGGGGCGCTTGGGTGGCTCAGTCAGTTAAGCAACTGCCTTCGGCTCAGGTCATGATCCCAGGGTCCTGGGATCATGCCCCGAGTCGGGCTCCCTGCTCAACAGAGAGCCCGCTTCTCCCTCTCCCTCTTCCTGCTGCTCTGCCTACTTGTGCTCTCCTCTCTGTCAAATAAATAAATAAAACCTTTAAAAAAACCCAAAAAACAAAAAAGCAAAAAAAAAAAGGATAAAATATGAATAATAAGGAAGAAAACAAATGTGCCAACAACTTCTTAAAGAACATGAACAATCATGAACTCTTTTGGTATAATATTATTGTTTTTCTCTGCAGAGATATGCACTCTTAATAAAATCGGGTCTTATTTTACATCTACTTTATTTTTCATCAACAAAGAAGTATTTCTAGATTATAATTATTAAGCAGAACTGTAGTAGGCTCACAGATGCATCATGGTAAATTTCTTTGTTGAACATTTGAAATGCTTTCAGTTTAAGTATTATTAACAATGCTGAAAATAAATACATACGCAAGTACATTTTTCCACTCAATTTTATTTTCTCATAAAAAGTTCCAAAAATAGAGGGTGCCCAGGTGGTTCAGTCAGTTATGTGTCTGACTTTGGCTCAAGCCCTTATCTCAGGGTCCTGGGACCCAGCAGGCATTGGGCTCCCCACTCAGCAAGGAGTCTGCTTCTTCTCCCTCTGCCCCTCCCCCCACTCGTGCTCATGCATGCATGCGCACTCTCTCTCAAGAAAAAAAAAAGTTCCGTCTTTAAAAAAAAAAAAAG
Organism: Phoca vitulina; assembly: GCF_004348235.1. Classification (NCBI taxonomy): domain Eukaryota; kingdom Metazoa; phylum Chordata; class Mammalia; order Carnivora; family Phocidae; genus Phoca; species Phoca vitulina. The sequence continues at coordinate 17,268,875 of NW_022589735.1, forward strand.
GGGGGCGCCTGGGTGGCTCAGTCGGTTAAGCGACTGCCTTCAGCTCAGGTCATGATCCTGGAGTCCCGGGATCGAGTCCCGCATCGGGCTACCTGCTCAGCAGGGAGTCTGCTTCTCCCTCTCCCGCTCCCCCGTCTTGTGCTCTCACTCTCTCTCTCAAATAAATAAATAAAATCTTTAAAAAAAAAAAAAAAAAGAAAAGAAAAAAAAAGTTCCAAAAATAGAATTTATTATTCACTTGGGGTGTGTATATGTGTGTGTATATATGTGTCTGTGTGTGTATACAAACAAACACACATCAAAAAATGATGACGATCTCCTTGGTCCTTGATTCAAGTGCTAAAATCTAAATAAAAGAAAATTCTAAGCAATTGATTTCCTCTATGTTGTATAATTTATAAAACAGTCCTGAATATAAGTAAGCCTCTGGAAGTAATACTTTTTAACCTTCCTCACACTTTTGAGAAATATCTTCAAAATAAAATAACTACAAGCTTGAATAAAATATCAAAACCATTTTTCTTACAATGCATGATGGAGCTTTGGGCAGCTAAGAGAAATATTGGAGAACAGAAACCATGAGAAAATAGGAATTCTAAGAAAGTGGTGGGGCTGGCATTCACTTCAAGGAACTTAAGATTTGGACTTAATAGGATTAAAACCTTCAGGAGTCAGGACACAAATTGCAGTCCACACAAGAAAGTCTGTCAGACCAAGGAACTCCCAGGTCTACAGTGGTGACTATCTCACTGAGCCAAACGAAGACCAGCTTCACAGTTAATGAACTTACTTGTCTCAGGCCTAGGTCTACTACAGCACAACCAAGGGAAAAACAAACGAATACACTCACACCTTGGCTGAGAGAACATAACCACAGATTTATTGTCACTCCTGATAGAGACTAGAATTAACTCCAGATGGGTGAAAAACAAACAAGCCAAAACAGAATAACAAAAGCATAAACAGAAAGGATGGAACAATTTCACTTGGTCTATATTGGTAGCGTCCCTTAGTAGTTGGCAGAGATGCAAATCATATTTGGAGAAATGAACCCTAAATCCTGAAATAATTCCCACAGATAAAGTTCCAGAACAGGTAAGTTCTGATCACGAGCTCAGAAACTGTCAAAAATTAATGGGCACATGAAGAAACACAGCTCACTGACAAAATATTACCAAAACAAGTATCAGATTTTTACCTAGCAAACTGCATATATTGAAATGATCAGATATAAACTATTTTTAAAGGCTTTTAAATATGCTCAAAGGAAATAAAAGGAGGCTCAGAATTCTTCATGAATGAACAAGCAACAAAAATAAGCAATCCAATCTGAGAAAGATTCCACAACTTGTAAAAAACTATTTAAGTAACATTAAAAAATTATTTAAGCAAACGTTAAACAGTAAGTACCATTAAACCTTTAAGTAACATTAAATTATTTAAGTAACATTAAATAACATTAAATTTAAGTAACAAAAGCCCAACCGAATACATTTTAAAGATCTAAATGGCTTTATTAACCGATTCGCAGCATCCACCTAGCAAGTAGAGGGGAGCTCCAAGGGGCTACAGAGAAGGAAAATTCTTTAAAGGGAGAGAGGGTGTGGAAAAAAAATTATTTGCAAAAACTCCATTGTTTTAGGCAAGGTTGCCCTCCAAAGGGGAACAGAAATGGTCCGTCAATAAATTTCCTAGTTAGGAAATTCCCATGCTGACTGGTTAAAGGTTACATTTCTGGGGGGTTGAAACTATAGTGAGGTTAGGTATTAAGTCTTTCTTTACTGACTTGGGGCCTTAACATAAGTGATGCCATTTTGGGCCTGCAGTATTTTTGTTTGTTTGTTTGTTTGTTTTTTAAGATTTATTTATTTTAGAGAGAGGGAATGCACATGCACAAGGCGGGGAGAGGCAGAGGGAGAGCGAGAGTGAGAATCTCAAGCAGACTCCCCACTGAGCCCGGGGCTGGATCTCACCACCTTGAAATCATGACCTGGGCTGAAATCAAGAGTCTGATACTTAACCGAATGAGGCACCGAGGTGCTCCTGCAGTTTTCTTTTTAACAGTAATAATTAAATTAGAAATCCAATGAACTAGACAGTAGGAGAGGATAAGCAACTTAGAATATTCATGAATTGCTTGACAAATCTGAAGAAATCATCCAGATAAAGGCACAAAGAGAGATCAAACCTAGTAAGAAAAGGTAATAGATCTGAGGGAGAGAGTGAGACATTCTAATACATGTCCATTCGAATTTTCAGAAGAGAAAATAAAAGGGATGTAAAAGAGGCAATATTTGGAATAATAATGCCTGAAACCAGTTTAGAATTACTGAAGGAAACCCAGCCTTAGATTTGATAAGTCTGATAAATTTCTAATGAGATAATAAAAAGAAATAAAAGCCCAGACAATTTGAAGCAAAACTACCAATACTGACTGTAAAGAGAAATCATTAAATGCTCTCAGACAAGACAAATAGCCCACAAAATGACAATGAGGCTAATAGTGGATTTTCTAAAATAATACAGAAAGCCAGAATGCACAGGACGTTCATCTTGAACACAGCTTTCAGTACAGAAGTATAATCCTAGAGAAGCTGTATTTCAGAAATGACTGTTAAGCAGCTCTATTTTTAGATAAACTAAAGCTGGGCAAGTTTACTACCAGCAGATCTTAGCTAAAACAATTTCCAAATTTGTACTTCAGGAAGAAGAAAAATCATCTGACAAAGAAGTTGTAAGATAAAAGAAAGAAATGCGAGCCAGGAAACTATATTCAAGAAAACTCTGATTGTATAAAATATCAAAAATGCAAACTAGAAATAAAATATAAGACATAAACATTACTAGACATAACTCAAATATGTTTTGAGTAAAAGAAGACAAGTGGGCAGTCGGAGTTAAAGCGTTCATAAATCCTTAATTATTGGGAGAAGAGGGTAAAAATGTTGACCAAATTTAGAAGTGGTTAAATGTCTAACTTTAAATACTAACTTAAAATGCATGTTTAAATTCGAAGATAATGACTAAATTGATAAACACAGAATGCATGACTTCCAAACCAATATAAGGGGAAAGGAGAATGAGGAAAAATAAATTTGAAATAAGCTCAACCTCATAATAAGAAAAGCAAAAAGAATGCCAGAAAACAGGTTAGAAAGAGCTGGAAGAGGTTCTGCATACAGATAGGAACAGTGTGCTCACTTCATTTATCTCCTGCTTTATACCTTCTGTTTCTTTTCCCTATCTGACTGCCCTGGTTATTCTCTTCAGAATAATCCCGAACAAGGGTGCTCCTAGAAGGCACCCTTTTATTTCCCCTTTTTTTCAAGGGAATACTTTTACTACATCAGAAAAGCATAGAGTAAGCATTTGTGGAAATCTATTAGTGGATTAAAGACATTTTCTTGCACTGCTCGTTTTAAAAATAAATAGTATACAAAGTTTTTGCTCAAGTATGTATGATTTCCTTCCTTTAATTGGTTATTGAGGCTGGGTGTATGGTACCATCCACTAGGGAAAATATACAAACCTGTCTTCCAGAGCTGGTTTTATTCTCTGGTGTTTGAATGATTAGTAGTATACTGAACCCATGAATCCATATCCCATAATGTAAATACAAATTTAGAATACCCATCCTACAACCTCAAAATTGGAAAATTAACATATACGAAAAAAACAGTATTTTAATCTGTGACTATAGTCATGTTATTACAATTGAAAAAGTAGCTGCCTTATTCTTATTTCTTCTTCAACATAGTTGATAGTAGCACTTTATAATGATCATGGAATTTTAAATTTGCTTATTGATAATGTTACCCCTGTTTTCCAATTTTTATTGTTCTACTTTGAGATTTTTTTTAAATGAGCAAAATACAAATAAAAAATGTTATTATAAAAACTAGTTTCAAACAGAAATATAAAAAAAATCTCTGTTATCTAAAATATTTATCTTTTACAACAGAGTCAGTCTTTACGTCCCAAAAAATATTATTTAAAATTATATTAATGTAATAAAGTAAAGATCTCTGGAAATGAAAGAAAAACATTAATCTTTTTTTAACAGCTCTATCAAGGTATAGTTTAGATGCACAAAATATGCCTAAATGAAATACACAATTCAATGACCATTAGTAAATTTATAGATTTGTGCAAGTGTCATAAAATCCATTTTTAGAACATGTCCATTAACCCAAAACAATCATTCGTGCTTGTTGCTAGTCAGCCCCCATTCCCATATCCAGTCCCAGGCAACCACAATCTAGTATTGATTCTATGTATTTGCCTTTTCTGGATATTTAGTATAAATACAATTTATACAATATGCAGTTTTTGGTAACTGGCTTCTTTTACTTAACACAATATGTTCAAAGTTCATGTATGTATAGCATACGTCAGCATATAATTCTGTTGATTGACAAATAACATTCCATTATATAGATATAACATACTTTGTTTATCCATTTACCAGTTAATGGCCATTTGGATTGTGTCCGTATGTTTGTCTTTTAAAAGCATCTTCTAGATACGTAAGATACATCTGTCAGTGGTATTGATCAAGTCTGCTGTGATGTTCTGGCTTTCTACACAGAAAGGGGTATTCAAAGGAATTAAGAATATATAAACTGGAGGGCGGAGCAAGATGGCGGAGGAGTAGGAGACCTGGATTTCATCTGGTCCCAGGAATTCAGCTGGATAGGGATCAAACCATTCTGAACACCTACAAACTCAACAGGAGATCGAAGAAAAGAATAGCAACAACTCTCGGAACAGAAAAGCGACCACTTTCTGGAAGGTAGGACGTGGGGAGAAGTGAATCCGAGGCGTTATTCGGGAGGATAGACGGCGGGGGAGGGGCCTCCATCAGCCGCTTCTGGCAAGTGATAGAGCCGCGGAGCACAAAATCGGAACTTTTAGAGTCTGCTCCGCTGAGGGACGTCGCTCCAGTGGCTAAGCGGGGGGTGGGACCCTCGTGGGACAGTGTGGTCTCAGGACCCTCGGGGTCACAGAAAGACCGGGGGTGCCTGAGTGCGGCAGAGCTCCCAGGGATTGGAGCAGGGAAGCCGGCTGCAGAGACGGAGCCCAGGCGCGGGCTCTCAGCTCGGGGTTGCCATAAACCGTGATCCGCGGCACAGTCGGGCCACTGCTCCTCCAGCAGGGACCCAACAAGCGGCAGATCCGGGGAGACTCCCCTTCCTCCCCCGGAAGGAGCGGCGCGGTAGCGCACCGCAGGGATCTGCTGGGCTTGGAGACTCCACCCGGGGTCGGGTGCCAGAGATAGAAACGCTCGGTCACAGGCCGGGTGAGCACGGAGTGCGGCCGGAGACCGGGAGACGGGAGTGACCGACTGCTTTTCTCTGGGGGCGCACTGAGGAGCGGGGCCCCGAGTTCTCGGCTCCTCTGGGGCGGAGACTGGGAGGCCGCCATTTTCACTCTCCGCCTCCAAAGCTGTACGGAAAGCTTGCAGGGAACAAAAGCTCCGGAGAGCAAACGCGAGCAGATGACTTAGCCCGGACCGGCAAGGGCGGGGCAATTCCGCCTCCGGCAAAGACATTTCGGAACCACAGCAACAGGCCCCTCCCCCAGATCAGCGAGACCAGCCAGCCAAGACCAGGTTTACCGATCAATGAGAACGGCAGAACTCCAGCGCAAGGGGAATAATGCACAAAGAATCCATGGCTTTTTTACCATGATTCTTTAGTCTTTCAAAGTTAATTTTTTTTAACTGTCTTTTTTTTTTTGAATTTTTCTTTTTCCCTTTTTCAACCAACATCTTATCAATCCCTTTTTTAAAAAAACGTTTTTATTTTTCATTATTAGAGTCATATTCTATCCCTTCATAGTAGTTACCCTTATTTTTGGCATATATATATATATATATATATATATATATATATATATATATGTTTTTTTCTCTTTAAAATTTTGAGATACAGTTTCTTATAACAAATCAAAATATAACCTAAATTTCTAGTGTATGCCTTTGTTCTACTCTCCTGCCTGATCACATTCTCTCCCTTTTTTTCCCTTTTTTTTTAAATCCTCTTATTTTTTTCAAACAACTTATCAATTCCTTTTGTAAAATCTTTAATAATTTTCATCTTTACAGTCATATTCCATCCCTTCATCGTATTAACCCCTATTTTGTACATATATAAGTTTTTCTTTCTTTAAAATTTTGGGAGGCACTTTCTTCTAACAGACCAAAATACACCCAAAATCTAGTGTGTGGCACTGATCTATAATCCACCCTGATCATATCTGATCATATTCTATTTTTTTTGTTTTGTTCTGTTTTTGTTTGTTTTTATCTTTTTCTCTTTCTTTTTTATTTTTCTTTTTTCTTTCTTTCCCTTTCTTTTCCCCTGGTTTCAGGTCTTTTCTGATTTATTTAGGGTATATTTTCTGGGGGACATTGTTACCCTGTTAGCATTTTGTTCTCTCATTTATCTATTCTCCTCTGGACAAAATGACAAGACGGAAAAAAATCACCTCAAAAAAAAGAACAAGAGGCAGTACCGACTGCCAGGGACCTACTCAATACGGACATTAGTATGATGGCAGAACTAGAGCTCAGAATGATGATTTTAAAGATATTAGCTGGGCTTGAAAAAAGCATGGAAGTTATTAAAGAAACCCTTTCTGGAGAATAAAGAACTAAAATCTAACCAAGTCAAAATCAAAAAGGCTATTAATGAGGTGCAATAAAAAATGGGGGCTCTAACTGCTAGGATAAGTGAGGCAGAAGGGAGAATTAGTGATATAGAAGACCAAATGATGGAAAATAAAGAAGCTGAGAAAAAGAGAGATAAACAACTACTGGATCATGAGGGCAGAATTCGAGAGCTAAGCGATACCATAAGACAAAACAACATTAGAATAATTGGGATCCCAGAAGAAGAAGAAAGAGAGAGAGGGGCAGAAGGTATACTGGAGCAAATTATAGCAGAGAACTTCCCTAATTTGGGGAAGGAAACAGGCATCAAAATCCAGGAGGCACAAAGAACCCCTCTCAAAATCAATAAAAATAGGTCAACACCCCGACATCTAATAGTAAAACTTACGAGTCTCAGAGACAAAGAGAAAATCCTGAAAGCAGCTCGGGAGAAGAGATATGTAACCTACAATGGTAGAAACATGGGCGCCTGGGTGGCTCAGTCGTTAAGCGTCTGCCTTCGGCTCAGGTCATGGTCCCAGGGTCCTGGGATCGAGCCCCGCATCGGGCTCCCTGCTCGGCGGGAAGCCTGCTTCTCCCTCTCCCACTCCCCCTGCTTGTGTTCCCTCTCTCACTGTCTCTCTCTCTGTCAAATAAATAAATAAAATCTTAAAAAAAAAAAAAAATGGTAGAAACACTACACTGGCAACAGACCTATCCACAGAGACCTGGCAGGCCAGAAAGGACTGGCAGGATATATTCAGAGCACTAAACGAGAAAAATATGCAGCCAAGAATAATATATCCAGCTAGGCTGTCATTGAAAATAGAAGGAGAGATAAAAAGCTTCCAGGACAAACAAAAACTAAAGGAATTTGCAAACATGAAACCAGCCCTACAAGAAATATTGAAAGGGGTCCTCCAAGCAAAGAGAGAGCCTTAAAGTAACACAGACCAGAAAGGAACACAGACAATATACAGTAACAGTCACCTTACAGGCAAGACATTGGCACTAAATTCATATCTTTCAATAGTTACCCTGAATGTAAATGGGCTAAATGCCCCAATCAAAAGACACAGGCTATCAGATTGGATTAAAAAACAAGACCCATCGATATGCTGTCTGCAAGAGACTCATTTTAGAACCAAAGACACCCCCAGATGGAAAGTGAAGGGATGGAAAACCATTTACCATGCTAATGGACACCAAAAGAAAGCTGGGGTGGCAATCCTAATATCAGACAAATTAGATTTTAAACCAAAGACTGTAATAAGAGATGAGAAAGGACACTATATCATACTTAAAGGGTCTATACAACAAGAAGATCTAACAATTGTAAATATCTATGCCCCTAACATGGGAGCAGCCAATTATATAAGGCAATTAATAACAAAAGCAAAGAAACACATCGACAACAATACAATAATAGTGGGGGACTTTAACACCCCCCTCACTGAAATGGACAGATCGTCTAAGCAAAAGATCAACAAGGAAATAAAGACTTTAAATGACACACTGGACCAAATGGACTTCACAGATGTACTCAGAACATTCCATCCCAAAGCAAAAGAATACACATTCTTCTCTAGTGCCTATGGAACATTCTCCAGAATAGATCACATCCTAGGTCACAAATTAGGTCTCAACTGGTACCAAAACATTGGGATCATTCCCTGCATATTTTCAGACCACAATGCTTTGAAACTAGAACTCAATCACAAGAGGAAAGTCGGAAAGAACTCAAATACATGGAGGCTAAAGAGCATCCTACTAAAGAATGAATGGGTCAACCAGGAAATGAAAGAAGAATTTAAAAAATTCATGGAAACCAATGAAAATGAAAACACAACTGTTCAAAATCTTTGGGATACAGCAAAGGCAGTCCTAAGAGGAAAGTAGATAGCAATACAAGCCTTTCTCAAGAAACAAGAAAGGTCTCAAATACACAACCTAACTCTACACCTAAAGGAGCTGGAGAAAGAACAGCAAATAAAGCCTAAACCCAGCAGGAGAAGAGAAATAATAAAGATCAGGGCAGAAATCAATGAAATAGAAACCAAAAGAACAGTAGAACAGATCAACAAAACTAGGAGCTGGTTCTTTAAAAGAATTAACCAGATTGATAAACCCCTGGCCAGACTTATCGAAAAGAAAAGAGAAATGACCCAAATCAACAAAATCATGAATGAAAGAGGAGAGATCACAACCAACACCAAAGAAATACAAACAATTTTAAGAACATATTATGAGCAACTATATGCCAGCAAATTAGATAACCTGGAAGAAATGGATGCATTCCTAGAGATATATCAACTACCAAAACTGAACCAGGAAGAAATAGAAAACCTGAACAGACCTATAACCACTAAGGAAATTGAAGCAGTCATCAAAAATCTCCCAACAAACAAAAGCCCAGGGCCAGATGGCTTCCCAGGGGAATTCTACCAAACATTTCAAGAAGAATCAATACCCATTCTTCTGAAACTGTTCCAAAAAATAGAAATGGAAGGAAAACTTCCAAACTCGTTTTATGAGGCCACCATTACCTTGATCCCGAAACCAGACAAAGACCCCATCAAAAAGGAGAATTATATACCAATATCCTTGATGAACATGGATGCAAAAATTCTCACCAAAATACTAGCCAATAGGATCCAACAGTACATTAAAAGGATTATTCACCACGACCAAGTGGGATTTATCTCTGGGCTGCAAGGTTGGTTCAACATCTGCAAATCAATCAACGTGATACAATACATTAACAAAAGAAAGAACAAGAATCGTATGATCCTCTCAATAGATGCAGAAAAAGCATTTGACAAAGTACAGCATCCTTTCTTGATCAAAACTCTTCAGAGTATAGGCATAGAGGGTACATACCTCAATATCATAAAAGCCATCTATGAAAAATCCACAGCGAATATCATTCTCAATGGGGAAAACCTGAGAGCTTTCCCCCTAAGGTCAGGAACATGGCAGGGATGTCCACTATCACCATTGCTATTCAACATAGTATTAGAAGTCCTAGCCACAGCAATCAGACAACAAAAAGAAATAAAATGCATCCTAATTGGCAAAGAAGAAGTCAAACTCCCACTGTTTGCAGATGATATGATACTTTATGTGGAAAACCCAAAAGACTCCACCCCAAAACGGCTAGAACTCATACAGCAATTCAGTCAAGTGGCAGGATATAAAATCAATGCACAGAAATCAGTGGCATTCCTATACACCAACAACAAGTCAGAAGAAAGAGAAATTAAGGAGTCGATCCCATTTACAATTGCACCCAAAACCATAAGATACCTAGGAATAAATCTAACCAAAGAGGCAAAGGATCTGTACTCAGAAAACTATAAAATACTCATGAAAGAAATTGAGGAAGACACAAAGAAATGGAAAAACGTTCCATGCTCATGGATTGGAAGAACAAATATTGTGAAGATGTCAATGCTACCGAGAGCAATCTACACATTCAACACAATCCCCATCAAAATACCATCCACTTTTTTCAAAGAAATGGAACAAATAATCCTAAAATTTGGATGGAACCAGAAAAGACCCCAAATAGCCAGAGGAATGTTGAAAAAGAAAAGCAAAGCTGGTGGCATCACAATTCCGGACTTCAAGCTCTATTACAGAGCTGTCATCATCAAGACAGTATGGTACTGGCACAAAAACAGACACATCGATCAATGGAACAGAATAGAGAGCCCAGAAATGGACCCTCAACTCTATGGTGAACTAACCTTCGACAAAGCAGGAAAGAATGTCCAATGGAAAAAAGACAGTCTCTTCAACAAATGGTGTTGGGAAAATTGGACAGCCACATGCAGAAGAATAAAACTGGACCATTTCCTTACACCACACACAAAAATAGACTCCAAATGGTTGAAAGACCTCAATGTGAGATAGGAGTCCATCAAAATCCTAAAGGAGAACACAGGCAGCAACCTCTTCGACCTCAGCCGCAGCAACTTCTTCCTAGAAACATCGCCAAAGGCAAGGGAAGCAAGGGCAAAAATGAACTATTGGGACCTCATCAAGATAAAAAGCTTTTGCAGAGCAAAAGAAACAGTCAACAAAACCAAAAGACAACTGACAGAATGGGATAAGATATTTGCAAATGACATATCAGATAAAGGGCTAGTATCCAAAATCTATAAAGAACTTCTTAAACTCAACACCCAAAGAACAAATGATCCAATCAAGAAATGGGTAGAAGACATGAACAGTCATTTTTCCAAAGAAGACATCCAAACGGCCAACAGACACATGAAAAAGTGCTCAACATCGCTCAGCATCAGGGAAATCCAAATCAAAACCTCAATGGGATATCACCTCACACCAGTCAGAATGGCTAAAATTAACAAGTCAGGAAATGACAGATGTTGGCGGGGATGCGGAGAAAGGGGAACCCTCCTACACTGTTGGTGGGAATGCAAGCTGGTGCAGCCACTCTGGAAAACAGTATGGAGGTTCTTCAAAAAGTTGAAAATAGAGCTACCATATGATCCAGCAATTGCACTACTGGGTACTTACCCCAAAGATACAAATGTAGGGATCCGAAGGGGTATGTGCACCCCAATGTTTACAGCAGCAATGTCCACAATAGCCAAACTGTGGAAAGAGCCAAGATGTCCATCGACAGATGAATGGATAAAGAAGATGTGGTGTATACACACACACACACACACACACACACACACACACACACACACACACACACACGATGGAATATTATGCAGCCCTCAAAAAGAATGAAATCTTGCCATTTGCAACGATGTGGATAGAACTGGAGGGTATTACGCTGAGCGAAATAAGTCAATCAGAGAAAGACATGTATCATATGACCTCACTGATATGAGGAATTCTTAATCTCAGGAAACAAACTGAGGGTTGCTGGAGTGGTGGGGTGGGAGGGATGGGGTGGGTGGGTGAGAGACATTGGGGAGGGTATGTGCTATGGTGAGCGCTGTGAAGTGTGCAAGACCTTTGAATCACAGATCTGTACCTCTGAAACAATAATACATTATATGTTAAAAAAAAAGAAAAAGAAGAAGAAGATAGCAGGAGGGGAAGAACGAAGGGGGGGATATCAGAGGGGGAGACGAACCATGAGAGACTATGGACTCTGAAAAACAAACTGAGGGTTCTAGAGGGGAGGGGCGTGGGAGGATGGGTTGGCCTGGTCCTGGGTATTAAAGAGGGCACGTTCTGCATGGAGCACTGGGTGTTATATGCAAACAATGAATCATGGAACACTACATCAAAAACTAATAATGTAATGTTTGGTGATTAACATAACATAATAAAAAAAAAGAATATATAAACTAAAACTTTTACCATGGAACCTTCTAGACTACAAAATGACTGTCAGTGCTAGCTACATACTAGAATCACCTAATAAACCATTGAAACCTAGAGCCTGGAACCTACCCCCCAAATTTAACTTAACAAGGTAAAGTGCAGCATGGGCATCAAAAATTTATAAAAATGTCCAAGGTGACTTGAATACACAGTCAGGTTTGGCAGCCATTACTATACAATTCTATCCTTTTATCTCACTCCTGCTTTGACTTAAAAATCTCTTTAGATAAAAACCTCTTTAGAATGTAGCTTGCTGAACTCCAGAACTCTTTTAACATGTGTGTTTGTGGATAAGGAATGAAAAAATGGTAGGTGAAAAGAACCCAAGACCAAACAAGGGGCAGGAAAATATTGTGCTCTGGGTCTATTTTTTTTTTTTCTTCCCGTGGTTGGTGTCTTGTGTGGATTTACTCTTCGAGAAAAAAAAAAAAAATCTATCTTATTTATGCCGATCAGATTCACAATGAATACAGTTGAAAGCAAATGATTTTTAACTAACTAAATCTACTTATTTATTGTCCCTAAGAAAAAATGCAGGGATTCACAAAGACAGTCTCCAAATTATTCCCTAATTGACTTCATGGAGAACAAAGCTTTCAAATGTAAAATCTGACTCTAGTATATTTCAGGCATCAGTTTAAATGACATCTTTAGGGGAGAATTTCTGACCTTCCAGTATAAAGAAATTGTCCAGTCATTATCATGTTACTTTATCTTTTTAATTTTTAAAATTTTTTCCTATCTTAATTTTAAAATTCACGTATATGCTTATTGTATTACTATGTTCTGAAAAGTAAACTGCAAGGGAGAGAACTTGCTGGCTTATACACACTATTTCCTCAATGCCAAATGAACATAAAAATAATCAGTTCTCGCTGTCTATGGGGATGAGTAAGAACATGTTGCTTCATTCCATGGCTGTACTATTGTAGAGGAGAATAGATGTTGCTTAGAATATAATTTCATAACTCCTTTTATCTGTCTTCTTGGAAATACAAACTCTGTCTTTGGTGGTTAGGCTAAAATTCATTTGCCATAAATCATTGCTGATGATTTATGGTTACTGAGATCTCATATTTACTGAAAAAGCCCTTTTAACAGGAAAAACAAATACCATTGGCAGTCCAAATACTTGGCATGTTTTCATGCTTTTCACTGGTTTCCAATGCTTAATAAACATTTAAATATCTCTAATCATCTGCTCAGTACCACTTGGAAGAGAGAAAGCTGAAGACAAACTCCACTGGAAGTGATTTAGCATCTGCATGTTCAAATATTGAGACCTGGAATTCTAATTACAGTTAGAAAATATTTTAAAGGGCAGAATTTAATAGCTTTAATGTTTTAAAAAATCAGAAGGCAATATGATATTAATAACAGGTATTACTTGTATAGTGTTCACTCTCTGCTAAGACCTCTTTAAAGGCTTTATGAACATTAGCTCATTTTAATATCAATAAATACTCTATGCAGTTGGTAGTATTGTGACCTCTATTTTAGAGATAAAGAAGCTAAAGCACAGAGAAGAAATACACTTCACCCAGTATGGAACAATTAATGAGTATGTGAGATCATCTGAGTCCAGGATCTGTGGTTTTAGCAGAAGAGAAGAGATATAACACTGTCATCCAGTTACACATACAAATATTACACCAACACCATGAGATCCTGTTTAGGATACCCAGCATTAGTCATTCATTCAGCTTAAAATTTTAATGTCTTTGATCAAATAAAAATATATGCATTACCATAATGAACACATTATTGTAAATTAATTTGTGTAAGAAGTATTACAACCATCCTGAATTAATGCAGTAGTTCTATTTTCTTAATGGATATATAGAGTGGAAGTATATCTAAAACAACACTAAGAACAAGAGGAAATCTAGCAGGATCCATGAACACTGAAATCCTGGTAGTTCAGGTGGAAGATCGGAAAAAAGATAAAGGACAAAATAGAAATTGTACTCATTTGCATTATTCATGTAGGCATAGCAGATGATATTTTTTTAGCTGGCCATCCTCATCTCTTCCTGCAAATTTGAATCACATATTCAGGAAGAAGGTGTTGGGAACAAAATTGAAATAATATGAAAGTTCATATATTCAGGTTTATGATAGTGTCAGAATCCTAAAAGGTAATCAGACAATGCATCTGAACAAATAACAAGAATATACTAACATATACTAACAAGAGTATACTAACATATACTCTTTATATAAATGCATATATTAATATGCATTATATGAAATATTCAACTTTCTTTTTTTTTTTTTTTTTTTTTTTATTCATTTGAGACACAGAGATACAGAGAGAGAGAGAGCATGAGCAGGGAGAGAGGCAGAGGGAGAAGGAGAAGCAGGCTCCCTGCTGAGCCAGGAGCCCGATGTGGGGCTCGATCCCAGGACCCTGGGATCATGACCAGAGCCGAAAGCAGATGCTTAACCATCTGAGCCACCCAGGCGCCCCAATATTCAACTTTCTACTAATCTTAGAAGTCTTAGAATCTTAGAAGTGCAAATTAAAACAATGTGATACAACTTAGCACATACTTGTAAAAAACTTCAAACTAACAATAGTAAATGCTTGGCCTTCCAGCAATAATTATGCCTTTTTCCTATCCCTACTAAGATCTCTCTGACCTTACTGAAAAAAAATATATATAAAACCAGAAAAATCAAGAAAACAGAGAGATCACTAGTGAGAAAGAAAATTCAAAACATATTTTGGCAAGGTACACAGCTCTTGGAGGGCTCTTACAGATTTAGTTTTCAGGAGAAATTGGCAATTCAAGGTTTTATAGAAGATTTTGACATGGAGGAGAGGTTCAGGAATGGTGGCTCTGAACACTGCACAGTGTTCGGATATTGGGAAGAGGTTGGGACACAGAAAGATGGTCGGAACATCTCAGCACAGAGATGACCCTTCTTCCTATGCCTAGAATATCAGTGTATCTATGATTAAAGAGTAAAATTCACTGGGTATTAATTTGCTCTAGATTGTCCCATGAGTGAACTGATTTAATCCTCAAAACAAATAAATGAGGTCAGTACTAATTTTCTCCCCAGATGAAGAAACACTAGGAGGCTAACAAACTCCCCCACGATTCCCAGATAATGAGTGACAGAACAGGAATTTGAACCCATGTAGCCACACCGATCGTCCCCACTCTATGCCGCCAGGCTACAAAATTTTTTAAAATGAGATTCCACACACAGTGTATACAAGTGACTGGGGTGGGGTGGTAGGGAGCCAAGGATGACATATAACTTACTGCAAATGGAAGAGTCCACCAGCCCCCTTGCTGGGGAAAGGTTGGTGACTTGGACAAGAGGGAAGGGAAGGAGTTGAATTGGGAATTACACAAGTCTTAGGGAATGTGGGGTGTGAGAAAACCAGAAGCCAGTTTGAAGGTTTGAATGATTTAGGTGCCTCGTGACTTTGGATCAATGTCAATGCCCATACATGTATTGAACTTCTGCTTTATGGAAGAGATCAACACCTGATATCACACCCAAAATTTGTTTGAATTGCAATTAAATAGATGCAGGGACACTCAATTATTGAAACTTTCTACAAATTGGGAAAATTATGATGATAAAAATCAAATCATACTGAATATGTTAACTGGAACTACAGAGCAGTAATGTAGATAGAAAGCATAAAAATATTACAAGAAAAGATATTTCAAATCTGAATACAGTAAGGCATTTGGGGGATAACAGTGTTCCCCTACGGCTCATCACCAAATCCAAAAGACATTAAAAACAGCAACAACAGGGGCACCTGGGTGGCTCAGTCATTTAAGCATCGACTCTTAATTTCAGCTCAGGTCATGATCTCGGGGTCCTGAGATCGAGCCCCACATCAGACTCAACGCTGACATGGAGCCTGCTGAAGATTCTCTCTCTGCTACTCCCCACCCCACCCCCCATCTGAAACAACAACAACAACAGCAACAATAAAACTAAACAAAGATACCCAATAATTTTGATTTTACACCACAGGAGATTTTCAAAAGTGACATATGACTTTTTGTTTTGCTCCTAAAAAAAGTTGCCTCTTCCAGTGAGCAACTTCAGTCATCTACCGGTGATAAATCTGTAATGCCAATAAAGTCATTTGACCGCTTTCAGGATAATGTAAAATGAGAATATCATGCCCCACAAAATATTATCAGAGCAAGACAATTTATGAAAAGTGGTTGATAGAAAATCTGGTACATAGTAAACACTAAGTAAACACTCCTCCCATGTCCTTTACTACATATTCTCGATACCAAATGCAGTTGCTCCAACATTTGTTATGTTTCTCATGATCTCTCAGAAGTTCAAATCCTCTCTCTTCTTTCTAATAACTTAAACTTCGATTGGAATCAATTAGACACTAGAAGACTTAGGATCATTTTAAGGCCACAACTGAATTTAAAGCAAATTCTGTATCAAGTTCAATCACAACTGAAACCCACTATGGAACTCCATTCTGAGATTGAAGAAAAAAAATTACATGGTATAGAAAAAAACAAACAAAAAAATATATATATACACAAATACACAGTATATACATATATAGTATAAGTAATAAATATGGCATAGAAATATCAATTTAGGGAAAACTGATAATCTATGGTAGAAAAGCTGCTTTATTGGAACATGTGAGATAATGTGCTTATATGGACTCCTAATTCCTCATAACATTCTAAATATTAGGAAACTAGCAGTGTACTTCTCAGATCTAAGATTTTGAGGTAGAAAGTTTAATAAGAGACGTTCTCTATTTAATCAGATTCACCTGTTTCCTTAATTATTTTATTTTATTTTATTTTTGGCTAGTACTTGCACTGTCCAGCTTGACTTTGTGACTTCTTTGAAGTACCGTGGAGTTCAATTTCTCAAGAGTAGTTTAAACACAGAGCATCTTGTTTTGTTTGCATACTTCTATAAATTTTAATGCAATAAAGAAATCTCACCTTTATTCATGGTATTTGTGGAAATAAGGACTTCCTCAAAAGGCCAAATTAAAGACTCAATTATTCTTGACTGATTCCCTCAGGTCCTTGGAACCCCAGCTTCTGTGTTAAGAAGCTGGTAATTCAAATGCTTTTATTGAAAGGCCATTAGATGGTTTCCACGCCCAAATGGAATAGACACTCTCTGTGTGACCTGGATGAAGCACAAAGTGTCTTTGAGCCAAAATTTCATGACTTATAAAATAAGGGGATTCTACTACACCACTCATCAAACTTCCAGTTCCAAAATGGGATTTTAAATTATCAACCACTATCTAAATACATGATGCAGTGGAATCTCTTCAACTCTGCTTGTGTGACTAGATATTGCTAAAACACTTTAGAAATCAATTTGGCATTACCTCATAAGGTTAAAGACGCACATACACTATGACTCAGCAATCCGAAGACTAGAGAAACTCCTCTAAATGTGAATCTGGAGACTCATATCAGAAGGCTCAGATCAGCAACATGTTACATCCCGGAGCTAAAAACAACCCAATTCTCCCTAAAGAGAGTAACAGATAAATAGTTTGCATAGAGGATTGAAAGCTAATGAGTCACACTTGGATACATCAACGTGATGCATCCCCAAAACATAGTATTTAAAGAAGAAACAAGTCAGGTAACAGCCTGATCCTATTTAAATAAAGACAGAAAAATAAATAACTATTATTTAGGGCATACACATATGTGATAAACTATAACCAATACCAAAGAATAACTAACACAATTTTTTAAAAATATAATTCTGGGTGGAGGGAAGGGGATGTGACTGATGAAGAATACTCAGGGGGCTTCTAACTTCTAATTCTTAAGCTACCTAGCAGGTAACAGAGGCCAGGATTGTATTATTCATTAAATCACACCTAAATGTCGTATACACACTCTTTTATGTAATTATGAATGCATTGTTTTTTAAAGCTTTCAAAAATATTATCTCTAAGATGGCTAAATTACTGCTGGTCATTTCTGCTGAAGGCAGAAGTGCTTGGAAAACACACAACTGAGGGGCGCCTGGGTGGCTCAGTGGGTTAAGCATCTGCCTTTGGCTCAGGTCATGATCTCAGGGTCCTGGGATCGAGCCCCGCACTGGGCTCCCTGCTCAGCAGGGAGTCTGCTTCTCCTCCCTCTGTCCCTCCCCACTGCTCGTTCGTTCTCTCTCTCTAATAAATAAATTAATCTTAAAAAAAAAGAAAAGAAAAGAAAACACACGCCTGATTGGTATTTGCAGAATCATCTTTAATCCCTGTAAATGAAGAGGCCAGTCACCTCCAATGTTCATTCAGTTGGAGGAGGCCGAAGATCCACAATCCCTTCCCGTGGCTTAATTTCTGCTTTTGGCCCTGGTGGCCATCAGAAGGACACTCCATCTCTTCACCACTGGCTTCAGGTGCTTCCAAGTCCACATTCACAATAATTAAGCACCCTTCTTTGTTTACCTAAGGTGCTTACCTGCCAGTGACAGCAAGGTAATTCTCATTTAAGCAGTTCAACCACAGAGGGGCCCACCCACTGGCCTGCTGGGTTACCCAACAGCCCTCTCTCTGCTGGCTCTCATGTGAGCAGGTCAGTCAGGCTCTAAGTTTTCATTCTTAATCCATATCCAGAGACACTGAAAACTTCCAGTTCTTACTCTGAAACAACGTTCATCATCTGGAAGATAATTTTAAAAGTCTTACTGCAGGGCAGCAAAAGCCTAGAAATGCAAACAAAAGCCTTCATTCTGAGTGACATTTGAATACCACCTTTGCTCCTTCTCTCAGTGCTCTGGTGAGGTGTCCCAGGCAATTAGCGACAGCTCTTCAGAGCTCCCCGAGTACAGATCACCGTAGGAAGCATGTAACAAGAAATCTGAGCTAACAATTAATTAGGAGTTCGAGAAAAGCCCTACAAGCTAAGAAACCTTTTTTTTCCCCCCCAGATACCATATCAGACTTAATACTGTGTCAGAACCGTGGTCCTTAAAGACTGAACAAATCTCACTCTCACACAAAGGAGGTTACCATCGGCAGCACTGTCATGAAGGGTAGTTAAAAGAAATATTAAGACACGAACAGAAAAGGATCAGGCATGGGTAGAAAGTGTGTTAGCTCATATATTCAGACCATAATAAAAGTCTTAAAATATATATATTAAGCTTTTACACCAATACGTATTTTGTTTTTCAGAAAGGCAAAGTTTTGATGCATTTTATGATTGGGGAAAAAAACAAATATCACAACAAATCTAGAGCAGTGTGATTTGAAAAGGCTTAAGTGAGCAGTGTTTGGACAACACAGCGTCTCTTGCTCCAGTGAAACATGAGGCTAGAGAGATGGGTCAGAACCAGGTGGCAGAAATCCGACAGGGGTCATGGAGAGGATTAATTCTAGGAAGAAGCAGAAAAATGAGGAAATCTACCATTAGATAGGTCTGTAATTTCCATTTACCGAAATCTGTGAAGATTGGTTTCAGCCAGACAAATACTCTCCGCGACAAAGATGATTAAAGGAAAATCAACATGAAATGTTTTGGGCCTGTCCTGCCATTTGTGAACATTTGTGGTGTAAGAGCCAAAAAGTACAGACGGGATTTTATTCAGGCTAATGCAGGAGAGGGAACATTCATTAATGAAGAACATTTGAAAGAAAAAGGAAGGAGCCTGGGTTTTATAGAGGCCGGTCAACAAGAGAGTCCTCCAGGAGAAGTCTGATGGGAATCGTGAGGAAGGAGAGGAAGGAAGGGGCTGAGCAGGGAAAACACAGGTGGGGGCAGATTTCATAATCATGGCTGCTTTCTGGGACCACAGGGCTCAGATCAAGTTCAACAACGCCCACGGTGACAACAGAATAATGCTGAGAATGACTGAATCCTCACTCTGAAGGGAGAGCTGCAACCTTGCAAGCCCATGGCTTTTGCGGACTATAAATATATAAAATGTGCACTATGCTTTTGTACCTCCTCACTCATACGCATCCAGCCTTAATGTCTGTGACTGGCACTCATGGGAGCCTGAGTTACACGTGTGTGGCTCCTGAAGTTTGCCTTCCAGAAGCCAAAAACGCACAGGGCAGAGCCAACCCAGCCCTCGACTGACCTGTGCCATGGATCGGAATAAACGTGTGCTGTTGAGAGTCACTAAGTCATGCAGGCTGGTTATTGCAATAAAAACAAGCAAACAAACAGAGCTCATCAGCATCTCATCCTAGCAGGATCTGTACCTAGGGACCTGCAGCTTGCCTGGACCTCACGGCCATGGTTTAAATATGCAGGGTCCTCAGAGCATTACCTGCCTAAATATGCCCTGCTGGTAGCGCTCTTCACGCAGGGTTTTCCCTAAGCGATTGACCTGCATGTCTTTTGTAAAACATTCTTCAAATGTATCAGGTTACTGTTTCATTGATCTATCATTGTAAATAGAACAGCAGCGTTAAGTGCCGAAAATGGCTTAGCTAACTTCTCTCAACATAACTATATCTTGAAGACGGCCTTCACTTATTGGAAAAGAGTGATTATGTGGGCAAGCAGGTGTTCAAGCAAAGGAAAATTTAGCGCAAGCGGATGATTTGGGACCTTCAGATTATTCACTTGAGTCAAATGTCTCCAATGTGTGCAGGTTAAATCCATTTTCAAAAAAAAAAATTTTTTTTTTTTTAAAGAAGTAAAGCATGCTGCTGATTTAAAAGTGAGCATTGTAGTATAAGAAAGAGTAATGAAGTAATATTCTTCTGGTCTCGTTTTAAGAAATATATATTGAAAATCACAATCATCAAGCAAAAATCCTAATTCATTTCTGGTTAGGATGTAACTATGCCACTGTATATTTTAGTCCATGCAAGTTGAAAAGACAGGCTTTTTATCCTCAAATTCATTAGTTTCTGTACAGAGACCCAAGGTAACCAAGATTTGGGAGATGAGATGTATTCACCTTTGTGGATGTCTTCAGGATCACATCAGAAAAAAATCTTATTTCTTTCATGATTGTTCTTCATGGGATACTTTTCTGGTTATTAACACAGTTTAACTTCAGTCTAATTGATTCATTATTCTGACATACTCATAGAGGTTCTATCAGTTTAGAAAGCTTAGTTCAGAAAAGAACAAGTAAATGCCTCAAATCATACTGAAGCCTCCACCATCCATGGTCAAGTTCTTAATGATTTCCTGGATATTTTTAGCCCAGAGAGTTGCCAGGTAGATGGCAGCCCACAGCTGGCAAAGCACAAAGGAATTTGAAGTCACCCATTCAAATATGACCTAATCTAATTATTCTTGACATTGTCAGAAAATTTCTTTCATAATGCTCTTTCATAATGTCAGAAAATTTCTTTCATGATTTCTTTCAAACAGCGCAGCTTATGTTAAAATACATGTAAAGCAAATCACTTTCTTCTCATGTATTATTATACAAATCTTATTACAGCTGTGAAAATATTTGACAAAATGCCATGGAGCAGTGCTTCATATTTTAAATTTTCTGAATGTCCTCCTGAACAAGGCTGCATGTCCAATGCTCTTTCTTGATGCCAGATGTTTAAATTTTATCATTTAATTTTAAATCCCTATCTTTAGATAATTTTTTATTCAGTATGATAGTCTTTAATAGACAAACTTATGTGAACCTCTAAGATGAAACACAAAATTGAGGTAAGCTAAAAAATAACAAAATGTAATCCTTTGCAAAAATTTGTAACTTTGTAACTTTTTAATTTGAAATAATTCTCTCAACTTAAACTGTAAAAACAGTACAAAGAAATTCCATGGATCCCTTACCCTGATGCCTCAAATGGTAACATTTTATCACACTACCACATTTGCTTTTTTTTTTTTTTTAAGATTTATTTATTTCCTTTTAGAGAGAGAGAGAGAGAGAGAGAGAGAGAGAGCCCACAGGGGGGAGGGGCGGGGGGGGAAGAGAGAGAGAGAGAGCAGACTCCCTGCTGAGCATGGAACCCAACATGGGGGCTGGAACCCAAAAAGGGGGCTCGATCCCATGACTCCTAGATAATGACCTGAGCCCAAACCAATAGTCAGACACTTTAACTGTGCTACCCAGGTGGCCCTCCACATTTGCTTTTTGATGCCCTCCCCCATCTATTTCCTTCTTTCCCTCTTCCCTTCCTTCTTTCTTTCCTTCCCTCTTTCCCTCCCTTCTTCCTTCCCTCCTTCTCTCTCTCATTAATCATTCCTGAAATTAATTAGCCAATTTTATTTATCTTTTCAAAGAACTAAAGTTTTGGCATTATTATGGGTCTGTAATGTTTCTTTGATTTCTTTTTCATTAATTATCTTTCTTCTGCATTTGGCTTAATATATTGTGCTCTTCTAATTTCTTAACCTGTCTGCTTAGCTCACAAGTTTTCACCCTTTTATGTTAATATGAGCAATTAAGGTCATAAATTTCTCTCTGTGGACAGTTTCAGAAAATTTTCGACATTACGTCTTTAATGTTTATTCAGTTTTACTTATTTATTTCCATTATTCTTATTTGATTCATAGGTCACGTAATTGCATGTCTTTGGTTTTCCAAGCCTCTTCCCTATTGTACTGCAACTTAATTGCATTTTGTTTGAAGATGGTGTCACAAGGGATACTTGGTCTGTGAAATTTACTGTTACTCTGGTACTTGTATTTAATTGATTTTGTAGGTGGTTACTCAATTTTTAAAACATGTATTATCTAGTTGTTGGGTGCAGTGATCAAAAATATTAATTGTGTAGTTCAAACTGGCAATACAACTACTGAATATTTTTGTCTCCTTTAAATATTTAGTATTAAGAGGCATTTTGAAATAGAATTATGATGGTGAATTTGTTCAATTCTTTTGTAATTCGATCAGTTTCTGCTTTGTCTATTCTGAAATTATTCGATGAAAGTTATAACTTTGTTATCTTTCTTGAAAATTGATTTTTTTTAAGTATATTGCCTTTATCACTGAGAAGCGTGTGCAAATGTAGCCAATACTGTATCCAGCATTTGTGATGGTGCTATAATATGATGGGTTTCTTTGCCTCTAGACTTCAAACCAGATATGCCATACTCCTAGTATAGGAGACGATATTCAATAGGTATATGTTCAATTAGTATTTTTGCATTGTATTTTCATAATTGAGATGTGCCTAAATTTATCCTTCATTGATTTGTCTGTCTAGTTTTAGTGTAATTAAAAATGACTTAATAAAATGATTTAAAATGTCTTTTCCCTTTTGCTTTGCTCTAAAACAGTTTGTGTAACAGAGAACAACATACCATTCCTTTGAAATTTAAACTTTGACTATATATAGAGACTTGATGTTGTCTGATGCAAAAAGCCAGGGATGGCTACTTGGAGATTTATCACTATCCAAACCTTCTACCTTCTCAATTCTGGAAGAGTTTATAAAAAATGGGATGATCCATGTCACTATTCCTTGTATGTTTATGTGTTCTCTGAAATCAACAATTTTTTCCATTTACTTACACATTTTAAGAAGTTCTTAGGTTGCAATTACTGTTTCTAATTTCAACTTTCTCTTGGATCATTTTCTTTGAAAACACCTTTTTTTTTTTCTTTGTAGAATCAATACTTATTTGCTTTTAACTCAGTGCATTTTTGGGAACTGACCACGATTTTTTTTTTCATAATTTCCGTTTGCATCTATTTGTCATCTTGCTACACCACAAGGTCAAATGACTATTTGAGAAAAATGCCTGGAGGATGAATCGCCTGTCTTTAGATAGCCGAAAATATATTAGTTCTGCCATTTACCTCAAGGACTGTTTAGAAACTCTTCTCTCTGTTCTGGGAAGCTCGCTACCATGGTGAAACCATGAGTCCTGTGGCCAAGCTGGCTGGTTTGATCCCAGCTCTAACAGACTGTCTCTGGTGGTGGGATCTTGTACTACTCAACTGACATCTCTGGGCCTCACTTTTTTTATCTCCAACATGGCAATGTTCATTGGACCTATCCCATATTAGTTAGGAGGAGTAACTACATCCCTTTGAGCTCATGTACATGGAGTCATCATCTAGCTTACTGACTCCTCATTTTGTCTCTTAAATATTGTGAACTTGGGTGATCATCTAGCTTTTGCTTGCTCCTGGGAATACCCAGTGAAAACACACTCAGAATTAAGAAGTGATAATCCAAGTGCATGGAAACCAAAGGTACAACCTTCAGAATTACGGAGTAATAGCACAACT
Organism: Phoca vitulina; assembly: GCF_004348235.1. Taxonomy (NCBI): domain Eukaryota; kingdom Metazoa; phylum Chordata; class Mammalia; order Carnivora; family Phocidae; genus Phoca; species Phoca vitulina. Next base: position 17,293,071 of record NW_022589735.1, read on the forward strand.
GAGATTTAGTTGATTGTCCAGTAATGATAAAACACCAAGTTCTTCTTTTGAGTCCTATTCTTGCTATTGTATAATATCATGTAATATTTTTTGATACAGTATGATATAAGGATTTTATTGAGTCCTTGACAATGTTTTCTACCACCATTTTTCTGGATTTCTTATCTTTAATATTTAACTGAGAAAGATTGATAACCAATTTTACATGGTCAGTGAAAGAGATCTCTCCTTAAAAACAAAAAAAAATCCCCACAGAATGCATGGATTATCAGCATACTTATTAGGTACTTTGCATATCAGTGCTTCCCCTCACCAGTTTACAGTTGGATTAAGACTCCAATTTAAGGGAATTCCCTGAAAACCAGCATTCTTTCAAGGTCTGCTGCTTTTGCCATTAAACTGCAACAAACATGAATAAGGTGGCATTATCTATTAAAAAGACTTATTTTCCTAGCTGGATAACCATTATTCCATGCAGTTTGAAAATACATAACCTAGTTTATTTCAACAATTTTTAATAGAGTGGTATTGCAAAAGGGAATGAGTTAGGGCTTGGAAATAGAGGGTGGAAAAACCCCAGAGGCTTCTAGAAACGCTGGTGCTAGGTAAATTAAATCACTAACAAAATTACTCTGTCGATTCAATTTACCTCGCACATTATGTACAGATGACTTTTCAATTTTATTAATGAGAAGAATTTTTAGATTGTATCTAAGAATGTGTCCCAAATTATTTGCCATTTGGTATACATTAGGAAATGCAGCGAAAATGGTGAACAAGAGAACGTGATGGAATAGAATATGTTAACTGTGCTGGTATTCATTTCCTTTCTCCCATGCATGGGAAGGAAACAAACAAACAAACAAAAAGGGTCTATTTGTTTAGCCCTTAAGTGCATTCATTTCCATACAAAGTGGATATCCTAAGTGAGGACTCCATATTTCAAGACTACATTCTTTTATGCATATAGAAGTTGGCACACACAGAATCACTGCATTAAACAGCTAATGCCTTTACTGTAATCAGTTGCATTCAGTTTAAAATTCCTAAACCATTTTGAAAAAAAAAAAAGTGACTCATAGGGGAAATGATTCATCGTCTCACTCTTTCTGGAGGCCATATATCAGTACAGTTGGAAGACCAATTTTCTCATCTGGATTTTGCAAAATCTTGTAAAGAAATATAATATGGAATATGTCAAGAAGTTAAGAGGCCATTTCCTACATTTCTTAAATACACTGAGACAAAAGAACCTCAATTAATCTTACTTCTCCTTAGCCACTAACCCCCATGATAGGCTGTATATTTATTATGTATTTTATGCCTTAAGCATAACTAGTTATAAAGCTGTTCTCTCACAGTTAAAACAGTGCTATAATTTGCGTGTGGAGGGACTGGGCCTACCACTTAATCATTGTTTCTTCTCCACTAAATCAGGTCCTTTACCTTGCTCAAAGATGCCTGAATTTTTATGAGTTTTGTTGATTTCTTTAGCTTAAGTTTTGTCCTAGGTTGACATGTTAGGATATGAAAAGCTGCACCTTACCCAGGATGTAAATACAGTCACATTCTTCATTTGTCTAAAGTAACTTAAAATGGACTGAAGCGCTCATTAGCCAGACTAGCAGGGAATCCAGCATATTGGTCCTCACCCTGTTGCCACTACTCTCCCTTCGATGATCAGAGCATCTCCACACGTTCAGGAACTGGACTCCAAAGCCTACATCCATTACTCTTCCTCCCCAGAGGAGCACATTCCTACCATCGATCATCCTGCTGTGACTGCCCTTTCTCCTGTCACAGTACAGTATCACTGCTGAACACTACATCTCCTGGCCCCTGAAGCAATCCCCCAGGACTACACTGTCAACCAGTTTCACGGGACATATTGGCAGCAAACATGTGCAACCTGGGTTATCTGTATTGTTTTCTAGTTTCAAGCAACTTCCCACCTTCATCTTAAATCCAAAAAGCTCTTTCTAAAAACAAACAAGCAAGTAACAACAACAAAACCCAAAAAGCTCTTCCTTCTTTTACTGGAAAACCAGTCTTGACTATCCCCTGCTAGTGCTTTGCCTTTGAAACACAAATGGATTCCTTACCCCTTTTTCTGCAGGAATACTTTCTGCTCCTGGGTGATAAGCGATCCTCATAAAGGTTGCTAAATAGACTTCCCACCGCTCGCTTTTCATCCCTTCCACTAGAAAATAAACAACCCCTCCAGACACAAACAAGCTTAAACTTCAATAGGACATGCAACTACAGATAACAGACGCAGTGGAGAAACTTGACACATTAAAATAAATCGATTTGAGCAAATGAATTGACGAGACCTTTTCCTTAAAGACTTGAAAATCAGGCATGCGGAGACCTTATTTATATGAGTACTATGGTGGAAAGCGTCACTCTCCTTAACAAACCAATGACCAGTCGGTTCACCAGATAAACATTCCTATCATCTTTTTTTTTTTTTTTTTAAACCTGGGAGAGTTAACATACAGTGTTCTATTACTTTCAGGTATACAGTGAGCCAGTCAGAGAAAGACAAATAACCGTATGATTTCACTATCATTCTTATTTTTAAAAAAGTAACTATGGCCACAACCTACAGACTTCTCTATACTATTTGTGTATTCTCTTATTATCCGATGCATTCCTGTTCTTGCAGTCAAGTTAAGTACTTACCTCAACCTTGATTATGCACTTTAAGTTATTACTGTAATTCTGATTGAATTTTAATTTACATAAACCTCTGAAACGTGATTGGGAAAAGTAAAAGGTTGTTCACATGAAAGAAAATGAAATGCTTTGAAAAGACCTTACAAGAGTCTTAGAAAATAAAGTATCTGCTGAATTGTAAATGTCATAAGTTTTACAAAAGTTTACATGAGTTTCATAAAAATATAAAATGAACATAAACCACTATGTTATTTAGCTCATTAATGAGGCACTCAAAATGATAAAGCTGTTTTCAAGAGCATTAAAAATAATTTTTGTGAGTATTACAAAGATAGGACAAAATTGCTAGGTTAGTTATAAAACTAGGTCAATATCCTAAAGGACATCAAAACCATAACCTTTTGCCTAAAATTTCCTTAGTAGATGGTCAGACAATATGAATGCTGTAGATGACAGTTGCGTTAATAAAACACAATTTTTTGTATTCATCCACTGATTCATGATTTGGCTCCTGAGATATATCTTTTCCCTTTACTATACAGAAAGTTTTTCAAATGGCTTATCAGAGGTGAAATCCCAGCATTATGCTGCCTTCTTTCGATACACACCCATCTTATGCACAGGTGTGTTATATAAGTTCATATTCAACATTGGAAATTAAAGCTAAAAGAAATGTTAATCATCAATTAGACCAGTTCTTCTCTTGAGAGAGGAAGACACTGACATCCCAAAAAATGTGAAACCACAAGCACCAGAGGGTAAGAATGCAGATTTCTTTCCTCTCTTCTAAATGCTTATATTTACCTGTTCCTACCTTGTGCAAGACCATTTAAATGAAACGTGGTTGATATACAGATGAAATAGATGGAAGGAGTCCTCAAATCCCTACAGGAATCAGAGGATACTTCTAGCTTGCAGTTAACTAAAATTTCTAAGTCTTGTTTTTCACATTTATTCCAACCCCTGAATTTTATTTTATTTTATTTTATTATTTTTTTTAAGTTTTATTCATTTATTTGACAGAGAGAGACACAGCAAGAGGGAGAGAGGGAGAAGCAGGCTCCCTGCATAGCAGGGAGCCCGATGCGGTGCTCGATCCCAGGACCCCGGGATCATGACCTGAGCCGAAGGCAGACGCTTAACGACTGAGCCACCCAGGTGCCCCTGAATTTTATTTTTAAAACCTGAATGTAGGACTTCATACTTACTCATCTTAAATTGCACCTTTTAGTTTTTAATCATTTTAGCTTGAAGAAGTATGTTTAAATAAGGATTCTGTCTCCCATCATAATTTATCACTCATTTTCTAAAATTAGATCAGCATGTTTTGTGTTTTAATCAAGCCCATGATCAAAGATTTAACCTTCAAGAGCACCACTAAACTACTTTTACAGGAAGGTTTCAATGAATACAGGAATCAGATAGATTACACATTCAAATAGAACCCTAACAAAACAAAGCATAGACAAGGATGTATATTAAAACCAAGCAAGCTTGGGATGCCTGGGTGGGGCAGTCAGTTAAGCATCTGACTCTAGGTTTCAGCTCAGGTTGTGATCTCAGGGTCCTGAAATAGAGCCCCACGTTGGACACCATGTTCAGCGATGAGTCTGCTTGAGAATCTCCCTCCCTCTTGCTCTGCCCCTCCTGCTCACGCTCTCTCTAAAATAAATAAATAAATCTTAATAAATAAACAAAATCAAGCAAGCTTCATTGATAAATTAGATCTATCTGGAAACATTCCAGAGTAAGAAAAATTGACACAGATAAAAATCAAAACACACACTGGATATAATTATTATTAACAGAAAACTGATAAGTTTTTATGAGACTGACACACACTACCTATTGCGCTAAGAGGCATCTAAGATAAAGGTTTTAAAGAATCGAAGAATGATATTTAGTATGGACTATGGAGTTACATGGAAAATTGCAACATTTAAACTAAGAACCCATGGGAGAATTAGAAACATCAGTCTACATTTGTTAGTATGATAGACCTTATTACTAGATTATATCTCACACAGATTATCTCAAGCCTTGAATTTCCTATTTAACTATCAGTGGTAACTGGCCTGAGTTAAGGAAAAGAGAGTGAAGTATAAACAATATTCACATCAACTTTTTAAAAAATTTTGGCATATGAGCTTTCATTTCATTATAGGAAATAAAAGCCCCTCTTCTACCTATTCTAGGGTAAAAAACATAATTTCAAACCTGTATCAATTTACATTGTGGTATATATTTGAGAATTCCTTGTGTCTTTCCTTTCTCCACCTTCTCTCAACCTCCAACTTTATTTTTGTTGTTTTATCTAATAAAAATATTACAGTAATGGAATATTTCAGTGCATTAGACGTTTTACTGAAGAAACCCATTTATATCAGTAGATGTCATATTTGCTTTTTATTTAGTAGTAATGACTTTATTATTTAAGTGGTCCTTTTGAAAAACTAGAAATGTGCCCGTTTAAAATCTTTGAGAATCGTTTGGAGTTTTGTGTCTGGATTCTCTCCTAAATACATAAGGCCCTGAAATAATACAGTGTATTGAAGCATCTCAAAATATAAGAAATCACTGTAAACCCCAAATCGAATGTCATGTTCTTGTGTTTAAAATCCAATGCTGGTCCTTCCATAGTATAATGGATATTAAGTAGTGCCAAGAAATGAACTGCTGTCTATGAACGTGGAGCCTGTAAATAAGCAACTGTCTACATCCCAGGGGAAAGTGACTATTTATGCCAGGCAAGTGCTGCATTAATTTTGTTGCCTATGCATCTCCTGGGAGCTAACTTACAAACTACCACATTTCAAATAAGTTTTCTCTGACCCATAGCCTTTCTTGTTTACAGACTTTTTTTCAGGCTGTCAACTTAAGAGCAAACCGACTAGAATCTGAGATATCCAAGGCCAATTTTTATTTTTCCTTTTGGTAAGAACTGAACGCTGAATTTCTCTTTTCCCTCCACATCGCCTTTAAAAAGGCATGCATTTCAGGGCACAGACTCCACCTTAACAGGAATTTGTTGCCAACAGTGTTCAGATATATTAGTATGTTCCATATTCTTTTCATTTTTCACCTTGATTATTGCAATATCCCCAACTCCCCAACTGATGTCCCAATCCATTCCATAAATAGTCAGAATACTTCATCAGAAATGCAACCCTTGGGGTGCCTGGGTGGCTCAGTTGGTTAAGTGTCTGCCTTCGGTTCAGGTCATGATCCCCAGGGTCCTAGGATCAAGCCCAGAGTAAGGCTCCCTGCTCCACGGGGTGTGTGCTTCTCCCCTTCCCTCTTCCCCTCCTCCCAGCTTGTGCTCTCGCACGCACTCTCTCTCTCTCAAATAAATGAATAAAATCTTTTAAAAAAATGCAACCCTTACCATACCATGGTCCTGTGAAATGCTTCCCTTGGTTTCCTCTATGCAATTTAAGCTCTAGGTCTCTTGCACTGTAAGCATACTTGTCTAATCTTTTCCCACTCTTCACTTCACATTTTAGTCTATGGTAATAGAACGTGTGCACGCACGCACACACACACACACACACACACACACACACACCACATTCACACACATTGATGGTTTGTTTGCTTATTTTTGAGAGGGTTCTTTATACAGGGAGCTTACCTCCATGTCTGACTATCTTTGATTTATAATCTATACTTAACCAAAGATTCAAAAAAGCTCTCCTATTATCAAGGTAAGTTAATAAAAATAAATGGAGTGATTTGAAAGGTGAAAGCTACTCGTATGGTCACAACATCATGAGAACATAATATAACACACAGTAGTGTGCAGGGTGTTCATTGAGAAGTGCCCCTGTGGTCAGCAGCTGGGGAAAGAAGAGGGGAGGCAGAAGGAGTGGACAGAGAGGACCCGAGCTTCAGTAAAGTCTCAAAGACAACTCTGAAACACAGAGAACTCTGGAGCTAGAATGGGCTTCCAGACATGTCCCAAGTGAAGCAGAGGTGGCCAGGCCCTTGTCCTACATCGTCAGTAACTGTGTGTGGCTGCCACTGGAAGGATAAGGAACTGGGGGAGGTAGCTTTCTGCAGCTGAGGCCATGTCCCAAGAGTTAACAGAACTGGGGGAGGTAGCTTTCTGCAGCTGAGGCCATGTCCCAAGAGTTAACAGCCAAAAGCCGTCCCAGGAATTTTACAACAACAAAGTTCTTCACTGAGGACTATCTCATTGCATCCCAGGGCCAACCACACTGTATTGACTCAAAAAAAAAAAAAAAAAAAAAAAGAAAGAAAGAAAAGAAAAAAGAAATTTGAACAGAAAATGGAATAAATTTGAGCTGAAAACAAATATTAAGGTATTAAGGTACCAGTTTCAAAATCATATATACATCAGTAATTGTGCTACATGTAAAGAGAATAATATGCCAATTAAAATTCAAAAATCAGGTGCGCCTGGGTGGCTCAATCGGTTAAGCATCTGCCTTCAGCTCGGGTCATGATCCCGGGGTCCTGGGATCGAGTCCCGCATCAGGTGCCCTGCTCAGTGGGGAGCCTGCTTCTCCCTCTGCCTCTGCCTCTCTCTGTCTCTCATGAATAAATAAATAAAATCTTAAAAAAATAAAAATAAAATTCAAAAATCAATGGACTGGATTTAAAAATACAACTACAGGGGCACCTGGGTGGCTCAGTCGTTAAGCGTCTGCCTTCAGCTCAGGTCATGATCCCGGGGTCTTGGGATCGAGCCCCGCATCGGGCTCCCTGCTCGGCGGGA
>NW_022589735.1:17300587-17321892 GCF_004348235.1 Phoca vitulina
CTTAAAAAAAAAAAAAAAAAGATTTAAAAAAAAAAAAATAAAAAAAAAAAAATAAAAATACAACTACAGATGTCTTGAGAGAGACTCACTTTAATGTGAAGAATGGAAATTGCAATGTTAGTAGTTGGGAAAATATATGCTAAAAAGTGTTAGACAAAATATTGTGGTTAGATTTCAAGGAAAAAAATAATAGAGAAAAAATATTTTTATAAATAAAAAATATCAGATCATCAGGAAGATATAAAAATTATCAATTTCTGGTCACTGAATAGCAGCATCAAAATACATAAAGCTAAAAGTGGCATAACAGAAGAAAGAAATAGACAAATCCACATTTATAAAAGCAGATTTTAGTATACTTGTCACAGTACCCAACAGGACATTCAGGTAAAATATCAACTTTTTATCTTCTTTCTTTCTTTTCCTTTTTTTTTTTTTTTTAAGTAATCTCTACTCCCACTGTGGGACTTGAACTCATGACCCCAAGATCAAAAGTTATATGCTCTACCAACTGAGCCAGCCAGGTACCCCATAGGTAAAATACCAATTTATAAAGATGTATCTAAACAGACATTAAGATATCTTAATTGATAAATGTAGGATACTCACTATATAATGGCAGAACACACATTACTTTGTTGTGAAATTTGAACATTTACCAAGAGAAACCAGATAGTAGGCCATTAAGTAAGTTTTAACATATTTCAAAGAATTGAAAATACACAGAACTATTCTTTGATCATACTGTGTTTCAGCTAGGAATGTTTAAAAAATAGGAAAATCTGCCTATATTTATAAATCAAGCAATATACTTCCAAATAAACTATAGTCGAATAATCATTAACAACAGAAATTCTTTTTTTTGCTCAATGATATTAAAATACAATATTCAAAATATGTGGGAGATACTAAAAGCAATGTTTATGGGAAAATTTAGAGTACTAAATATATGTTTTAGAAAAGAAGAATATCAGTGGTTTAATGACAGCTCAAGGAGGTAGAAAACAAAATTATACTCAGTGATGGTTGAAACACAAACAATAAAGATAACAGTAAAAATTTGTAGGATAGAAAAAACCCCACAAAACCAATGTTATTTCTTTGAAAAGCTAATAATATTCGTAATTCCCTACCAAGAATGATCAAAATAAAAAGTCAAAAGGTAAAGAAACACTACAAGGAATGAAAAAGGAACATCAGGACAGATCTTTCCAATACTGAAGAGACAGAGTACTTTATGAACAACTGTAGGCCAATAAATTTGAAAATGTAAGGTGAAAGAGTTGAATGCCTTGAGAAATACAACTTATGAAAAATTACACAAAATTTGAATCAAAACAGTCCTTTATCTAATAAATAAACAGAATATCTGATTAATTGCTTTCCAATGGGTATAACCCCAGAAACTGGATGGTTTCCTCTGTGTATTTTTATCTCATATTTCAGAAACCAAATGCCAATATTATAAACAATCTTTTAATCTTGGAAAGATACAGAGAGGGAAAGTTTCCCACTTTTTTTTTTATTAAGTTACTGTAACAATGATACCAAAGCATGACAAATGCATTAAGAAAATGGGATAATCTTATACCAATCTCTCTCATAAAGATACAAAATCTTAAATATTATCGAAACAAATCTAACATAGCATATCATGACCAAGTTTGTTTCAAGTATCTAAGTTTAGCATTTCCAAAATCAATGTAATTTACCATATTAAGAAACTAAAGAGTAAAAATCATGTAATAATAGTAAGTAATAAAAAAACCTCTAAAAGAATTCAGTATATATACATGATAAAATGAAACAAAAAAATTAGCACATTAGGAAGAGAAGTGAAATTCCTTACACTCATAAATTTACCTTGACAAGAAAAACAAAACAAAAAAACTATATGATATAACCTAATTAATGAGAAAATATTATAAATTTTTCTCTGATTTGAGAATGAGAAAAAAAGTGTCTTATGTTCAACACTGCACTGGAGAATCTATCCAGGGCTATAAGACCAATAAGTAAAACTACCATTAGCAAAATTTCTTTTAATTTTAATTTTAAAGAAGTCTAATATACACAGCTGGACAAATGTGTATATTAAAATACAAAAAGGAAGCTGCAGATAAACTAATACAATTCACAATTAATTTCTGAGCTGGTGAATACATAATCATTATATAAACATCAATTTTATTTCTAGGTAACATGAAGTTGTAAAATGGTATTTTGGAAAAAAAATCTCATTTGTTATCATCAAAGACCATCAAAAACTAGGCATAAATTTGATAAAATCTACCTAGTATTACTGCAGAAAAACTGTAAAAACTTACATACAAAAATCTGAGAAGACCTAAAGAAGTGAAGAGATAGACCATTTGCATATAGTGGAAGATTTTAAAGAAGGCAATTCTCTCCAAATTAGGCTGCCAATCCACTGTAGTAAGAATCAAAATTCCAGCAGACATTTTTTTTGGGGGGTGGGGGGTTATGGGGAAGTTTATTACCTGATTCTAAAATGTAGAAGAAAATTAAAAGGCCAAGAATAGCCAAGATAATAGTGAAAAGAATAAAGGTACATTTTCACTCTCCTATACAAGTATTATTATAAGACTACAGTAGTTAAGATAGTATGATACTGATGCCAAAAAATTCAAACAAAACAAAACAGAAGAGACATTGGGGTTAAAGCCTCATCAAGATGGAGAAACTCTGGTAAACACCCCAGACATTCAATCTAGAGAAAAATAAATATAATGCCCTGGAAGCAAGAGACATGCTTTAGCAATAGGACAAAACAGAAACAAATTCATTAAAAACAAGTCTTGGAATTCAGGTGTGCCGATGGGAATTTAATTATCTACCAGTAAAAAATTTCCAACCAACTTTAGGTAAAGGTCACATAATCTACAGCCTCTCCAACATATTCCCTGAAATGACAGGCACACAATAAATAATAAATAATAGTAATAATAATATCATCATCTAGACATGGAAGGAAGAAAAAAGTGACTAACAATCAAGAGGTAAGATAATATAAACAGACCCATACAGAATACCAACTTTAAAGGTACCCTTAAAGGCTTCAAAATAGCCATGTTTAAGATATTTAAGAAATTAAATAAAAAAGTATGCTGACACCAGAACTGACCATGTCTTAGGAAAGCTGCAATCCACCTCATATTTTTCACCAATCTGAAAACAGAAATGAAACCGATACATTCCTTGAAGAAAACAATTTTACAGCAGAAAAAGAAATCAAAATAGTCCTGCATCTACTACAGATATTGAATTCATAATTTAAAACCTTCCCAGAAAGAAAGCTCCAGGCACAAATAGTCCAGTGCATGCTGGACTAATGAATTCTTCCAAACGTTCACGGGTGAAAAAATATTACCATTCTTATGTAAATACAAAAGAAGTCAGACACAAAAGAGTATATACGATAAAATTTATTTACGCAAAGTTCAGGAACGCAGCTATTCTGGGATGGTATAACTGAGCTGTATGCAGGTATATATACGTTAAAAATGCACACATTCTTAACAAGTGTGCAATAAAGCACACGCAAAACATGGGTGAGGACTACAGAGCAAGGGATTTGAGAGGGGCCTGATGGGATGCGTAGAGCAAATGTACTTTCCAGGAACTAGCTGTTACTGGGGACCAGAGATTCTCAGTCAGTGGCCAATTCCACAAGATCACGTGGCTTTCTCTTGCAGGGCTGGGCAGCCCAGACACACGGGATGTAAGACTAATGGTTGTACCGATCCAAAGCTGGGAAGGTAAAGGTAGGGGCTCTGGAAGCTGAACGGCTAAGACGGAGGGTTATTAAAGCAGTGGGCTTAGGCTAGAGAGGCAATAAGGGAAAGTCTTTAAGGAGCTGATAGATGGGGACAAGGGAGCTCTCAACGAGGACCAAGTCCATGAACAGGTTAGCAAGGGCATATGCGTATTCTGTCGAGTACACCCCACCTCCCACCATGGCAGGGTCCCTACTGGCACCTCAATGTCAGTCCTGCTACATGAAGAACTTGTCTCACATGGCAGGCCTTTCTGTCTCTGTTGTGTCCACATGGCTCGCTCTTCATTTCGAAACAGCAATCCTCTTCTCCAACTAGGCTGGTTTTCCCCCTCCCAAGTCTGTTCATTTATTAAGTCTTCCCATGCTTAGAACACTGTGGGATTGAGCAGAGCGCTCCATGGGCAGTTGGCTGGATGAATATGAATATGAATACTAGTGTGCCTATTGGGTTTCTTGTCTCCTTTTTCCTCCCCATCACCACCTCTTCCTCTTCCTACTCCTCCTCTTTCTTTTTCCTCTCTTTCTCCTCCTTTTTTGTGCAGGTAGTTTTTACTTCAAGTAACACACTAAATAGTTCAACTAAAATTCTCATTTTCCTTAGTGGGTATTTATTAAATAAAAACATGTGGCTGCAAGCAAAAGAGAAATAAATAGATTCCCAAAGCAACTGGGCTCTTCTTTGAAAACGTGTTTCCACTTTAATTCGAGCTCACATAAAAGGTGAACTAGGACAGCATTGGATGTTGTAGTCACCACTCTCATTCAAATAGTAAGTTCCAAATTGCATGAGTTTATGTTCTAACTATCAGCAAAAAACCAAAGCATTCTCATCTAGGACTATATAATCTAAAAGGACACATGACACACGTGTACATTCATGTGTGTGCCTATTTTTCACACTGCTCACCTCTTGGAACAGCTTTTCCCACCATATATACTGAACTAAAGCCCTACTGATTAGATCAAGTTTAGCCTAAATATCTAAAAGTTGTAGTTTTCCCTGACCTTCCTCTGATCTTCATATTTAAATGCTGAACATTTTTACTTATTTTAAATTGTACTTAAATAACTAGCAACAACAGTATCTAATCTAGAACTGAGGAGGACAATAGCTGAATAATAATTTTTGTAATTTTGGACTATAATTAAACTAAAATTTTGTAAATGAACTATAATTCACAGTATGAATGACTGATTAATCTGTATTATAATATCAATAACTAGTACTTTACGATACTCTAGGTATGATATGTATGGTTCTCATAAGAACCCTTCAATTTACATTTTATTTATATCTCCATTCAGAAATTAGGAAACTGACTGAGAGAGAAAATGAATCATTTGCCACGGGTTCCACAGCTGGCAAATGACAATTCTGGGGTCTGAACCTGCCGTAAGTGGCATCAAAGCCCGCATTCTTTCCACCATACCTCACTGTTGCTCTAGAACTCAAATGAGTCTTCTTCATACATCCGCACATACGTGTTTCCGATATTGAAATTTCGATAGGCATCTGTGCTAGGCAGACCTAATGGCCCACCAAAGACGCCCATGTCCTCATCACTGCACCCCGTTCATATAAAAAGGGAAAGGGAGTTTTCCGCTGTGATTAAGTTAAGGATCTTGACATGGAGCAATTATCCTAGATTATTCCAGGGGCCAAATGCAACCACAAGTGTTTTTGTAAAAGGAAAAAAGAGCTCCAAAGTCAGAGAAAAATCTGAAGATGCTCCATGTAGGATGGTAGAAGTAGCTGATAGCTAAAAAATGCAGGTGACCTCTAAAAGTTGAAAAGTGGGAAAGACCAAAGGACCAATTCTCCCTAGAGCATCCATAAGGAACTCAGACAACATCTTGGTTTTAGCCCAGTGAAGCCTCTTTCAGACTTCTGACCTCTAGAACAGTAAATAATAATACATTTGTGTTGCTTTAAGTTACTGTATTTGTAGTAAACTACATTTATTGTAGTTTTATATGTTTATAGTAGTTTATAATCTATAGTAGTTATAGTAGCAACAGGAATCTACTACAGATCCTTTGAAGCAAAGAACTCCTGGAAGGATTTTTGTCTTTGTAGTAAGTACCTAAAGCTAATTATGCTCCCTTCCACATCCTTATATGCCTACAATTTTTTCTTACTCTACCCCCAGGCTAGCCCTTGTGTGATTTAAAGTTCTCAGCCCTTCAGAGCTATAGTTGGCGATCACATAATGAGATATGGCACCACACTTTTTTTTCTTCAAACTGTGCTCATCTAATGGAAGATGCTTCTAGTAGTTGATACAGTTTTCAGAATATAATTTTAGGGAAGCATAGGGAAGAATATAAAAGACAGTAGTTCTAATGCCATATTTATAAAATGCTATATAAAAATTACTGTCTGAGTTGCTGTTAAAGGAATACTTAATTATAAATAAAAGATGACAATGTGTCTTCTTAGTACCTGTATTTTCTGCTTTCTTCAAAGATCATTTAATTTGATGTTACTTGAATTAAATAATCATAAAATTGAAGGTCAGATACATTGCTTTCACTTTCTAAAGTAAAGTGTTTTCATTATTATATTTTCATAGAAAGTCAACCAAATTTAAGAATCGAACTAGCATGAGGGGCTGTATTTTCAATTTATCACTTATGAAACTATCAGTGAATGAAAAATTTCAATAAAATTTTAATCTAATAACATTGTTCTAGATTTCATAAAAACAATCAGCAATTTATTGAGTCTGCTTCACTGTTTTTCATGGTTTGGAGATCTGTAATTACATTGATACTTTGTGCGATTTGGACAGAAATTGAAATTATAATTGTAGCAAAACAATAGAAAACTCCATTTCTTTTTCTCTTTTCAGTCTCATTATATATAAAATTCTATTCTGTGCCCACATAAATGAGCTGCTTAGATTTGATAACTTACGCGGGATTAGGGTTAGTGAGGTGTGAACTTACATGTCAGAAAACTCAGGATTGCTAAATAACTTAAAGTAGGTCATGCATTTACTTAATCGAAGAGGTAGGATTAGACCCAGAATCCCTCATCTCTAATTTTCTAATATATATGTGAGTATAAATATATATCCATCTATAATTAAAATGTATGTTTGCTGCTGTTGCATGGGAACACACATGGAGCTACCAAGAGGAGCCTGAGGACGGCAACAGAGAGATCTACTCAGAAAACCAGATCACCACAACCAAACACCCCCAACTGAAGCCTTTGGGTGAGGTCACCACGTGTATCAGTTTTACAGGGGAAGAACCAAAACTCAGAGATTAAGTAAACTTGGTCAGGGTCACAAAGTTAATGCATGGGAGAGCCAAGATTCAAACCCAGATTTGTCTGAGCCTGGGATCTTAGTAAGGAAGACTATAAATTCAAATGACTATAAATTCAAAAGATGCAGTTTGATTGAAAACTCCAACACACACCATGACCAGTGGTTTTTCTGAGTTACTATTGCCCTTGAGATTGTCTTGAACAATTGACTATCATGTTACCCTCTCTGACACAAAATTGGTTCATATGCATATAGCTTTCCTTCCTGGAAGGATTCCATCTTAATCACAGGGTCTGTTTCTAGAGACTCTCAACTCCAATGCACATTGTGCCAAGGGCCCAAAGTTTAAAAAACACTTGTTGAGTGAATGCCAGCGACAGCTTAACAAGCTTAGAGTACATATTACTCAGCGTTATAATCTGACGTAGGGTGGACGCCTTTACCAGTTGTTAAGATTACACAGTTGGGGTGTGATTTATCTAAGATTCTAAGTTTGTTATCACCAAACCAAGCCTATAAATTTACCATGGTGTTAGCCCTCTTGTGGTTGTTAAAGTTTTCCCCACAAGTGGATTTTCTTTCCCAGGCTAAAGAAAACTATTTCAAGGTAAGGGTGGCCTGAGGAGCTTGAGGGATGGACAGATGCTCAGTCTGGCAGGAGTCAGGAGATTTCTGGGAGGTGAAGCAAAAATGAAGGAGTAGTGAATTGGGTTAAATACTGCTGAAAGGCAGAAAATGGGGAGGATCGTGGAGATTATAAACTCTCTGGCAAGAGCAGTTTCAGTAGCTGCTGAATGGAAGAATAGCACTAAATTTAAGGGCAGTTAAGAGAAAGTCAAGTGAGGAGATGAAAACCTCAAATATAGGGTATCTTTTGAATAATCGTGCAGTAAAGATAACAAAGAGGAAGAGGAATGAGAAAGGACATTGAGATTTTTGTTTTGTTTTGTTTTTTTTATTGGGAGAGCCTCAAGTGAATTTAAAAATAATGGGAAAACTTAGTATTTAGGAAATAGAGAATTGATAGTATAAGACCTTCAAGAAGGCGGGGGATAATAAAACTATCAGTCATAGATGAGAAAAAGGACAGAGATTTTTATAGGAAGGAGAATAGGATGGATAAATACGTACCTTGGTTTTTTTTGTTTGGTACCATGAAAGTGATAGAACTATTTTTTTTTAAAGATTTTATTTATTTGATAGAGAGAGAGACAGTGAGAGAGGGAACACAAGCAGGGGGAGTGGGAGAGGGAGAAGCAGGCTCCCAGCTGAGCAGGGAGCCCGACGCAGGACTCCATCCCAGGACCCTGGGATCATGACCTGAGCCGAAGGCAGACGCTTAACGACTGAGCCACCCAGGCGCTCCCCAATAGAACTATTAATAAATGTCTTTTCTTTTCTCTATGAAGTAGGTAGTGAAGTCAGAAACTAAGAGTTGGGGTTATGGTGAATTGAACATTCAAAGAAAATCTGAAATTTGGAGATAGAAATAATTGATGTACATGGTCAGAAGCACGATTTACCAGTAGCCAGAGATTACTAGACACTGTGGGGCCATGAACTAATTATGGATCTAATCTGATCTTTCTCTATGATTTTGCCAACATTAATCCTCAATGCTTAGGTTCAGGCATACAGAAAGCAGGATGCTAGTCAAAAGATAATGATCCACCTACAAGGTTCAAGGGAAAAAGAAATGACACATGGGAAGAAGTTGGAATCTCCAGAGGTGAGGACTGCTTAGATGTTATCTGTGAGGGAGAAAAACAGTCCAGGGTGACCTCAAGATATTACTCACTGTGATAAGGGATAAAGAGTAAAGATGGAAATAGCATTACATTGGAGGAAAGATAAGGAGTTTTCCTTTGGAGACTATTTTAATCTTCTTATGAGATAATAGGATGGCAACACTTAGCAGAATGTTCAGTGAAATGAATTTCAAGGACAGAAGGATCTTCTAATCTGATGACACCTTTTTGTCAAACATTCCCCTAGACTAAGTTCTTGACTGAAAACATGAGAACAGGTGAGATTTTCCAGGAATTTGAGTGATAAAATAAGGCTACCAAGGAAGAAATTTGATTTCCATCTATTCTACCAAATAAATTGAAATAAAAGATATGAGAGTTTCAGAGTCTCAAATAAATTTGTCCTAAAATAGCATTTAGTTGTCGGAAAAGAAACCAAAATATAAACTTCTATTTCTTCAGCCAAAGGATATTTATGGAAAATATTTAAACACAGCTTTGAAAGATGCCTCATAAACAACACATTACAATATGATAATTACCTACAAAGACATTTTATAAATGTGCAACGCTGGAAAAGCATTTACACATTTGGAAAGTACTGTGGATGACACAGGGGCCTCTTCTGGACAATGAAAGCACCCTTTTAAAGTTATCCTTAATTACTGTAGATCAAAATCAAATTCCAATTAAGATTCTAATTTTTCTAATGAATTAAGTACTTTGTTTTCTCTGATTTGAATAGTGACATCAAATTCCTTTATGATGAAAGGTATCTCTAACAAAGTGCTCAATTGCTTATTATCTCATATGATTCTAGTAAAGTATGATTTTTGTGAATAAATTATTATAGAATGCTACATGGGAATTTAGGATTCCTACACTTAAAAGTTGTTTTGAAACAATTTAGGGTTTAAATCTGTCTCATTTCCAGGAGACAGATCTCTTTGAAATCACACTAACGCTAACAGTCAATTCTCTTAAAGACCAGATCAAATGCTCCTGCCTTCTCAGGGGAATTGTGGTATTTAATATTTAGTGATAACAATATACATCTATCAGCTTTTGCCAAATTTTACTTCTATTCATAATAATGTGGGGAGGGGGATTTTTAACCTGTTTATTTCCCAGTTCACATTTTAATATTAAGACTTCAACATTTAAGAACTGAACCACTAAAATATACTACATTCCCTTTTTAAACTCAATGCATGTAGTACTTTTGCTAAAATTCTCTTCTTAAATGTTCTCACTTCAGGGCTAGGTAAGAATTAGGTGGAAATTTGGAGTGAATTTTGAAGAAAATTTTGGAATTTTGAATTTTGAAGTGAATTTTGAAGAAAGACTGTTTTTTCATTACAAAAGGAAGTATACTCACATACACACTAACAAATCCAAGATACCTTATTGTGTGCTTCATTATATCAAGATTACTAATAACTTCTTTTAGAATGGGAAATTTGAAGATAGCGGTTAATCTGTACTTCATAACAACGTAGAACTAATATGTGTCATTTACTATCTTGTAGTATACAAAAAAAAAAAGAAAGAAGAGGCAAAAAAACCCCAATCAATTTGAAGTCTGTATGTTTAAAGCTCAGAAACCCTATTTCTTTGCATCAAAAAGCCATTTCCTCAAACTATTACAACTTTCAACAATTTCAGAGTCCGTATCTCTGGTCTGCTTATGCAATCCAAAAGATTTAATCCTGACAAAGTGTCACATAAATACCTGAACATTTTGGTTGGTCTACCAAATAGCCCTTAAGGAAGAAAACTTGCTCTCTTACCCTCAAGCTTCCATCTGGGAGTTACAGCAATCCTTGCAGCAAAAGGGGGGAGGGAAGCACTTTCTCATCAGCTTCAAGGGGTCAGTCCTGTTTGCTCCTACCACTCCCTGCTGGGGCCAGAAGCTAGGTGTGGCCCAAGGAAGATGGGGGGTGGTGCTCCACAAATCTGCTGTTATCCCTGGAAGAGTATTTCTATTCCTGGTTTTCCTTCAGGTCTGTTTATCCTGAGCCCTGTATCAGCTTCCATACACCAATCCTCAGAGTACACACTGAGGGGAGGGGCAGTCCCTCCACTGTCTGAATGTGGGCCCCACAAATACTCTGTCCTGATGTGTAGAGGATGATACACTCCTGTTGCCTCAGGCCCCACAACAAATAATTCAAGCCTGAGACAGGTCTTGGTTATTTTTTTTTTCTTACCTTTAAACACCTTTTACAAAAACAAAATATTTTTTGTTTTCCTCTCTGACCTACGTTTCATCTTTGAATGTTGTTGGTATATTTGCTGGAATATGGGCCTGAGGGTACAAGTTAATGAAACAGTTTGTTTCTTGGGATTCAAGTCACCAAAGTGACGAGAGATTAGTTAAAGACAAATACAGAAAGTTACATAGCTGTGAACAGAACTTTGCTCTTTTAATATTGAGAAGGCTGGGTTTTTCTACGTAACCAAAGACCCGAGAAAGCCTACATAAAGCACAGTACATTATTTTGCTATTGGTGTCCAGGCACAGTACTTCAAAGTTAAAGAAAAATATTTGTTTGCAATTTCATATGAAGAGGAGACCAATAACCTAAGAAAAATTTGTTCTTTTAACACGAACAAAACCAAATTCTCATTTTATACCAGTGTATTTTCAATATTAATTCGTTTTTTTAAAAAACTTAATTAAATCCATGAGCACCATTCAGTCTCCGCTTGACCTCACATAAAATTCCTTTTCCACAAACTTTCCACAACGTTTTTGATATCCATTCAGATTTGGTCCTATATTGTTCCTCTTCTCATTTCAGAACAATGATTTTACTTTTCTTACCTACTTTTCGTAAGCTGTTGTTTCCTTTCACCCTTATTATTTCTAAGTAGTTTTAATTACATGTATTGATTAGACTTTTTTTTAAGGTTTATTTATTTATTTGAGAGAGAGTGTGTGTGTTCACGAGCAGGGGGAGGGACACAGGGAGAGACAGAGGGGAAGCAGACAATGTGGGGCTCAATCCTAGGACCCTGAGATCATGGCCTGAGCCGAAACCAAGCGACCAACGCCGACACTTAAGCGAGGGAGCCAGCCAGGTTAGAATTCTTAACCTTGAGAATCACTAATTCCCGGTTGAAAATTCAAAAGCAAGCAATTGTGAACTGTTTCTTTTATACCAGCATCCTGCGGGTGGGCAAATATATAAATACATTTTGTAATTTCTAGAAGTCTATTATTCCTCATAGTAAATTTTCCAATGTGGCACCACACAGGTATACAAATTAGACCCAAAGAGTTTTAATTCCTCTGTGGTGTGGCCTCCTAGGTCTCACTGTGGAAATCTAGGGTCTCTCACACCCCAGTTTCCCAGCCGGGAGGATAAGGATAAACAAACTCGAAGAACTCAGAATGTAAAATCAGAGAGAAGCTTACCAGAGATCCAGGAGAGGGGCCAAAGACGCAGTCAACCAACAGGGCTCCGTGGGTAGATCCACCTGCGTAGAGGAGCCGGCTCCAGAATCTTCACCAGCTGTCTCCAGGTCCTATCTGCTTGAGAAAACGATCAAATGACAGAACCAAAACAATTCAGTGACGAGTTTGAGGTCCTTTATTCAAGGGGAAACAACCCATGGATTGGGGGCAGTGGGAGTACAGTGCCTCACAAGCAATGGCACCCTCTTCCTGAAAGATTTTGGGCAAGAGCAAATTCTATAGAAGGTTTAGATGAGATAATGCAGAAACGACATTGGCTAGGGTGTCAGGATTTCCTTATAAGGCTAGCAAGGTCCTATTTTCTAGGGGAAGGTAAACTAGCTAACGCTGATTTAGTGGATTGTAATTGGTGTGGCTTAGGTTTAACAGGTGTTTCCCAGAGGTGCAGACTGACTTAATGCTGAGCTCTGGGATGTGGACTGGGCCACTGCAGCAGCCTCCCAACTGGGGGCACTCATCCACTAATTAGCTTTTTCAGGCCCCAGGGGGGAGGATCTTTGGATGATTTCCAGGGCTCCTTTAATCTCTAGCATCTGATTATTTATCTTAAGAAAGTATTGCAGGGGTTGGGGTATATATAACATGTAAGAGATACATGACTTTCAATGGCAAACAGAAATTTATAGAAAGCTACTGTATTCTCCACGTTTGGGGCAAATTAGTGTGTTGATAACCACAACAGGATTAGGCTCAGAATTTTCGGGAAGTGTTTCCTCCAAAAACACACCGGATGTCAGATTTTTACTGAACCAGAATGATTATACTTCGGAGAGATTCATACATCAAGGGCACAAGTTGAAACTAGGCTTTCAAGGATTTAGAATCACATGTTAACTTAATTGAAATTGTGCTGTTGAGCTGTCCTATATTTTGAGTATGGGCACATGTAAGAGGATGGATGGACACATTGTTAAACGTTTCCACATTTGGTAAGAGTGCCAGAAGATCTTGCTTGCTTTTCTATGACAAGCCTCATACTGTGCAAAGAAATTCCAATATCAAGGCTGATCATCTGTCCAGAGACAGCCAGCCATTAAACCCACAGACCAGATCCAAAGACACGATGTTAAATATTTCTGCATTTGGTAAGAGCACCAAAAGATTTTGCTTGATTTTCTGGGACAAGCCTCATACCATGCAGAGCAATTCCAATATCAAGGCTGATCATCTGTCCAGAGACGGCCATTAAACTCACGGACCGGATCTGAAAAACATTTGGAACTATTTAGCCACTCCTGAATAGCTTTCACTGCTAGCTAAATCATCTTCTCCAAGTGGTAATTGTTTCAATGTCCCAAGACATTAAAAGCTATTAAAGTCTAATGACCCAAGTCTTGTTTTTCCTAGAAGGTGGAAACTTTTTTTGATGTTCTAGCTTTTTTTTTTAATAGTGTTTAACTGGCTACCAGTTTTAGAAAACTACACTATTACATCTATGTGTAAAGTACAAATCAAGTAATTCAGTGAAATTGTAGGTTTGGAAAAGTTGTATTTTGGGTTCATTATTGACTTTACTGCAAAAGTTTTACATACAAATAGCCATTTTCGTGTTTAAATGAAAGTGGGAAGGGTATCACTAAGGGATATGAAAAATCCTCATGGAGCAGCCCTATTTTTGTGGTTTATTTTATTAATATTTGCAGTCTGTACTATACCACAGATTTTTGGCCTTTACCTGGTAAAACCCTTTGTCATAATCATGAAAAAATTGTATTCACTGGATATTATTTTATGATTTTCAGGTAATTATCGCTCTTATAAGAGTGCAAATATAGTACAGACTTGCTTATTTGCAATTTTTCCCCTCTATAGGATACTTTGTTGTTCATCCTGTCAAAAGATGTTACAAATGGTACTGAGCTAATCAAAATTTAAAAGAAAATATGACAGAAGAATGCATGAATAAGAAAAACATAATTCCGGTAATTATAATTACACTGGAAATCCACTTGAATGATCTTGTCGCCATGGCTAATTTTAGATATTTTAATTTTTCATATCATCAGATCAAATGCTTTCCCAAAGAGGAGAGCCCCTAGAGAACTAGAAATAAAATCAACCTATTATTAACCAAAACAGTAAAAATGACAAGGGAGAAAAGTCTGAGTTCAAATTAAATTTTACATGTCTGCATTTGTTCTGGGGAAAATAATCAGTAAAAAAAATATGCATATTTATTCATTCTTTTATGAGTCAGTCATTTAAATTTTCATTAATAAAATTATCAAGTTGAGTCAAGACGAATTATATCTATTATTTTTTTAGCACCAGTAGAAAACACCAGATTTGGTGTTTAACTTGTATAACTTGAATTATAAGGTATATTTATGAAAAATACAGTTACACCTAAATGCGTAGGATGTTTTCTAAATCTTACTAGGCTGTTTAATTTAAATGCTTATTCCATTGTCTCAGCTTTGTATACTACTTTTTCTTATTCATTTTTTTGATGTTTAGAGAAAAGGAACATAAATAATATTATTTTTAGCTAAATTTATTCATTTTTTCAGTCACTTATTGTCATTTTTTCACCAAATAGCTACTTGCTTTTTTACTGTGGCAGTTACCACATTAAGTTGAACTGAAAGAAAATGCTGTCATTTAAAATTAGTGGTACAGGGTCACCTGGGTGGCTCAGTCATTAAGCGTCTGCCTTTGGCTCAGGTCATGATCCCGGAGTCCCAGGATCGAGTCCCGCATCGGGCTCCCTGCTCAGCAGGGAGTCTGCTTCTCCCTCTGACCCTCTCTTCTCTCATCTCTCTCTCACTCTCTCTCTCTCAAATAAATAAGTAAAATCTAAAAAAAAATTATAAAATAAAATAAAATAAAATTAGTGGCACATCTATCAAAATAATAAAGTGAAATAATTTTAATACAATACAAATATTCAATAATTCTCGGCTAATTCAGTTCTCAGTGATCAAAAAATACTAGTTCACCTGACAGAAAAAATATAAACAAGGAGTTAATGTAATTTTACACTGGCATTTGAGGAACCATGGTTGAGACTTTGTGTGCAAGTTTGCATTTTTTTTTATAACTGGTTCAACTTGTCATATAGGAACAACTGACTATTGTTAAAAGTGGAAACTCCTATTTTAAAAGGGTGTCTTGAAAAGTTAGATTTGCTTCCAATACCACATTCTTTATAGCAACATGAAAATTTCTAACATATGGTACAGCTCTCAAACTTGTTTAGGTTAATGTTGAAAATTAATCCTAGCAACTGCCATTTTTCATGTATGAAAATCTCCCAGCAGGATCTGACAAAACAATACAAATGGAGGCATTCTGAAGAGGGAAGTTTCCTGAGTCACAATGCAGGGAAACCTGATAGAGCAAAGAGCCACAGAGTTAATGAGTCTTCATATCCTGGTCCAACAGAAACAAATCACAAACTTTTCAGTGAATATTCCCACCATGTCTTCATTGGACTGTGGTTCTACTGAAATTTCTGAGATGAGAATAACAGCTACATGGACATAAATTAAAACTGAAGGAATAATTGTTTTGAAATGGCATAGAAATCCCTATATAGTTAAGCACTCTGTTATTACCCTCTCCTTAGGCTTTTATTCTTTCCATATACACCATGTCTAATGGAATATCCTACAATAATCAGAAATATAACTGCTCAATTTTTCCGTTCCCATTAGACAGTAATGTAGCAACATGCGATTTTAAATACCATGGAAGAAAATCTCTATTTGCTACTTCTACTAATCAGAAAACAGAGTCAGTGGCTCATTGTTTTGTATATATAAATACATAAACAAATATATATTATATATTTAGAAATATGCCTATATTTATGCATTTATATATTTACATATATAAGTGTAAACGTAAACATATATGTGTGTATGTATATGTATGTGTGTGTGTGTGAATCCAGAGACACATCTACAGAACAGGAAAAAAAGAAATGTATTTCAAAAGTTGAATTCATTACCACTTCTAAGATGTGTAATTTACCCCTACAATCTTTTCAGGCCTCCAGAATTAGAGTAACTTTAAAGGTATTACTTTTTCATATATTTTATTTTCTTCTTAATGTCTCCAATCTACAGCTATAGCCCTGACCAATGTATTTCCTATAAACACAAACTGGATATACTAATGTGTACCTCTTGGGCTGCTAATACTGGAGCATTAAAATTTATTGGTTTATTTTTCCAACAGACCAAGTAGAGTAAATTTTTTTTTAATTTTTTTATTGTTATATTAATCCCCATACATTAAATCATTAGTTTTAGATATAGTGTTCCATGATTCATTGTTTGTGCATAACACCCAGTGCTCCATGCAGAATGTGCCCTCCTCAATACCCATCACCAGGCTAACCCATCCTCCCACCCCCTCCCCTCTAGAACCCTCAGTTTGTTTTTCAGAGTCCATCATCTCTCATGGTTCTTCTCCCCCTCCAATTTCCCCCCCTTCATTCTTCCCCTCCTGCTACATTCTTCTTCTTCTTTTTTTCTTTCTTAACATATATTGCATTATTTGTTTCAGAGGTACAGATCTGAGATTCAAAAGTCTTGCACAGTTCACCGTGCTTACCAGAGCACATACCCTCCCCAGTGTCCATCACCCAGTCACCCCATCCCTCCCACCCCACCCCCCACTCCAGCAACCCTCAGTTTGTTTCCTGAGATTAAGAATTCCTCATATCAGTGAGGTCATATGATACACGTCTTTCTCTGTTTGACTTATTTCGCTCAGCATAATACCCTCCAGTTCCATCCACGTCGTTGCAAATGGCAAGATCTCATTCCTTTTGATGGCTGCATAATATTCCATTGTATATATATACCACATCTTCTTTATCCAGTCATCTGTTGATGGACATCTTGGCTCTTTCCACAGTTTGGCTATTGTGGACATTGCTGCTATAAACATCGGGGTGCACATACCCTTTCGGGTCCCTACTTTTGTATCTTTGGGGTAAATACCCAGGAGTGCAATTGCTGGATCATATGGTAGCTCTATTTTCAACTTTTTGAGGAACCTCCATACTGTTTTCCAGAGTGGCTGCACCAGCTTGCATTCCCACCAACAGTGTAGGAGGGTTCCCCTTTCTCCGCATCCCCGCCAACATCTGTCATTTCCTGACTTGTTAATTTTAGCCATTCTGACTGGTGTGAGGTGGTATCTCATTGAGGTTTTGATTTGGATTTCCCTGATGCCGAGCGATATTGAACACTTTTTCATGTGTCTGTTGGCCATTTGGATGTCTTCTTTGGAAAAATGTCTGTTCATGTCTTCTGCCCATTTCTTGATTGGATTCTTTGTTCTTTTGGTGTTGAGTTTGATGAGTTCTTTATAGATTTTGGATACTAGCCCTTTATCTGATATGTCATTTGCAAATATCTTCTCCCATTCTGTCAGTTGTCTTTTGGTTTTGTTGACTGTTTCCTTTGCTTTGCAAAAGCTTTTTATCTTGATGAAGTCCCAATAGTTCATTTTTGCCCTTGCTTCCCTTGCCTTTGGCGATGTTTCTAGGAAGAAGTTGCTGCGGCTGAGGTCGAAGAGGTTGCTGCCTGTGTTCTCCTTTAGGATTTTGATGGACTCCTGTCTCACATTGAGGTCTTTCAACCATTTGGAGTCTATTTTTGTGTGTGGTGTAAGGAAATGGTCCAGTTTCATTCTTCTGCATGTGGCTGTCCAATTTTCCCAACACCATTTGTTGAAGAGACTGTCTTTTTTCCATTGGACATTCTTTCCTGCTTTGTCAAAGATTAGTTGACCATAGAGTTGAGGGTCCATTTCTGGGCTCTCTATTCTGTTCCATTGATCTATGTGTCTGTTTTTGTGCCAGTACCATACTGTCTTGATGATGACAGCTTTGTAGTAGAGCTGGAAGTCTGGAATTGTGATGCCGCCAGCTTTGCTTTTCTTTTTCAACATTCCTCTGGCTATGCGGGGTCTTTTCTGGTTCCATACAAATTTTAGGATTATTTGTTCCATTTCTTTGAAGAAAGTGGATGGTATTTTGATGGGGATTGCATTGAATGTGTAGATTGCTCTAGGTAGCATTGACATCTTCACAATATTTGTTCTTCCAATCCATGAGCATGGAACGTTTTTCCATTTCTTTGTGTCTTCCTCAATTTCTTTCATGAGTATTTTATAGTTTTCTGAGTACAGATCCTTTGCCTCTTTGGTTAGATTTATTCCTAGGTATCTTATGGTTTTGGGTGCAATTGTAAATGGGATCGACTCCTTAATTTCTCTTTCTTCTGTCTTGTTGTTGGTGTATAGGAATGCCACTGACTTCTGTGCATTGATTTTATATCCTGCCACTTGACTGAATTCCTGTATGAGTTCTAGCAGTTTTGGGGTGGAGTCTTTGGGATTTTCCACATAAAGTATCATATCATCTGCAAAGAGTGAGAGTTTGACTTCTTCTTTGCCAATTTGGATGCCTTTGATTTCTTTTTGTTGTCTGATTGCTGTGGCTAGGACTTCCAATACTATGTTGAATAGCAGTGGTGATAGTGGACATCCCTGCCGCGTTCCTGACCTTAGGGGGAAAGCTCTCAGTTTTTCCCCATTGAGAATGATATTCGCTGTAGGTTTTTCATAGATGGCTTTTATGATATTGAGGTATGTACCCTCTATCCCTATACTCTGAAGAGTTTTGATCAAGAAAGGATGCTGTACTTTGTCAAATGCTTTTTCTGCATCTATTGAGAGGATCATGTGATTCTTGTTTTTTCTTTTGTTAATGTATTGTATCACGTTGATTGATTTGCGGATGTTGAACCAACCTTGCAGCCCAGGGATAAATCCCACTTGGTCGTGGTGAATAATCCTTTTAATGTACTGTTGGATCCTATTGGCTAGTATTTTGGTGAGAATTTTTGCATCCATGTTCATCAGGGATATTGGTCTGTAATTCTCCTTTTTGATGGGGTCTTTGTCTGGTTTTGGGATCAAGGTAATGCTGGCCTCATAAAATGAGTTTGGAAGTTTTCCTTCCATTTCTATTTTTTGGAACAGTTTCAGAAGGATAGGTATTAATTCTTCTTGAAATGTTTGGTAGAATTCCCCTGGGAAGCCATCTGGCCCTGGGCTTTTGTGTTTTGGGAGATTTTTGATGACTGCTTCTATTTCCTTAGTGGTTATAGGTCTGTTCAGGTTTTCTATTTCTTCCTGGTTCAGTTTTGGTAGTTGATACATCTCTAGGAATGCATCCATTACTTCCAGGTTATCTAATTTGCTGGCATAGAGTTGCTCATAATATGTTCTTAGAATTGTTTGTATTTCTTTGGTGTTGGTTGTGATTTCTCCTCTTTCATTCATGATTTTGTTGATTTGGGTCATTTCTCTTTTCTTTTTGATAAGTCTGGCCAGGGGCTTATCAATCTTGTTAATTCTTTCAAAGAACCAGCTCCTAGTTTCGTTGATCTGTTCTACTGTTCTTTTGGTTTCTATTTCATTGATTTCTGCTCTGATCTTTATTATTTCTCTTCTCCTGCTGGGTTTAGGCTTTATTTGCTGTTCTTTCTCCAGCTCCTTTAGGTGTAGGGTTAGGTTGTGTACTTGAGACCTTTCTTGTTTCTTGAGAAAGGCTTGTATTGCTATATACTTTCCTCTTAGGACTGCCTTTGCTGTATCCCAAAGATTTTGAATAGTTGTGTTTTCATTTTCATTGGTTTCCATGAATTTTTTTAATTCTTCTTTAATTTCCTGGTTGACCCATTCATTCTTCAGTAGGATGCTCTTTAGCCTCCATGTATTTGAGTTCTTTCCGACTTTCCTCTTGTGATTGAGTTCTAGTTTCAAAGCATTGTGGTCTGAAAATAGGCAGGGGATGATCCCAATCTTCTGGTACCGGTTGAGACCTGATTTATGACCTAGGATGTGATCTATTCTGGAGAATGTTCCATGGGCACTAGAGAAGAATGTGTATTCCGTTGCTTTGGGATGGAATGTTCTGAATATGTCTGTGAAGTCCATTTGGTCCAGTGTGTCATTTAAAGTCTTTATTTCCTTGTTGATCTTTTGCTTAGACGATCTGTCCATTTCAGTGAGGGGGGTGTTAAAGTCCCCCACTATTATTGTATTGTTGTCGATGTGTTTCTTTGCTTTTGTTATTAATTGCCTTATATAATTGGCTGCTCCCATGTTAGGGGCATAGATATTTACAATTGTTAGATCTTCTTGTTGGATAGACCCTTTAAGTAGGATATAGTGTCCTTCCTCATCTCTTATTACAGTCTTTGGTTTAAAATCTAATTTGTCTGATACAAGGATTGCCACCCCAGCTTTCTTTTGGTGTCCATTAGCATGGTAAATGGTTTTCCACCCCCTCACCTTCAATCTGGGGGTGTCTTTGGGTCTAAAATGAGTCTCTTGCAGACAGCATATCGATGGGTCTTGTTTTTTAATCCAATCTGATAGCCTGTGTCTTTTGATTGGGGCATTTAGCCCATTTACATTCAGGGTAACTATTGAAAGATAGGAGTTCAGTGCCATTGTATTGCCTGTAAAGTGACTGTTACTGTATATTGTTTGTGTTCCTTTCTGGTCTATGTTGCTTTTAGGCTCTCTCTTTGCTTAGAGGACCCCTTTCAATATTTGTTGTAGGGCTGGTTTCGTGTTTGCAAATTCCTTTAGTTTTTGTTTGTCCTGGAAGCTTTTTATCTCTCCTTCAATTTTCAATGACAGCCTAGCTGGATAGTGTATTCTTGGCTGCATATTTTTCTCATTTAGTGCTCTGAATATGTCCTGCCAGTCCTTTCTGGCCTGCCAGGTCTCTGTGGATAAGTCTGTTGCCAATCTAATGTTTCTACCATTGTAGGTTACATATCTCTTCTCCCGAGCTGCTTTCAGGATTTTCTCTTTGTCTCTGAGACTCGTAAGTTTTACTATTAGATGTCGGGGTGTTGACCTATTTTTATTGATTTTGAGAGGGGTTTACTGTGTTTCCTGGATTTTGATGCCTGTTTCCTTCCCCAAATTAGGGAAGTTCTCTGCTATAATTTGCTCCATTA
>NW_022589735.1:17341892-17488695 GCF_004348235.1 Phoca vitulina
AGAACAGCCAGCCAAGACCAAGTTTACCGATCAATGAGAACGGCAGAACTCCAGCGCTAGGGGAACACTGCACATAGAATTCATGGCTTTTTTACCATGATTCTTTAGTCTTTCAAAGTTAATTATTTTTTTTAACTGTCTTTTTTTCTTTTTTCCTTTTTTCTTTTTTTTTGAATTTTTCTTTTTCCCTTTTTCAACCAACATCTTATCAATCCCTTTTTTAAAAAAAAACATTTTTATTTTTCATTTTTAAAATCATATTCTATCCCTTCATAGTAGTTACCCGTATTTTTGGCATATATATATAAGTTGTTCTCTCTTTAAAATCTTGAGATAGTTTCTTCTAACAGATCAAAATATACTCTAAATCTCTAGTGTATGGTTTTTTTCTACTCCCCTGCCTGATCACATTCTCTCCCTTTTTTCTTTCTTTCTTTTTTTTTTTAATCCTCTTCTTTCTTTTTTCAAACACCTTATCAAATCCTTTTTTAAAATTTTTTATAATTTCCATCTTTACAGTCATATTCCATCCCTTCATCATATCAACCCTTATTTTTGTACATATATAAGTTTTTCTTTCTTTAAAATTTTGGGAGGGACTTTCTTTTAACAGACCAAAATACACCCAAAATCTAGTGTGTGGCACTGATCTATAATCCAGCCTGATCATATTTGATCACATTCTGTTTTTGTTTTGTTTTGTTTTGTTCTGCTTTTGTTTGTTTTTATCTTTATCTTTTTCTTTTTTCTTTTTTTCTTTCCTTTTCTTTTTTCTCTCTTTCCCTTTCTTTTCCCACTGCTTCAGGTCTTTTCTGATTTGTTTAGAGTATATTTTCTGGGGACGTTGTTACCCTGCTAGCATTTTGTTCTCTCATTAATCTATTCTCCTCTGCACAAAATGACAAGACGGAAAAAATCACCTCAACAAAAAGAACAAGAGGTAGTACCGACTGCCAGGGACCTACTCAATACGGACATTAGTACGATGTCAGATCTAGAGTTCAGAATCATCACTTTAAAGATACTAGCTGGGCTTGAAAAAAACATGGAAGTTATTAGAGAAACCCTTTCTGGAGAAGTAAAAGAACTAAAATCGAACCAAGTAGAAATCAAAAAGGCTATTAATGAGGTGCAATCAAATATGGGGGCACTAACTGCTAGGATAAATGAGGCAGAAGAAAGAATCAGTGAGATAGAAGACCAAATGATGGAAAATAAAGAAGCTGAGAAAAAGAGAGATAAACAACTACTGGATCACGAGGGCAGAATTCGAGAAATAAACGATACCATAAGACGAAACAATATTAGAATAATTGGGATCCCAGAAGAAGAAGAAAGAGAGAGAGGTGCAGAAGGTATAATGGAGCAAATTATAGCAGAGAACTTCCCTAATTTGGGGAAGGAAACAGGCATCAAAATCCAGGAAGCACAGAGAACCCCTCTCAAAATCAATAAAAATAGGTCAACACCCCGACATCTAATAGTAAAACTTACGAGTCTCAGAGACAAAGAGAAAATCCTGAAAGCAGCTCGGGAGAAGAGATCTGTAACCTACAATGGTAGAAACATTAGATTGGCAACAGACTTATCCACAGAGACCTGGCAGGCCAGAAAGGACTGGCAGGACATATTCAGAGCACTAAATGAGAAAAATATGCAGCCAAGAATACTATATCCAGCTAGGCTGTCATTGAAAATTGAAGGAGAGATAAAAAGCTTCCAGGACAAACAAAAACTAAAGGAATTTGCAAACACGAAACCAGCCCTACAACAAATATTGAAAGGGGTCCTCTAAGCAAAGAGAGAGCCTAAAAGCAACATAGACCAGAAAGGAACACAAACAATATACAGTAACAGTCACTTTACAGGCAATACAATGGCACTGAATTCCTATCTTTCAATAGTTACCCTGAATGTAAATGGGCTAAATGCCCCAATCAAAAGACACAGGCTATCAGATTGGATTAAAAAACAAGACCCATCGATATGCTGTCTGCAAGAGACTCATTTTAGACCCAAAGGCACCCCCAGATTGAAAGTGAGGGGGTGGAAAACCATTTACCATGCTAATGGACACCAAAAGAAAGCTGGGGTGGCAATCCTTATATCAGACAAATTAGATTTTAAACCAAAGACTGTAATAAGAGATGAGGAAGGACACTATATCCTACTTAAAGGGTCTATCCAACAAGAAGATCTAACAATTGTAAATATCTATGCCCCTAACATGGGAGCAGCCAATTATATAAGGCAATTAAGAACAAAAGCAAAGAAACACATCGACAACAATACAATAATAGTGGGGGACTTTAACACCCCCCCTCACTGAAATGGACAGATCGTCTAAGCAAAAGATCAACAAGGAAATAAAGACTTTAAATGACACACTGGACCAAATGGACTTCACAGACATATTCAGAACATTCCATCCCAAAGCAACGGAATACACATTCTTCTCTAGTGCCCATGGAACATTCTCCAGAATAGATCACATCCTAGGTCATAAATCAGGTCTCAACCGGTACCAGAAGATTGGGATCATCCCCTGCCTATTTTCAGACCACAATGCTTTGAAACTAGAACTCAATCACAAGAGGAAAGTCGGAAAGAACTCAAATACATGGAGGCTAAAGAGCATCCTACTGAAGAATGAATGGGTCAACCAGGAAATTAAAGAAGAATTAAAAAAATTCATGGAAACCAATGAAAATGAAAACACAACTATTCAAAATCTTTGGGATACAGCAAAGGCAGTCCTAAGAGGAAAGTATATAGCAATACAAGCCTTTCTCAAGAAACAAGAAAGGTCTCAAGTACACAACCTAACCCTACACCTAAAGGAGCTGGAGAAAGAACAGCAAATAAAGCCTAAACCCAGCAGGAGAAGAGAAATAATAAAGATCAGAGCAGAAATCAATGAAATAGAAACCAAAAGAACAGTAGAACAGATCAACGAAACTAGGAGCTGGTTCTTTGAAAGAATTAACAAGATTGATAAGCCCCTGGCCAGACTTATCAAAAAGAAAAGAGAAATGACCCAAATCAACAAAATCATGAATGAAAGAGGAGAAATCACAACCAACACCAAAGAAATACAAACAATTATAAGAACATATTATGAGCAACTCTATGCCAACAAATTAGATAACCTGGAAGTAATGGATGCATTCCTAGAGATGTATCAACTACCAAAACTGAACCAGGAAGAAATAGAACACCTGAACAGACCTATAACCACTAAGGAAATAGAAGCAGTCATCAAAAATCTCCCAAAACACAAAAGCCCAGGGCCAGATGGCTTCCCAGGGGAATTCTACCAAACATTTCAAGAAGAATTAATACCCATCCTTCTGAAACTGTTCCAAAAAATAGAAATGGAAGGAAAACTTCCAAACTCATTTTATGAGGCCACCATTACCTTGATCCCAAAACCAGGCAAAGACCCCATCAAAAAGGAGAATTACAGACCAATATCCCTGATGAACATGGATGCAAAAATTCTCACCAAAATACTAGCCAATAGGATCCAACAGTACATTAAAAGGATTATTCACCACGACCAAGTGGGATTTATCCCTGGGCTGCAAGGTTGGTTCAACATCCGCAAATCAATCAACGTGATACAATACATTAACAAAAGAAAAAACAAGAATCACATGATCCTCTCAATAGATGCAGAAAAAGCATTTGACAAAGTACAGCATCCTTTCTTGATCAAAACTCTTCAGAGTATAGGGATAGAGGGTACATACCTCAATATCATAAAAGCCATCTATGAAAAACCTACAGCGAATATCATTCTCAATGGGGAAAAACTGAGAGCTTTCCCCCTAAGGTCAGGAACGCGGCAGGGATGTCCACTATCACCACTGCTATTCAACATAGTATTGGAAGTCCTAGCCACAGCAATCAGACAACAAAAAGAAATCAAAGGCATCCAAATTGGCAAAGAAGAAGTCAAACTCTCACTCTTTGCAGATGATATGATACTTTATGTGGAAAATCCCAAAGACTCCACCCCAAAACTGCTAGAACTCATACAGGAAATCAGTAAAGTGGCAGGATATAAAATCAATGCACAGAAGTCAGTGGCATTCCTATACACCAACAACAAGACAGAAGAAAGAGAAATTAAGGAGTCGATCCCATTTACAATTGCACCCAAAACCATAAGATACCTAGGAATAAATCTAACCAAAGAGGCAAAGGATCTGTACTCAGAAAACTATAAAATACTCATGAAAGAAATTGAGGAAGACACAAAGAAATGGAAAAACGTTCCATGCTCATGGATTGGAAGAACAAATATTGTGAAGATGTCAATCCTACCTAGAGCAATCTACACATTCAATGCAATCCCCATCAAAATACCATCCACTTTCTTCAAAGAAATGGAACAAATAATCCTAAAATTTGTATGGAACCAGAAAAGACCCCGCATAGCCAGAGGAGTGTTGAAAAAGAAAAGCAAAGCTGGCGGCATCACAATTCCAGACTTCCAGCTCTACTACAAAGCTGTCATCATCAAGACAGTATGGTACTGGCACAAAAACAGGCACATAGATCAATGGAACAGAATAGAGAGCCCAGAAATGGACCCTCAACTCTATGGTCAACTAATCTTCGACAAAGCAGGAAAGAATGTCCAATGGAAAAAAGACAGTCTCTTCAACAAATGGTGTTGGGAAAATTGGACAGCCACATGCAGAAGAATGAAACTGGACCATTTCCTTACACCACACACAAAAATAGACTCCAAATGGTTGAAAGACCTAAATGTGAGACAGGAGTCCATCCAAATCCTAAAGGAGAACACAGGCAGCAACCTCTTCGACCTCAGCCGCAGCAACTTCTTCCTAGAAACATCGCCAAAGGCAAGGGAAGCAAGGGCAAAAATGAACTATTGGGACTTCATCAAGATAAAAAGCTTTTGCAAAGCAAAGGAAACAGTCAACAAAACCAAAAGACAACCGACAGAATGGGAGAAGATATTTGCAAATGACATATCAGATAAAGGGCTAGTATCCAAAATCTATAAAGAACTCATCAAACTCAACACCAAAAGAACAAAGAATCCAATCAAGAAATGGGCAGAAGACATGAACAGACATTTCTCCAAAGAAGACATCCAAATGGCCAACAGACACATGAAAAAGTGTTCAATATCGCTCGGCATCAGGGAAATCCAAATCAAAACCTCAATGAGATACCACCTCACACCAGTCAGAATGGCTAAAATTAACAAGTCAGGAAATGACAGATGTTGGCGGGGATGCGGAGAAAGGGGAACCCTCCTACACTGTTGGTGGGAATGCAAGCTGGTGCAGCCACTCTGGAAAACAGTATGGAGGTTCCTCAAAAAGTTGAAAATAGAGCTACCATATGATCCAACAATTGCACTACTGGGTATTTACCCCAAAGATACAAAAGTAGGGACCCGAAAGGCTACGTGCACCCCGATGTTTATAGCAGCAATGTCCACAATAGCCAAACTGTGGAAAGAGCCAAGATGTCCATCAACAGATGAATGGATAAAGAAGATGTGGTATATATATACAATGGAATATTATGCAGCCATCAAAAGGAATAAGATCTTGCCATTTGCAACGACGTGGATGGAACTGGAGGGTATTATGCTGAGCGAAATAAGTCAAACAGAGAAAGACATGTATCATATGACCTCACTGATATGAGGAATTCTTAATCTCAGGAAACAAACTGAGGGTTGCTGGAGTGGGGGGTGGGGTGGGAGGGATGGGGTGACTGGGTGATGGACACTGGGGAGGGTATGTGTTCTGGTAAGCGCTGTGAATTGTGCAGGACTGTTGAATCTCAGATCTGTACCTCTGAAACAATAATGCAATATATGTTAAGAAAGAAAAAAAGAAGAAGAATGTAGCAGGAGGGGAAGAATGAAGGGGGGGAAATCGGAGGGGGAGAAGAACCAGGAGAGACGATGGACTCTGAAAAACAAACTGAGGGTTCTAGAGGGGAGGGGGTTGGGAGGATGGGTTAGCCTGGTGATGGGTATTGAGGAGGGCACGTTCTGCATGGAGCACTGGGTGTTATGCACAAACAATGAATCATGGAACACTATATCTAGAACTAATGATGTAATGTATGGGGATTAACATAACAATAAAAAAATTAAAAAAAAAAATAATAGTAAGTAGTTATTGTCCTTTTTCAGAAAATCATTGGGATTAGAACTACTCCTCATAGAGACTCAACCATGATGAGGGGATAAAAATATATCTATCCATCCCCCAGACATTCCATGTTGTATATTTCTGAATATATGGTCACATAATATATATTTATATAAATGTAAACACATATTTAAATATATTTAAAACAATATATAGTAATCTTTATATACAAACATATATTTATATATATTTAGAAACAAATAAATGTTTCTTTCCCAGAATTTAAATTCATTCCCTGCCTATACTCCAGTACAGATTTATAGAGACAAACAAAATAACAACACTTCAATCATAACAGTTCTATGGAAGAATGAATCAGATCTTCAGGTTACTCTCTGGCCATAAAGAAAATGTTGAACAATCCTAAGTTCAAATTTACAGGGTTGGTTTTTGCGTATTGTTCAAGATATCAGTGTGGTACCCTCATTTACATAGGAGATATCAATACTAAAAAACAAAATTGCAAATAACACAAAAATTTCAAAAGGTTTTCAATAAACCATCATGTAAAAGGTAAATCATAATGAATATGCTAAAAGAAGACCGTAGAAGAAATTGCATAAATGTAGATGAGGTGGGGCCAATAGCTACACAGAAGAGACAGGCAGAGTTACAGAGCAGAAAGAACTTTGAGATCTTCAGGATTAAAAGCTTCAATTTCCAGTGTATTGATCATTCCCCATTTGTCCCCTCCTGTCCCCTTTCTAATCATCTTTACCATGTTCTGTGCCTGAGGAGGGTGTTCTCTACAGACAAGCAGTAAATACTCTTGCAACTTGTAGCCTGGTTATGTTTGAACATTGGGCTCCTGGTCACAGACTAAAGGGGGGGGGGACAATGGGGGTGCTTATTCCCCAGCTCCCTTCCTGCCAAGGCAGCCGGTTACCAGAGCAGGGTTATTCTGCCAAAGGCCACTAATCCTGTGCAGCCCCCCTCCCATCCCCCCGACAGCTCTCCCCTCCAGCTCCTTCAAGTCTGTGGAGAGGAGCAGCTTCTCACTACTGTGAGCCCTGGAATCATTCACCCTTCCCTGTTCGTTTCCATTAACATTTTTTAAAATCCCTTATTAAACTCATGCCAATTTCCCCTTTTTCATGCACTATGTTCCCTGGGAAATGAACTAAGATGAAAGATGAAATCTCAAAGTCGTAAAGAGATAAAAGGGTAAGGGCTAATTTATCTCAGTCACATTATCATTTGCCTATGGTCTTACAAAATCAAGGAGCTTTATGGTAACTATTATAAATGCTGCCCTCAAAGTACTGGATTAAAAATAAAATTCACAGTTCCTAGTGTATGATAAAATGAAGAGTGCTCTTATTCATTCCAGTTCATTAAAATGCTAAGCACAAAGTAAACACAAAAAGTATAATCATTAGTCTATTCTTCAGCCAAGAGTCTAGAAGGCTCAGATGTTGCTTTTTGTTGTGTACCCCACTTAGGTGCCAAAGGTTTAGGCACCTAAACCTTTGGGCACCTCCCCACCATGACACAGGTTAGTGGTAGAGCCTAAGCCAGAACTAAGCCCTTGCCACATTTATGCTGTGCAGCGGGATCCAACCACTGGTAAACACTGAAGGCACACTCGCTGTTTCTGAAAAACTAAATTATGTGCCCACATTACAGAGATGCACGGGATTAACAAGAGGGAAACTTGGAAAACAGACATGAAGAATACAATGAGTGGAGTGGAGAGTTCAAAAGCAGCCCAGAGCCCTTGATCATCATGAAATTGGGGGGTCCAATCCCTCTTGCTGGATCATATCTCAAGTAAGCCAAAACTAGCAAGGACGGCAATCCTCTGCTTCCTGGTGTAGAGTGAGAGTTGTGCGATATGAACAGTGGAGGCGAAACCACAATGGCCAGGAGCCAGTTTCCTGTGTTCATGGAGAAATAACAAGAACACACTGGTTGCCAGATGTGAGGAATAATAATAGTAGGAACAGAAAAAAAGGAGTTTTAAATGATGCATTGTTAGAGCGAAAAGGAAATGGAAATTTGGGGGGCGCCTGGGTGGCTCAGTCAGTTAAGCGTCTGACTCGTGATTTCGGCTCAGGTCACGATCTCATGGGTTGTGGGATCCAGCCCCTGTGTGGGGCTCCACGCTCAGCGGGGAGTCTGCTTGAGATTCTCTCCTTCTCCCTCTGCCCCTCCCCCCTCGTTAAAATAAATAAATCTTTTAAAAAAGGAAAAAGATTTTTTTCTTTTATGCTGTTTTAAAAGAAAAAGTAATACATAAAACCATACAAGGAAACTTCAATTTTAGCACAGTGACAATCATCCCACTTTGTTAATATATAGGTAATCCAAAGATAGACAATTTTTATAAGGTTAGAACAGAAGACTAGATACCTAAGAAAATAAATACGTTTTAAATGATCACAGTTTGTTTTGCTTGCATTACATTAGTCATAGGTGTTTAAATTTTTGACAGGTTTTTTTTTAGATTTTTAGATTTTTACAATTCCCAGTGCTCTAGGCCATGAAGTCACATTTCTCATTCCTTTTCCATTGGAAGGAAAACTTTCACAAAATGTTAGTATCCAATTTTGTCCGGATAAACTTTTATGTTAGGTATGTCTATTCAGTTCCAATGCCTTCCTTCATCCAAATCCAACTGATCTTAAAATCTCTGGATAAACTTTCCTATTTTCTTTTCTTGTATTGATTTAGTCAAAATGATGGGGGAAAAACGAAATGTGAAGAAATGATCTTCCAGAGAGTCATAAAATGACTAAGTTTATCCCTATTGAAATGCATTTATCTCTCATTTTCCATGCTATTTGCCTTTAATGTTCACACACTGTTGCTCTTGGAGTCTTCAATAGACAGCCCAGGGGCTGCAATTGATGATACTTGTGCTCACCTTGACTGTGAACAGCTTCTCTGTTTCTTGGTTGGGTACGAGTCTATTTTGCCTGCTACATTCTTAAAATATTCTTAAAATATGAAATGAATCAATTCCTGAGCATGCCATTTAAATACGAAAAAGGACAGAATGGTCATTCCCAGTTTAAATAAAACAATAATCTGATGTGCAAACATGTATGCCCATTTGTAAATTTGTAAATTTAACAATAGAGAGCTAATTACATATATCATACTTTTTTATACTATATGCAGGACATATAGAACACGTTATATATTTATTAACATCAAATAATATTTTCCTGTATTGTTAACTGTATTTTAGGAAAATATGATGAACAGATGAAACTGCTCTAGAAAAATGTACCCATTGATGGGTATATGAGTAATTTTTATTATTTTTTTTGTGATGACTTCTGTGCTTCATTTGCTAATCTTCTTCATTGAACTTATGCTAATTTTATAAATAAAATTAAGCAATTTAAAGATTGAGACTGCAGTGGTTATCATAATAGGGACTGCACATTGCTTGTTTTTATCACAACATGAGCTATGAGCATCAGAAGTCAAAAGCAATAAGGAGAAACACTTTGAACAAAATCTTCACAGGGCACAAGTCTTTTATGCTTTCCGGGAAAGAAAAGACATACCAGAATTTTGGCAAATACATCACTAACATTCTGTGAGGACAGTATACTGCGCCTTCCAGATACTTTGTGCAGGAAGTACTTGTCCCAGCTGCAGGGAGTCAGCAGATAACGTTCTGTGTTAGCCCCTTGGAGGCTGCCTCAGCTACAGCGAGTAGCAGCATCCATGGCATGCCCTATCTGGGGAGTTTACACCAATAACCAACCCATTGAGAGTATAAAGGTCATTACTACACAAGTTAAGACAACTCTGAAGAGCCCCTCAGGCTTCAGAACTCTCCGTGGTGTGGACTGGGCAATTGTTGGGTCTGTATCACATTCACTGTCTCCTTCTCTCCAATGCTGCTTCATTCTGCCATCTTCCTCAAGTGTTGATCTCGAGGGTGTTAATAAACAACTTGCAAGTAAACTCTGTCTTAGAATCTGTATCTTCAGTAACTCAAACTGAGTCATACAAAACAAAAGAAAAAAAAAGTCTGGATCCAGAGCAAACACATACCTATTTTTTTGTATTATTATAGTACGTTTTGATCTGGGAGACAACACACGTCTAATTTCTTGGTCATATTCTCCAACAAAATTAAGAATTATCATGTCAATGTCCATTAAAGACTTTTAGTACAGTGCATATTCGTTTTGAAGTTATACAGTAAATTAGGAAGGCATTATATTTAATCCTCCCAATAAGTAGTACCATAATTATTTTCATCTATTCAAATCTTTTCTTGTGTGCTTCAGTGAAGGTTTAGTTAATTCCTCATAGGAATAGGGACTGTACATTTCTTGTTAAGAATCTTACACAATCTCCTAGTGCCTTCACTCAGTTGTGAATGGAATCTGAGTTCCTTTTGGATGTTCTGACGTACAAGTGATTTTCTTATATTAATATGAATATTCCCATAATTAATCACTTGGTGAACATTGTTCATACCTACATTTTCCTATGCTATCGTCTTAAAATCTTTCGACTCATCTGTTTTTGGTATGTCTCATTTAAAAAGCACAGAGTGACATAGGTTGCAAGTGTTTATTCTTTACTGAAATGAGAACCTCTGATGTTAAGGATTTCACCCAGACCCTTACTGTGATCACTAATTTGTAGTTCCATTTTACATTTGTTATTTACTCTCTATTCTACTTTCTTTCCAGGTGTTTTGTTTCATCTTTTTTTTTCATTTGTAATTTTTTTTTTTTTTAACTTGTGGAGCGATTGTTTTATTTTACACAAAAATTTGCATAGTCTACCACCAAGAAGGTTCTTGTACTTGTTTTTCTCTTGTTTTTGTCTTTTACATTATATTTCTGTAATTATTTAGTGTTATATTTTTTGGTACCCCTTTTAAAAGCTATTGCTCCAGTTTTTCTCAGATTCTAGTAATACCAATAAACACTTTGAAACTGTTCTGAACTTTCCTGATATTTGTTGATAAGATCTTCTATTTATTCTCAGATTTCTGAATATATTTTCTGAAGGTACCAAAATGTCATGTTTTCTGTTACTCCTTTTTGGCCAGAAAGAGCCCTTTCAGTATGGCTTTCTTAAGCTTTAGGACATTTTCCTCTGTTATTTCTTGAGTCATTTTGTTCCTTTTATTCTTTCTATTCTCTTCTTTTTTTGTTTTTTTAAATAATTTTGTTATGTTATGTTAATCACCATACATTACACCATTAGTTTTTGATGTAGTGTTCCACGATTCATTGTTTTCATATAACACCCAGTGCTCCAGGCAACACGTGCCCTCCTTAATACCCATCACCTGGCTAACCCATTTCCCCCCGCCCCCGCCCAAAACCCTCAGTTTGTTTCTCAGAGTCCATAGTCTCTCATGGTTCGTCTCCCCCTCCGATTCCACCCCCCTTCATTTTTCCCTTCCTTCTCCTAATGTCCTCCATGCTATTCCTTATGTTCCACAAATAAGTGAAACCATATGATAATTGACTTTCTCTGCTTGACTTATTTCAGCATAATCTCCTCCAGTCCCATCCATGTTGATGCAAAAGTTGGGTATTCATCCTTTCTGATGGCTGAGTAATATTCCATTGTATATATGGACCACATCTTCTTTATCCATTCGTCTGTTGAAGGGCGTCTCGGCTCTTTCCACAGTTCGACTATTGTGGACATTGCTGCTATGAACATTGGGGTGCATGTGCCCCTTCTTTTCACTACATCTGTATCTTTGGGGTAAATACCCAGTAGTGCAATTCTTTTGCAGTTTGTACTAAAGAAATTCTAGTGGCAGTTTCAATGCATTTATCTGGATCAACCTTCCAGCTCAATAATTTCTCTAAATTATTTCGTTTTACTATTCCTTAATCCTTCTATTAAAGCTTATTTTGGTGCATGTTTTCTTTCTGCAACTGAATTCAAAATTTTCAAGATTCCAATTTTTTTTCCTTATTAGTAGCCTGTCTTATGTATTTTTTATCTTTATGAGATTACTAATTACATTTGTTTCAAATGTTCTCTTATCTTTACTAAATTTTGTCTTCTTATAGAATTACTTTTTCATTTGATACTTCCTTTTATAATTTGGTTTCTCTTAGGTCAATTTGGTAACAAGATTTCTTTTGATTTACTGCTTATCATCTCTTAATATTACACTAGGGAGTGCTTGTTATTGTTAGTCTCCTGGAAGTTACAGATTGCTATGAGAGAAGACTGTATTCAATTATTTTGATTGAAAAACATATTTAATATATACATGCACATAAATTCATTCTTAATTTTAAAATTCACTACATTAATCAGGAGGTAACCAAAACAAACCTTCCATTAAAATAGTATATCTTCTTGATGGCAATTATTTACATCAGTCACTAACAGACCCAATTTTTCAGACTATTATTTCATCTACTGAATTTTTTTATAGAGTGCTAGAATAAATATTAATCCAATGAAGTTGAGATTATATTTGCATTTTTGGTGAGTATATTATTGTTACTCTTGATATTTACAGAATGATAATTCTTATGTTGCCAACTTTTTGACTTATATCTGAAAATTTATATCCAAAAGAAACTAGAGCTTATTTGAAAATCACAGTTTTTGAACTAGAAGGTAAGTTTTCAGCGTGTAATGTGTTTTGATGCTTCACCTCATTTTTTTAGAATATTTAAGATATTCCCCTGAGGAATAATATTCTGAGATATATATAAAATTTGAAAGCCTGGACTATGAGACAACTTCATTTCAAACACTCCGTATGCCTTTAAAAAATGATGGAATAAGAAAGCATTCTTTCTAAATGTCAGAACTAAATGAATCCATTTCCCTCTAACATATTCAATAGCTATTAGGTACAATTTCTTCTTTCTGCATCCCCAGTCCCATTTCCTCCCTTCCCACTTACATATCCAGAGGCTCTTCTGGCTTCTCACTCCAGAGCTTTGACCAGCCTTGACTGCGATGAAAACTGGCCACTTTCCTCTAAAACATGGATGCATCCTCCTCTGTTATTTGTGTACAGGAAGACATGCCATAATCACAATTATTAGAGAAACCTCATAATAAATAGGAGATAGTAGCAGGAAAGAGAAGTAGAGAGAGAAGTAGAGAAAGGCTTAGATCCATGGTTGGGAAATAAACCCCCCCTCCCTACACACACACATACACACACATACATACAGCCTTTCTTCCCTTCCAAAGTCCTTGTAGGAACCATCTCTAGTGATTTCATGTCCTGTGAACATCTGGCTCCTACATCCTCAGCATGTAGACAGTGCTGGCATCCC
The DNA here is from genome assembly GCF_004348235.1 of Phoca vitulina. Taxonomy (NCBI): domain Eukaryota; kingdom Metazoa; phylum Chordata; class Mammalia; order Carnivora; family Phocidae; genus Phoca; species Phoca vitulina. The sequence goes on from NW_022589735.1 coordinate 17,355,352, forward strand.
AACTGTTAGATGCATTGCAGTCTGTGGCAGTTAAAATCCCCCAACTCTAGAGGTAGACTATGACTTAAACTGGTTTTTGAGAAATATTCTGAAACTAGAAGACACGTAACTGCACCAATGATAAATAAAATCCAAGCCCAAACATATGGCATATAAAACAAACTGCTGTTCATATAGTAACACAGGATAATAACAGAACCTGTATATTTTAAAAGATGCTGCTTTTATCATTGCCAAAACGTGGAAGCAACCAAGATGTCCTTTGGTAGACGAATGGATCAATAAACTGTGGTGCATCCAGACAATGGAATATTATTCACTACTAAAAAGAAATGAGCTATTAAGCCATGACAAGACACAGAAGAAACTTAAATGCATATAACTAAGAGAAAGAAGCCAATCTGAAAAGGCTACATCCGGTATGATTCCAACTATATGACATTCTGGAGAAGGCAAAATCATGGAGACAATAAAAAAGATCAGTGGCTGCTGGGGAGCCAGTGGGGTGGTGGGAGGATTGTGAAGTGAGACTAGGCAGAGTATGGAGATTTTTAGGGCAGTGAAATAGTCTGTTTAAGAATGAATATATGTCATTTATGTATTTGTCCAAATCCACAGAATGCACAACACTAAAAGTGAATCCTAAGATAAACTATGGACTTTGGGTGATTATCATGTGTCAGTGTAGGTTCATCCTTGGTAAAAGATACACCACTCCAGTGGGGGATGCTGATAATGGGGAAGGCTATGTGTGTGGGGGAGGGAAAGGGAGTATATGGAAAATCTCTGTACTTTCCTCTCGATTTTGTGGTAAATCTAAAAAATAAAGTCTCTTAAAATATTTTTTAAAGATTTATTTATTTCAGAGAGAGAGAGAGAGCATGAGCAGGGAGAGAGGCAGAGGGAGAAGGAGAGAGAATCCTAGAGCACTCCTCACTGAGTGCAGAGCCCCACACAAAGCTCAATCCCAGAACCCCAAGATCATGAACTGAGCCGAAATCAAGAATCGGCCGCTCAAACGACTGAGCCACCCAGGTGCTCCCAAAATGAAGTCTTTTAAAAAAAGATATTGCTAACCGTCTGGTCTGAAATTAAAGATGTAACTTAAGTTAATTTGACATAAGACCTTGAGGTGATTTGTTAGGGCAACTACTTTCACTGTTTAATGGAAATATAACAGTCATCTATTTGGATTCCTTTCTAGCCTTTAGAAAAAAGATGTAAGCACTTGAAGAATTATCCAACTCAGCACTAAGGGGGAAAAAGTTACTACACTCTTTAACACTGGTCAGCTGAGGAGCAAACATCCTAATTATATCTAGTGTTGGGGGAACTGGTGCATACAGATTGGAAGAGCTAAGGGAAGAAATTCAACTAAAAGACAACAAGTTCTTCTTGCATAGCATAAACAAAACAAACCAAAACAAACCTGCAATAACACCACCGGGCATAGGTTCTCAATCAGGGGCAATATTTTCTCCTCAAGGGCACTTTTGGCAAGGTACAACATTTTTTTTTAAAGATTTTATTTATTTATTTGACAGAGAGAGAGAGAGCACAAGCAGGGGGAGTGGCAGGGAGAGGGAGAGGGAGAAGCAGACTCCCCGCTGAGCAGGGAGCCAGACGTGGGGCTTGATCCCAGGACCTTGAAATCACGACCTGAGCTGAAGGCAGATGCTTAACCGACTGAGCCACCCAGGCGTCCCCTGTACAACACTATTTTTGATTGTTGTAATTGGGGCACTGAGGGAGGGGGAGCACTACTTTCAAGTAGTGGTTAGAGGCCAGGGATGCAAACGTCCTACCATGGACAAAACAGCTCCCCACCTCCCACCCCAACAAAAAATTATCTGGTCCAAAATATTAATAGTGCTGAAAGTGAAAAAAATTCGCCATAGAGGAATAAAACATCATCAGAGCAGAGCAGATGCACATGGTGGTATATCAAGGGCAAAGGCAGGATGATGCTCCAAGTTAGGAGCTGGGGTGTAATTCACATTAACAGAGGATACAGTGGAGAAAAACGTACTTAGCAGGTGAAGTCAAGAACCAAGGTGCGAGCTCATTGTGGCACAAACAGAGGTAAGAGATCTGAGTACCACTGCGTATGTTACAAGGTGTTTTTGAATCCAACTGTTCACCAAAGATTAGCTTAGGTTTCTTGAGAAAGGCTCAAGTGGTATAAAAATAAAATTCCCATCACAAAACCAAAAGCTCCAGAAAGGATGAAAACCCACTTTTACATCAACATGGATGGGACTGGAGGAGATTATGCTAAGTGAAATAAGTCAAGCAGAGAACGTCAATTATCATATGGTTTCACTTATTTGTGGAACATAAGGAATAGCATGGAGGACATTAGGAGAAGGAAGGGAAAAATTAAGGGGGGGAAATCGGAGGGAGAGATGAACCATGAGAGACGATGGACTCTGAGAAACAAACTGAGGGTTTTAGAGGGGAAGGGGTGAGGGGATGGGTTAGCCCAGTGATGGGTATTAAGGAGGGCACGTACTGCATGGAGCGCTGGGTGTTATACAAAAACAATGAATCGTGGATCACTACATCAAAAACTAATGATATATTGTATGGTGACTAACATAACAAAATAAAATTAAAAACAAACAAAACAACAACAACAACAAAAAAAAAAACCAGAAGCTCCACAGATAAACTACAAAACTAATGGTATTAAATACGACCAATCCCTAAATTTATCTGGGGACAAAGGAAGGAAAAGAAGATACGCTGAGGTGTCACTGAGCATTTTCTTTCACCTTCTACCTTCTCCAAAACTATTGTTTTATTTTTTTCTGAGTAAAAAATCTGGATCATTTTTCCCTAACTTTTCATCTGTGAATCATGAGCCCTGTTAGCTAGTGTATCTCATCAAAGAAAATACATAGTTATTACATTTCAGCAGAGAAAAAGAACATGACAGATTATTAATGGGGGGACTGAGAAGCAGTTTTGTCATAAGGAAAATGATTTTTCTTGTAGAAGTCAAGAGACAGACATCACACCATCTGCTCCTTTTTAAAGTTATAGATCTTTGTTATTTGGGGAAATATCTGTCCATAGAGTCTCTCTGAATTTCTGAGTAGACAAAGAAAATCAAGATATCATGAGAGGGAAAGCAAAAGCAGTGGTGGAGGGTTATGTTAATGACAGCACAGGAAAATGAATAATGAAGCAAAAGAAGCAAGTACAGAGATCACAGTGCCTGTATGTTGTATTTAAATTTTAACAAGCCATTATGTCCTATATTTTGATCCACTGTCTCTCTGGTGATGACAACTAAGGAATGAGCAGAAGACTGTTATTTTGGGAAAGCAGTGATTTACTATGCCTGAAATCATACCAACAAGCTACTGTACTAATGGAGAAAGTCAATTCTATGCCCACAGAGGCTTATAGCAATGGTGTCAGTATTTCCAGATCACTAATGCCACTGTATTCTTTCTACTGTTCTTGACCAGCAGGAAGATTTCCCTCACTACTTTCAACCCTAAGTCCTAAGGCATAAAAAAACAGGAAAGGTTTTCATCCAGATGTGGGACTCTACCAGTATTTCTGGTCTCTCCTCACTGGCTGAGAGTCAATTTCAAATCAAGAATTTGCACAAGTAAGAATCATTTTGGTGGCCATGAAGGTGTCATGCACACATTGGTGCTGATCAACGTGATCGTCCTCAACTCTACTAATTTTTAACACATTAAGGACCGAAACTTTCTCTACCCTAGGTAACGAACAGATTTAAGATAATTTTGAAACGAAGTGGCAAATGTACAGATTGTAAGGACAGAAACTATTCTTTCAGTAAGCTGTTGAAGCTCAATATTTACTGTGAAATGTTGGAACTCATGAAATGCTTGGTTATATCATGCTAGAAGTGTGATTTATAAAACACAAAGGAAGCAATGAGATGGCATACAAATCTTCCATCTAAGTCCGGGTCAAATACCGACCTCCCAAATGATACTGGTAGAGAATATAACAAATATTCAAGATAAATGTAAGCTTTGAGAAATAAAAGAAGTAATATACTAAAATAGATAAATTTGAAAATTTAAAAAGAGTGAAATTATAGTGAAAATCATGAAGTAGTGAAATAATGAATAGTGAAATAATATAAAATAGTGAAATAGTAACCCCTTAAAATGGTTTGTTAAACCCCACACTTAAGTTTACCATCATAAAACAAAGTAATATCTACCTTATTGCTGCCAGATTTACTTAAGACCTAGATATTTCACACTGTACAAATTATCGGAAGAATCTATTCCCAAACACCAGTGAGAAAAATAAACATCAATAAAGAATGTGGCCACAAATAAACAGGCACCAATTTTAAGCCTAAATAAAATATCCAAACAGAATTAAATTGCAAAACTGTAAACTCAATCCTCTGCAAAATAGTAACGTTTGTGAAATAGTAAGACATTAGTTTCATAGATACTGAAGTTTAAAAGGAATCAGAATGAATTGCACTGGTAACCTACATTTTTGGCTATGTTAACCTCAAAAGTCATATATACAAATAACCCCTATTTTAATTACATCTGAGCACAAAAGCTTTAAAAGCTAAATGTTGATAAATACTTACAGAATCTTATTTATGCTTCAAAGAACATAAAGACATATATACGTGTGTGTATATACATACACATGTATATACATATATATATGTATATCATGACTTGTGTTTTACAATTTCATGTTATAGAGATAGTATTTTTTTTTTTAAGATTTTATTTATTTATTTGAGAGAGAGAGAATGAGAGACAGAGAGCATGAGAGGGAGGAGGGTCAGAGGGAGAAGTAGACTCCCTGCAGGGAGGCCAATGTGGGTCTCGATCCCGGGACTCCAGGATCATGACTTGAGCCAAAGGCAGTCACTTATCCAACTGAGCCACCCAGGCGCCCCTAGAGATAGTATTTTTGAAAAGACCACTGGGACGCCTGGGTGGCTCAGTCGGTTAAGCGTGTGCCTCTGCTCAGGTCATGATCCCAGGGTCCTGAGTTCCAGTCCTGCATCAGGCTGCCTGCTCAGCGAGGAGTCTGCTTTTCCCTCTCCCTTTGCTGCTCCCCCTTCCTGTGCTCTCTCTCTCAAATAAATAAATCTTTTAAAAAAAGACCATTAATGCTACAACTAATGGATAGTATAACTTCTTTTACCAGCATTAAAAAAATTATCAAAACCTATGGAAGTTCTGAGTTTTGCTCTACTTGAAAGTTAGAAAGTTAGCTGCCAGTTTTTTTTTTTTTTAAAGATTCTTTTATTTATTTGAGGGTGGAGAGCATGCAAGAGTGGGGGGAGGGGCAAAGGGAGAGAGAGCAGCAGACTCACCCCTGAGCAGGGAGCCCGATGTGGGACTGGATCCCAGAACCCTGGGATCACGACCCAAGCCAAAGGCAGACACTTAATCCACTGAGCCACCGAGGTGTCCCTAGCTGCCAGTTTCATGAATGATGGCAGAAGATACAAGATCCATGGGATAGCAACAAAGGATTTTATTACCTAAGGCAGAGAAGACAGCAGGGTTATGATATTCACATTTGGCCCCCTGGCTCCTTATGCGCTGCAAGGCTGAGGCACGGTTGTTCAGCTGGATGCTGTAATTGCTAAAACTTTGCTTTAGGCTAAGTCAGTCCCTGAATCCCATATGCAATTACTAGTCACACGAGTTTATCAATGACGATAATGAAAAGGCTGATGATCTGTTGATGACAAGCAGCCCAGTGAAAGCCTACTGTGGGCCAGGCTCTACTCTAAATGTTCATCATTTCTCGTCTTAAGAAATTTTCACAATAGGGGCGCCTGGGTGGCTCAGTTGTTAAGCGTCTGCCTTTGGCTCAGGTAATGATCCCAGGGTCCTGGGATCGAGCCCCGCATCGGGCTCCCTGCTCCGCAGGGAGCCTGCTTCTCCCTCTCCCACTCCCCCTGCTTGTGTTCTCTCTCTCTCGCTATGTTTCTCTGTCAAAATAAATAAAATCTTTAAAAAAAAAAAAAAAGAAATTTTCACAATAACATCAAGATGTAGGATCTATTGAGCTATTCCCAGACTGGATGGTGTAAGTTAAGCAGAAGGCTTAATTAGCTTAAGTTTACAGAAAACAAATCCTAGAAGCCTGGTGCCAGAGGTCATAGTTGTAATCACTCTACTAAGGTCCCTTTTTGCATGAGGAAGTGGCCTCCAGTCTGGAACTATGAGAGACAATTGGTCAAATTTTTCTTTCAAAGACTTAAACTTACCCCAACAGGTAATGGCCCCTCACTGGAATACATGAGATGGACAAATTTTGCTACTGTATTTTAATAAATTATACGGAGAAATACGTGCAAAAGAAACTTTACATTTTACAGTAAAAGAATAAGTAACATTTGCAAGCTTTGTGTAGGACTGTGATTCTCCATGTGCAGTCCTCACACCAGGAACAGCAACAGGACCAGACAACTTGTCACAGATGCAAATTTCAGGCCCCATCACTACTGAATCGCAAACTCTGGAAATGTGTCCCTGCAAACTGTGTTACGCCCTCGGGGTGTTTGTGATGCATGCTAACATATAAGAACCACTGCTGGGGAACACCCTAGCTGGCTACCCCAACAGAAAAAACAAAAATAGTATGAATGGGTAGGCAAACATACATTATGAAAATAGGGAAATTGATTGAACTATTTCAGACAGAATTGTCACTCTTAGTTCTCTTCCAACAATTTGGCTTCAAGAATATTCCAGTAAGCACACATTTTCCCAAGCTGGAGATTTTAAGTTTTATTTTGTTTTGTTTTGTTTTCCTGGAGAAGTGAAATGCCCCCAAAGGAAATCCCTACTGATGTGAAATTGAAAAAGGCTAGTACTCTCTCGTTTACCGCAGAGTCGAGCCCACTGGCTGGCAAATCCTGCCTAGGGTCACATAGGTTCCAACCAACCTTTTATGCCTCACTCTAAAACATTTTACAAGCCAAACAGGCTTGTAAATACAAGTAATAAAGGCATTTGCGGACATTCAAGCTCTCCAAACATACTCTTTCTTAGAAAACTCCTGGAAGTTTTACTGCAGTAAAACAAGGGAGTAGACCCAAAGACAGACAGACCTGGGATCCATCAAGCCTAACTTCCAATAAGAGCACGGAAAATATATCCCATGAGTATACTCATGCAGATCTGGCAAGTGACTATTCCAGATTGTTTCTCAGAAAGGAAGGACTGTAGCTGGAATGCCTCAAAGGAAAACATGAGGCTGTTCACCTGATGTTTTGGAATATGTTTAAAGTGGCATTCAGAGAGGTTTTTAGTACTGTTGGATAGGCGGACAAGACTTCCTGAACTAGAAATGGAAAAAAAAAAAAAAATGCCAGAAATAAAGTAATTATAAACAGAAGAAATGTAATTATAATAATTACATGTCTTTTTAGGGAATAAAAATTATGGAGCTGTAATAAAGTAAATAATCCGGATTTAGTCAAATCAAGCCTTCAAAGCAAAAGATTAGGGAATTTAAGTTTGCAAAAATGGAGCTAAGAGAAATCTGGGTGTTTGTGCAGGCACATGTACACACAAAAGTGTTTAAATATTATAAATAATGGACAACAAAAATGGATGAGTTAATTTATCCATTAATCTAAAATTTAATAAAGATCTGCAAAAGCGTATTATCTAAACATATGGTGGCAAGTGCCAAAAAAAGCTAAAAGGATTGAAAACAATTGCTTTTTTTAGTATACAACTTACAAGATTACTTTCATAATTTTATATAAGAAAATTCTTTTTTTTTAAGAAAGGGAGTGGGGGAGGGGCAAAGGGAAAGGGAGAGAATCTTAAGCAGGCTTCACACCTATTGCAGAGCCCAACCATGGGGCTCGATCTCACAGCCCTGAGATAATGACCCTCATGAGCTAAAATCCAGAGCCAGACACTTAACTGAGCCACCCAGGTGCCCCTTTTCTTTTCTTTTTTTTTAAGAAAATTATTTGCATTACTATGGTTTACTTTGATAAAAACAAAATTTACAGTTTAAATAAGGATAACTGGGGCCAGATTACTCACTAAAATAATAAAAAATGGGCAAAATATATAATAGCGCTTAAAGTATCAGGCAGTGCAAACCAGTAATACTTGACAGACAGGAAATTAATGAAGTAAACCCTAAAACTGCTCCATCCTACTGCCCAGAGGAAATTTTAAGGGCAAGGCAATAGGAGGGAACTTCCAGGGAGAGTCTGCTGGACTCCCTGAAGTTGAGAGTACAGGGAATCCAGTGAACCTATAGTTTGTAAGACACAAGAACAAGAGAGCTGCACAGAGAGAGGAGTCTGGATTTATGTAGAAAGTCCCACTCAAATATTTAGCTGAGTACAAATAAGGGAATACATGTGATGAACTTAATCAAGGCTAGCAAAAAAAAAAAAAAATTAGCTCTGAAAGTACTAGAAGGAAGAATGTCTGTAGTTGCATAGGGCTATGAATAATTCCTATACCTAAAGCCAGAGTGGAAAATTCATAAATCAATGGGCAATGATTAGAGTATAAACTGTCTTTCCTAAATAGCAGGAAGGGGGTAATTTAACCCTAGAACCCTACAACAAATGTAGCTTTGGTTCCACCTAACAAAGTTTAAAGGTTAGACCAAACAGGTCAAAATGTTTCTAGGTAATATGATCTTATCCTAGGAAAGAAGTTCTATAATTTGTATAATATTAATTTAAAAACTCCAACAGGCAATGTATAAAATTCACAATGCCTGACATTCAAACTAAAATTATCAGGCATGAAGAGATGCAAGAAAATAGAACACATATTAATCAATATTGATCCAGAAATGACACCACAATGAAGGTGGATTAGTAGATAAGGTCATTAAAATAATTATCATAGTAATACTCCATATGTTCAACAAACTAAATATTGAATACAGTAAGTAGAGACATAGAAGATATTAAAAAGACTCAAAAATCACACTTGTAGAGATAAAACCTAAAAAAATACACTGGATGGGATTAACAGCAGATTAGATATAGAGTTCTTTGAATTTTTAAAATAAAAATAAATCAAACTCTAAGTCATTCTATCTGCAATGGCAAACATATTTTTAAAATTCCATGCCACATAGGGCGCCTGGGTGGCTCAGTCATTGGGTGTCTGCCTTCGGCTCAGGTCATGACCCCAGGGTCCTGGGATCGAACCCCACATCAGGCTCCCTGCTCGGCAGGAAGCCTGCTTCTCCCTCTCCCGCTCTCCCTGCTTGTGTTCCCTCTCTCACTGTCTCTCTGTGTCAAATAAATAAATAAAATCTTAAAAAAAAAAAAAAAATTCCATGCCACGTAAAGAAAAGCTATACAATGTAAAAAAAAAAAAAAGAAAAAAAAAATAGTGTGGACTTAAAATGAAGGCACAATACCATAGTATGAAAAAGTGTTTTATAATGCTGAGCGAAATAAGTCAAACAGAGAAAGACATGTATCATATGACCTCACTGATATGAGGAATTCTTAATCTCAGGAAACAAACTGAGGGTTGCTGGAGTGGGGGGTGGGGTGGGAGGGATGGGGTGACTGGGTGATGGACACTGGGGAGGGTATGTGTTCTGGTAAGCGCTGTGAATTGTGCAAGACTGTTGAATCTCAGATCTGTACCTCTGAAACAAATAATGCAATATATGTTAAGAAAGAAAAAAAGAAGAAGAAGAATGTAGCAGGAGGGGAAGAATGAAGGGGGGGAATCGGAGGGGGAGAAGAACCATGAGAGACAATGGACTCTGAAAAACAAACTGAGGGTTCTAGAGGGGAGGGGGTTGGGAGGATGGGTTAGCCTGGTGATGGGTATTGAGGAGGGCACGTTCTGCATGGAGCACTGGGTGTTATGCACAAACAATGAATCATGGAACACTATATCTAAAACTAATGATGTAATGTATGGGGATTAACATAACAATAAAAAAATTAAAAAAAAAAGTGTTTTATAAATGGACACAATTTTCACCATGCAGGAAAACTAAAGAGCTGTCCTTATTACACTAAACAGATAATTTTCCATACTTACATCACTCTGTGGTAGCCACTGTAGAAATTAGTAGACTTTTAAAAAATTATTTTATACTGTACTTAAGTATACTGGAATTGAGAGGAAAAAATAAAGACAAGCACGAGGAGGATTTTGAATTTCAGAACCGTATATATGTACACTTTTATAGGCAAATGGGAAAAATCAAGTTAATATAATCCATACAGATACTAGAATTATTAGTCATTGTAAAATAAGAATAAATAATAAATGTCAAAAATGGACTTGGTAGCATGTAAGAAATTTTATTTGCCCATTTAACAAGATCCACTATGGAACTCTTCAGTATTTATGACTGCAGAAGGCATGCTATGTCCCAGTTGTTAAAGAAATATGCCAGTTGCTGCAAAGATAAGATTGATATGAATGGTATTTTTTTAAATAGTTAAGAATCCTTTAAAATCCACTATTTCCGGGTGCCTGAGTGGCTCAGTCGTTAAGTGTCTGCCTTTGGCTCAGGTCATGATCCCAGGGTCCTGGGATCGAGTCCCACATCGGGCTCCTCGCTCGGCAGGAAGCCTGCTTCTCCCTCTCCCTCTCCCGCTGCTTGTGTTTCTGCTCTCGCTATCTCTGTCTCTGTCAAATAAATAAAATCTTAAAAAAAAAAAAAAAAAGAAATCCACTATTTCCATATGATGTAGCTTCAAATAAGCTGCACTAAAAACTGAAAGTGAATGAAAAAATATTTTGAATATTTTGTGCCAATCCCGGACTAACCCGTTATTGGCTCATGTCCCACAAGAGGGACCTGAGGGAGCATAGCAAAGGCTTTGAAAATTGAACTGACACTGAAACCATCACCCACATAAAATGATACAAAATTTGCACTCTGAACTTAGCTATGCTGATTGCATGCAAAAATATAAAATACATTTGCCAGAGAACTTTAATACCACTGAGAATTTTTCCCTGTAATATTGAAAATGTATCAGATACAATTCTAATTTACCCAATAAACAAAGACCTGAAAATATGACAAACTCTCAAGGAAACAGATAAGCAACAGATGGCAATCTCATGATAACAGAGATGTTGGAATTTTCAGAAAGAGGCTTTATTACAGCTGCTATTAACTATGGTTAATGAGGTAAAGATAAACAAACTTGAAAGGAGTGGAAAATGAGAGTATTATAAAGATCAACAAGCAGTTAAGAGCCAACTGGAAATGTTAGAAAATTACAGTATCTTAAATTTTAAAAATTATGAATGGGGCTAAAGAGCAGGCTGGGAATGACAAAGCAAAGATTCAGTGAATCTGAAGGTAGATAAATAGAAATTCAATCTGAAAAAGAGAAAGAAAAAAAATGTTGAAAGAATAGACAGAGCCTCTGACAACTGTGGGATGACATCGATAGCTCTAACATTCAGGCAACTGGTGTCCCTGAAGAAGAGAAGAAATTTAGTGCAGTCAATATCTCAAGAACTAAGGGCCAAAGATTTTTCAAATTTTGTGAAAGACAAATTTACCGATTCAAGAAGCTTGTGTATAAAACTTTTAAAACATGCACAGGATCTGTATAATGAAAAGTACAGTACTGATAAAAAAAATTAAAAAAGACCTAAAATAGTAAGTATAAATGGAGAGACATATAATATTCATGGTTTGAAATGCCCAGCATATTAAAGATGTCAGTTCTTTGATCTATAGATTCAATGTAAGCCCTATTAAAATCCCAAGAAGATTTTTGTGTATATATTTACAGGCTTATGTTAAAATTTACGTGGAAACACAAAGGACTTAAGAATGGCTAAAACAGTTTCAGAAAAGAAACATCAAACTGGGGGCGCCTGGGTGGCTCAGTCATTAAGCGTCTCCCTTCGGCTCAGGTCATGATCCCAGGGTCCTGGGATCGAGCCCCGCATCGGGCTCCCTGCTCGGCGGGAAGCCTGCTTCTCCCTCTCCCACTCCCCCTGCTTGTGTTCCCTCTCTCGCTGTGTCTCTCTCTGTCAAATAAATAAAATCTTTAAAAAAAAGAAACATCAAACTGGAAGAAACATACTATCCATTTTTCAGACTTATTCAGTATCTACAGCAATCAATACAATAGCAAATCAATATCCAGACACACAGATCAGTGGAACTTGAAATAGGGAACGTGGAAATAGACCCACACAAATGTGATTAGGTGATTTTTGGCCAAGATTACAAAAGTAATTTCGTGATGGAAGAATAGCCCTTTTTTTTTTTTTTTTTAAGTACTAAAGGTACTATTCATAAAAGAAAATAGTTGATGTATTCGGCTTCATAAAAATTGGAACTTTTGCTAGGCCTAAGACCCTGTTGAGAGGATAAAAAGACCAGCCACCAGATGGGAGAAAATATTTGTAAATCACATATCCAACAGGTAATTGATATCTAAAACATACAAATCACTCTCCAAATAATAAAACAATCTAATTTAAAAATAGGTAAAAGACTTACACACACAGTTCACAAAAGAGAGTATTCAAACGACAGTACATGAAAAGATGTTCAGCATCCTTAGTCACAAGAAAACGCAAATTAAAACCACAAAATACTACTGCATATCTTTTAAAATGGCTTAAAAATACTTGTATCTATACTTACATTATACTAATACTTATACAGTAACACTCTTAGGCATTTACACTAGGAGGAAACCTGATATCCACATAAAAACCTTTGCACTAATGTCACAGATTTATAGTCACCAATAACTTGAAATGACCAAGTACCTTAGAACATGGGATGTGTTGCAATGCTCTACAATTAAATGGAATACTCCTCAGCAATACAAGTAATGAAGTATCAATGTATTCAAACATCTTGGCTGGATCTTAAGAAAATTATGCTTAGTGGAAAAAGCCAATCTCAGAAGTTGACATACAGCATGATTCCATTTCTATAAAATTTGTGAAATGAAAACCTTACAGAGGTGGAGAACAGAAGTGGCTGTCAGGTGTTGGGGCAAGGGAGGATGGGTGTGTCCATAAAGAGCAGCCTCGGAGAAGCTGCAATGATCGTTGACTGCAATAAATGTGTATATAATTCTATACAGGGCTTAAGATGTCATAGAATTATACATAAAAACAGACAGAAAATGAGCGCATGCAAAAATAGTGACATCTGAGTAAGGTCTGCAATGTGCTTTGTTGTTTTGTTCCAATCAATTTCCTTTGTTTGGTAATGAACTGTAATTATGTTGAAGAAAGTGGGCTGATGGGTACATGGGACTTCTCTGGAGTCTTTGTGCAATTTCTTGTGAGTTTATATCAAAATTTAAAAGCTTTTTTAAAAAGCTCAGCGTATCTCAAACAATTAAAAAAAAAAAACAAAAATCCTACCCAGACACATCCTAGTCAAACTACTGATAATCAAAGGTAAAGAAAGTAAATACCAAAAATGAATGAACATTTTGAATAACTAAGTTAGGTGCTTTTACCTGTATCTGATTACCCTCCCCGGTAGTATTTCTTTAGGTCTCATGATGTCCATTTTTAAGATAGAGCACTGACTCAGAAAGTGTGCAAATTTGCTAAGTGGCAGTAAGAGGTTTAATCTAGTTTGACTGCTTTGAAGTCCAATAATTTTGCTTATACACCCAATCATTTTTCATGCACCTTTCTAATTAATCAAGGATATAGTGTACCTACTGAGTGTAAGTATATCCCTTACTGTTTCAGTATAAAGTCAGAGGAATGTAATGTTATTTCTTTCTAGGCCATATTGTTTCAACTATTAAAATGGAAGAAATGATCATATTGAAGTTAATTTGCATCAATTAAGGGACATTAGGTTTCAAACAACAGTAAATGACTCAGGTTAATGGAAGCAAAAGAAAAATTTATTGAAGGGTTAGTGGGGATGCTTAGCATATTAAAGTAATAATTAAAACAGCCAGGTCTTCCAAAAAAGAGGAATTGAAGCAAGTCCAGCAGTAGAGGCTCACAGACGTTAACTTGAGTTGCAGACAAAGGATAACTCACCAGGAATCCGCCCAGTGTCTAGCTCCTGTTTTAATTTTCCAAGCTATTAATCAGTACAGATTGTTCCAACACAGACCGATGTTTACCCCTAGGTGAATCATGGAAGCCAAGTAGTCTAGTAAGGACTTCACTTGGCTAGTCTGACTTACTTACATATATGTGGCCAGAAAGTAGAGACTCTTATCAAAAGAAGAAGGAAAAAGAAGTAGGCAGATGAAAGCAAAAGCAACTATACTCCATCTCTTGGTTTCAATGACACACAGGTGCACATAAGCTTCTTATATGTACATATCCATGGGGACAACTTCAAGATAATCATGAATTCCCAACATTCCTTGGGCTCCTCATTCATTGCAGTCAACGATCATTGCAGCTTCTCCGAGGCTGCTCTTTATGGACACACCCATCCTCCCTTGCCCCAACACCTGACAGCCACTTCTGTTCTCCACCTCTGTAAGGTTTTCATTTCACAAATTTTATAGAAATGGAATCATGCTGTATGTCCTATATATACATATATATACAAACCTGCATATACCTGTGTAAATACATATTTCCCAAATGCCATATAGCAGTTATGAGCTTTAATAATTTCAGAAGTGCAAAGCTAAAAATTATAAATGATACCATTTGAAAGTTGAACTATTTTAATTTTCCTTATATAGTTTTGTGAACTATAAAGAACACTTTAAAATTTCTTTGTTTCTGTCCCTCTGATTGAAGATGGCAGAGTGACAAAGAAAAATTAAAATTTATCTTTGAAAATAGAAAATTTACGTGTAAGTGATATGCAAATAATTCAACATGTGAATTATATTTTTCAAAACTTGGTATCTTTTATGCTTCTAAAATTAAGCTTAAAGCTGCATAACGACTTTTGCAACACCCTTGTATACACATATCTGATCATCCCTGATGATTTATTACACATTCCATCCTCTCTCCTATGACTGTGTAAGAAGTGTTTGCACACCTACGTGTGCATAAGCCCAGAGAAGCCAAGTGGCGGGGAGAGGTTCTTTGCTTTTGTTTCATTTGTGCAATAGCTTTTCCTCTCTCAATAATGTCTATCCACCAGCCAAATAACCGTGCAAGTGAGTATATCAGAGAAAGATATGGAGAAAGGTATATGTTCATATAAAGAAAAGGATATAGAAAAATAAGTAAAATTGTTAACAGACTACAGTGGAGGAAATGTGTGGGTGCAAGTGTAGGGGAAGAAGGGTATGGATTACAATCTGGACCATTGATATTTGGAGTGTTCAGGCACATGTTCATGGATAGAAGATGTGGGGGAGTGAAGAGCAATAGCCGGGCTGGAGAGTAAGACTCTGAGCCAGGTGTTCAAACCTACAATAAATGCGAGGGACTCAAGAAGCTACAAGTAGAAGTCAAATTGGGGAAAGAAAAATATTCTTTTAGATCCTCTGTCAAGCTAGCAATCTCCTCCCCTGGGTCCTGCCAAGCTGTCATCAATCTTCTGTTCCACTGGTGAAAGCTCTAGGTAGGAGACATGTGCTGATCACAGTTCTAACATCTCTCTACCTATACTGCCCTCTTCCCCATCAGGCAATCTCGCAGGAATTTTCAGTGGTGCCTGACTCCTGGCAGGGTGAGGAAGGGTCAGCAGAAGCAGGAGTTTTTCCACAGGGCTCCTGAGTGCTCAATATTCCCAGCATTCCTTGGGCTCCTCACGGCTCTATGTGGATATTTTCTCCAGAGCTGGGCACCACATTTTACCAGGTTAACTGGGAGCAGCTGCAGAATATCAGGTATATTCATCTTCAGCCAGCCATCCCTTGATGCTGGGGGGCTCATGAGAACTGCTGTGCTCCCATAAGACTGGATGTGCTGAACACCATCACTTGAAATCTTTGGGCCAATGGGTCTGTGTTGCTGAGAGAAAACCAAAACAGAGATCCATTCAATGAGGAAGGCAGCTTTTCTTATTTTAGTGATAAATGTTCATTCATTCTACATGATTCAAAAAATTCAGGGCAATTCCTAGGTTCCATTCTGACTTTTGGAGCCTGGAAGAAGAGCCCATCCTTTGTCCCATTAACTAAAAAGACACACTCTAGTCATTGTAGTACAAAGCTGGCTTTGCAATGTCTTTGCAGCTTCATCTATGTTTAACCCCTCTACTGATCCCTTAGAACAAGGCACGTGATGCTGTAACAAAAATAAAGAATAAGATGTGGGAACTGTGAACCTTCTTAAAAGAATATGGGGATCCTCCAGGAAGCAACACATTAAAAGTTGCCAGAGAGTATACCAATTTTCCACAGTTTGGCTTAGTGTGAGGGAGTTAAAACGGGTGATCTGTGTGAGGGGATGTAAATTCCTTATGGGATTAGTCTGATTGTGTGAAGGAGTGAAGGTAGGAGGGCATATCTGCGCCATGCTATTAGAGAATGGGAAGGTTAATGAGGAATGAAGCCATGTCCAAAAGTAAAAGGAAGGAAAAATGGGACCTGTCAGTTAAACATCCAACTCCTGATTTCGGCTCAGGTCATCTTTTCCGGGTCATGAGATTGAGCCAAGCGTCAGGCCCCTCTGGGTGGGGAGCCTGCTTAAGATTCTTTCTCTCCCTCTGCTCCCTCCCCCTGCTTGCTCTCGCTCTAAAAAAAAAAAGTTGCCAGAAATGGTCCATGGCAGAAGGGTAGCCTCTAACCCTCTCTTTCTCCAGTTGCATCTGACACTTTAAAGGAAGCAGCCAGAACTACTGGCTCCTAGTACATATTAAGGGTGGAAAAAAGGAGTCCTCTGGTTGTTTCTTTCCAGTGGCTGTAACTCCGCAGGAGGTTCTTCTGGGTATGAAACTCACGACATGACATCTGAGATTTCACTCTCACTCAGGATAAGGGCAGGACTAGGACTAGCCTGCATACCAACCCTTCCTCCAGGAGAGGAAGTTTGTCTCTGCTTTGCCCTGCACCTCTTGAAAGGGAGGCAGGCCAAGGGATGTGACTCCCATGACATTTGGTTTATCTAGGAATGATGGGCCTGGGCTTCTCTGCCCTACTGAACTACTAGTCAGGTCTTTACTCCTGTCTCCTCAAAGGGCATAGACAGGAAGCACTCTCATTAATTTGTCATTAAGCAAGCATTCTACCTCCAAGTATGTATTCCTCTGAAGGAAATTATTCATCAGTTATTATGGAACCTTGGGAGGCATCTCTGGCAGATGCCATCTTGTCTTAGAATCCTGAGTCCCAAGAATCCTTGAGGTGTTCTCCTTACCCCTAGGGCCCTCACCTCTTCTACAATCCGACCCCCAGCAGTTTCCCCTTCCAATGAGTCTCCTTTTTTCAGTGTAATCGTGGAGACGATATGCTGGTGTTCACTGCTCTTTAGTTTGCATGAGACCATCTTGCTGTTCTGTATGGTGTGCACTGCCTTCTCCCTCCTTCTTGGGACAGCAATGGAGAGAATTGAAAGGGGTTCTCTGCTCCTGGTGGTGGTGTGCTGGGAGTGGTGGTGGTGGGAGATGTGCATAAATAAAGGTGGGTCCTAGGGCTGCTTAGAGAAGATATAGCCCCCTCAGTAGAGTCTGGCCTACTCTACTGCTTCTCTTGTAGGGGCTAAAAAAAGTCTGTTTATTTGTATGAAGACAACTTCATGCCAAAATGTTTCTTTTTCTGGCATCTATATGTTGTCTTCTTGGTATTCTTCATCTGCCTACTCTTCTCCTTTTCTCTCCTGTTCTTGTTCTTCAGCCAAGTCAAGGCCATATGGAAGGTATGGCAGCTGAAGCCCTCACTGACCCCATGCTGCACATGCTCCTGGAGGTCCTCTAAGCTGGGAAAGACCCGGCAGCAGGCCATGCACCTGAAGCCACTATCCAGGGCCATGAGCCATTCAGGTGTCTTGGCTCTGGAACACTCCTCCACAGTTGGAGGCTCTGCTGGACAATCAGCCTCCTCCTTTTCCTCTTGGGCTTCATTATTCCAGCTGGACTCACTGTCAGTTAGGAATTCCTTCGTACATACATGAGAGGGGATGACTTCTTCCTGGATCTTTTCAGGAAAGGTCATTGCTTCTATTTTTGTCTTCTTGGAGGGAGGCTCCAGCCCTTCCTCTGGATCACATAAGACAGCCACCCCCCTTTTCATTTGGACATGCATGTAGTAAACTTTCATGAGCTCTTCCTCTTCCGTGTGTACTGAGGACACAGAGGGCGTAGGATCATGAACCAAATGGAATGGAAAGGAGGTATGTGGAAAGGGGGAGGAAGTCCCATATTCCTCGGAGTGTCCAACACAAGAAACATCCTGGTGAGTTTGAGGGACTCCTAGGAAAGAAAATTTCAAACATAAGACAAATAGGGTAAGTATGCGATGTCTGGAGGAGACAAGATGGCCATGAGAATATTCCTATGCAGATGTGTGGAGCAGAAGTATATATACAAGTGATATTTCAGAATTCTGTGAGTGCTATGTTTTATTTGAGGTGTGTACGTGGTGTAACTATGTGGGAATGAGGGTGTGGTGTATCTTGTGGAGTTGCATCTGTGTTTTGGGACACATCTGGTGAGTGGTCTTTTTTTAATATTTTATTTAAGAGAGAGAGGAGGAGTGGAGGGAGAGGGACAAGGAGACTCTGCTGGGTGTGGAGCCTGATACGGGGCTCGATCTCATGACCCTGAGATCATGACCTGAGCCAAAACCAAGAATCAGCCACTCAAATGACTGAGTCACCCAGGCACCCCTAGTGAGTGTTTCTGATGTTGGTGTAAGGTGATGGTGAATGTGTGTGTGCATGTGTATTACACAGTGTGACAGTGCATGTGAATAAGTGCAGGAGTGGTGTGTTTCTTGTCGTGAGACAAGAGGACTTAGAGTGTTAGCAGAAGTGACCCAAGCTCCTGGAACGTGCAACTCTGTGAAGTGCCAATGTCTTTGTACGTGAAGTGGCACGTGGATGAGAAAGGCTCTATATGAAAGTCCATCCTCCTCAGGGTATACCAATTTTCCACAGTTTGGCTTAGTGTGAGGGAGTTAAAACAGGTGATCTGTGTGAGGGGATATAAATTCCGTATGGGATTAGTCTGATTGTGTGAAGGAGTAAAGGTAGGAGGGCATATCCGCACCATGCTACTAGAGAATGGGAAGGTTAATGAGGAATGAAGCCATGTCCAAAAGTAAAAGGAAGGAGAAATGGGACCATAACTGGAAGGGAGACAGATGCAGGAGTGTGTGTGAGGATATGAGTTCATGCTCATCTTAGGGAGAAAGGTGTGATGAAATGCCCACACCAGTATGGTGCTCTACCTGACCCGCAGCTATCCCAGTGCTCATATGAGTAACTGGGTCCTATCCTTGAAGGCACACTCTCTTTCTGTCCCTCTGCAGAGGCTTCAGTCTTAGTGCCTCTGCCCTGAAGCCTTTTTCTGCTTTTAAGTGGAGAGTTAAATAAGTAGGGCTTGGGCTGAGCAGCTCAGTTGTACCTCCTATCCATGCTCAGACCCTACCTATGTATTTCCCTTACCACCCTCTTTAGCAGGAATGAGCTTAGATATGGAGGAGACACATGTGAAGTATTCTGATGCAGAAGAGTTTTCTCCTGCTGTCTCACTCCTAGGAGGGACCACCACAGATGATTCAGGCTGAGGCACATCCTCTTGACTCTTCCAGAATTCTGGCAAATGGAATGAAAACAAAACAAGACATTGAGATGCAGCATTTTCTGGAATCTGTGTCCATTCAAAAGAGCCACATTGAGTGGACATTATAAGTTAGACATCATTACCACACATTAGACTTGCTCTCATAGAAATTAAGGTGATTTTCTCAGTTGAAACTCTACAATTTCAAGGTGACTTTACCTTTTAAAACTTTCCTTACTGAAAATATAAGTAAATAACAATTATTAAAATTGTATTTATGGTGGATGCCCATAATACTGAGTATCTTGCATGTGAGATTTTTGGAGATGTGTAGAGAATACTGAACACTTAGAAATAACTACGCCTGTAAAACAATATGCAGTCACTAAAGTTGGATATTCTTAGCTTGATTGTGCAATTAGGGGGCATGGGGTGCAAGTTTTATCCAGAATTCTGCATGTGTATCTATCTACTTCTTTATCGATATCTATCTATACACACACACACACACACACACACATATATGTAGAGAAAGAGAATAGATACATGATAGATAGATAGATGATAAGCAGAAAGACAGATATAAAGATATATAGATAAAATAAATTTTCAGGGTTTCTAGGGAGCCCTTGTGCTGGAGATGTTCAAAATTAAGACTTCACAGACTCAGCCAAACTCTTCTGGAAATGTATTTCTGCATTTTTCTTAGATTTTTCATCTTCCCATTCAGATCCTTTAAGAGCTTCTTCCAAAAAAGACAGGGATGCTGACATGGTGCATTTCTGCCTATCAATTAAAAACAGAGACCTTGGGCAGTCCTTGAGTGAAAGGGTCATTTATGGCCATTGCTGAGCACTGGCACTGAATTCTAATTTTTGGCTAACATGCTGCCTCACCTCCCTGCCTGATTCCCCCTCAGCCTCTCCTCTCCCCCACCACATACCACTGTGAATGAGCTTGTCTGCAGAAGAGACACAATCTGAGTCTGAATCCTCTGCTGTCTGGCCATGGCCTTGGGCCAACCCAGAGGGCCCAGGAGGTGGAATGTCTTCATCTGTGTTTAAGACTTCTGGGAAAGAGAAGGAAAATCAGATAGATGGTATTTTTTGCCTTCACTAAACATTCAAGAAATACTATGTATAATAATGCATACAACACTTGTCCCCATAAAGATTATAGTCTAGTTTCTGTTCAAAGTTCTAAAACCTAGGTATCAAAATATTTGCTGGAATCAATTGTCTGGTTACCAATGAGAGCCTTATGTTGTTTTCTGCCATGGATCAGAGGCTCAAATTCTTGCCTGGTACGTGGTGAGGTGCCTGTATTATCACTACTCTGTTTACCATAAGAATAAATTTGGAGCGTGTCAGTAAAGGTCTTCAGTCTGCTAGCTGTGGTTTATGATATGAAAAGTCCTGTTACTTCCTGGAAGGGTTAGAATTTACAGGAAAGAACTGACCGACCTCACTGCTGGTCCTTGGCCTCCTCTTCCAGATATCTGCTCCCATGGGACCTCACCTGAGGGCTCTGCTGCACAGCTCTGCAGGACCAGGAGACTCCAGCGGGATCCCCAAGGCTGACTTCAGACCACACCTCCCAACACTGGGCACAGCTCCCCTGTGAGGAGCTACTGATGGCCAAACGGCTCAGCTGTCACTTGGCCCAGTTGGTGGTGTCACCCTCCTCACATTCCCCACACTGTTTTTTTTTTTTTTAAAGATTTTATTTATTTATTTGAGAGAGAGAATGATAGAGAGAGCAAGAGAGGGGAGATGGTCAGAGGGAGAAGCAGACTCCCCGCTGAGCAGGGAGCCCAATGCGGGACTCGATCCCGGGACTCCAGGATCATGACCCGAGCCGAAGGCAGTCGCCCAACCAACTGAGCCACCCAGGCGCGCCCCCCCCACACTGTTCTGATCAATTTTTGCATCTATACTTACCATACTCATAAGCTTACCTTTAAACCTTCCCAATTAACAGCTACATTCTAGGCTGTTGGTTATTTTCCTAGTAAAATATGTGCACTTCTGGGATTATCTCTCCCTCTACCATGAATTTAAACATACTACAAAAATTGCCAGTTAGTTTTTCTTCCTCCTAATCTACAGTTCCAAACTCAACTTTCAGGAAATAGGTAAATTTTTGTTCCTGATAAAATAACTCAAACATATTAAGTCTCTTCCTGGGTTTAAAAACTTCAGTTAAGCTTATAACCCATTTTTTACTCCACAAAATGCATCTGCTTAGTCTCTTAGGTCACTGGAGAGTGTTGGGTAGGTCATGTTGGTATAGGGATGAGACAAGTCAGTGAGGGTGGTATATTTTCTAGAAACTTAGTATGTGTACCATGTTTGGTGAATACAGTCTGATGTGTATATGTGTCTGTCATGTTTCCTCAACAATTTTATGTAGAGAGTGCAGGGGTGACATGGTCGTTGTATGTGAAGGTAGCGTGAGCATCATGTGTTGGGTAACACTGCAGCGTCCTTCCGTAGGTGTACAGGCGGTACATCTTCCCTGTAGTACGAACGATGTGTGTGTCACGTACTACTCAAGTTTAAGTAGTTACACAATATATATTTGGTTTGTGAGAGAGATATGGAGCTGGGTAATTTTGTGATATCTGCTGAGATCATGAAAGCGGTACAAACCAACCATGTGAAGGATGGATGCGAGACCTCATGTGAGCTCCTAGATTGTGGAATTACATGCGGCCTAAGAGACTGGAAACAGATGAGTTTTACAAAATGTTGTATGATTGTATTGGCTTCGTGCATTGTTAATGTGAAATTACAAAGTTCTACAAGAGTGAGATTATTTGTGAGTTCAAGATTAGAGTATCTAAGGAAGGACGTTAGAGAAAGCAAACATGAGGAATGCATATGCTGCAAAATGAGATGTAAAGGTTCAAGACATGAGGATCTAAGCTTATTAGCGTGTCTTAAGAGTGCAAGGATATAGGAGCAGAGAATGGGAAATTCAGAGATGAGTGTTAATAGGGGTAAATGTGAGAGGATATTGTGCTAAGTCCAGTGGTGGGTGTGATGGAATAAAGATTTCTGTGTGTTTATGAGGGTAGGAGGTTGTTGGAGGAAGGAATCTAAGGACCCCTTTCAAATCTCTGTCCCTTCTTCACCCATGAAAGGACATATGCTAAGGAGCTTGCTCCTCAGAGAAAAAAGTGAAATCTAGTGGTTTCTCCTTAGGTGCTCTATCTGGTCCTTGCTGGCTCGTTTCACACTGGTTGTCAGAGGTCTGTCCACATTCTGACCAACAGAGTTCATCTTTCCAGGTTCAGACTGAGTTTATCTTACCATTTCTCAGAGAGGTCTAACATTTCCTTAGGCTCCATCTTTGCAAATATGTCCCTGTCCTGATAACCTTGCACTTTCAGATATTTGTCTTTTTTGAGATTTCCCTTCGATCGCCAGGTTTTGTTTTATATAGATGCAATAAATATCTCCTAGAGAAGGAAGAGACCTCGCATTCTTATTTTAGTCCCGACATAAGCTTGGATCAGCTTATATCTCTCATCTATCAGTTTGTAGACAGGGAATGCTCAGCTGGACCCTCAGACATACTTACATCTCCCTTTGCCACCCCCCACCTCCAGTTCAGACATCTCTACTTATGAGTACTCTTATCGTCAGACACGCGTTCTGAGACAACAACATTGTTTTCTTCCTGTGGGGAACTATGACTAGGCTCTGTAGCATCCCTTCGCTCCTTTAAGATTTCTGTAAATTGAATTAAAATTAAAGAGATATATCCACTGTTTCATACATTCAATGCATTTGGATTGCTCACCCTGTGCCAGACACACATGGACACTACAGTCTCTTTTCTGGCCAAAGCTCCAAAATACAAGTATTGGACAATTTTTCATATTTCCCAAGTGTTGATGGATAGCTGGATATATGTACTTTGTCTTTATGGAGATCCCTGCAGTGCTATCACAGAGTACAGTCAATATATTTCAATATTTGTTTGCCTGACTATACATACATCATTGTGTATAATGCTTTTCATTTTAGTTGTTATGGGCTGAATAATGCCTGTCCCAAAGATGCCCATATCCTATCCCCAGAACCTGTAATGTTACCGTATAAGGACCAAAGGACTTTGCAGATACTATTAAATTAAGGACCCTGAAATGGGGAGATTATTTTGGATTAGATGGGTGGGTCCATATGCCATATTTTAGACTTCTGACTCTAGAACTATAACAGAATACATTTTTGTTGTCTTTAATCCACTAAGTTTGTGGTAATTTGTTAAAGTATTTGATAGCTGATAATAAATATATTAACCTTAAACTAAGGCTCTCCACATACTCTGGACTGACGGGGGACTTTACAAATGGGTAGTAGGCTCTATTTACCCAATTTCCTTTCTTTTCTGAGTGCAGAGTTGCTTGAGTCAATGGTGCTACCCACTCTTTGTGCGAAATAAGGAGCCTAGAACACTTGAACTCCCAGGCACATTATATGTGACTGTCATCTAGTACTTCAGTTACTCCTGTTTTGTTGATCATCACTCAATTAGTGATTACTGGTTTGGGTGTGTAAATCATCAAAACCTACCTACATTCAATCATAGATTTCTCAGCTCACCTTTTGTTCCTGTGTTCTATTTCATCTTTCTGAATAGAATCGGTGTTTTTAGCTTTTTATATTTTATTTTTTCTACGTTTTATCTGATGAATGTCTTTTTTTCACCCTTATTCTTTATGATGTGACTGTTCTTTTCCTTGAGCACATTATGTCATACTGTCATTAGGTTTCTACAATTGCCGTCTGACAAATCACCATTCTTTTGAAGGATGGTGTGCTTCTCTTCAGTTGCTTTAAGGTCTTTGTTATTAAGGTTCTGAATGTTGGTTTTAGTGTACTTGGGTGTGGATTTATTTTTGCCTTTCCTGTAATGAGCTTCCTAATAATGCTTCCTGACTCTAAGGATTTGTATCTTCCACCGTTCTGAAAAAAAAAATGGCAATAATCTGTCTTACTTTCTTTGTTTTACTCTTCACAAACCTCAGTTTGAGATGTCATACTTTCACATTTTACCCTAAATTATCTTAATCCCTCTTTCATATTTCCCATCTGTTGATCTCTCTGGTTTATATTTGTAGATAATTCCCTAGCTCTATCCTCCTGGTCACAAATTTTCTTTTCATCTGTGTCGAATGTGACATTTAACTCATCCACATTTTTTATAATTTCTAGAACATTATTTTTCATTTCTAAAACTTCAGGTTTTTTTAATCTTCTTTTTTCTTGGCAGTGTTTTATGTTTTTACATCTTTAATAACTGTAAACATTCTTATTTACCATCCCTACAGCACTGTTCAATTAAATGATCTTCTTCGAAGCTAAAACTTAGTGTTCACTGTGTTTGCAGAATCTACCTTAGATTATATGCTTTGTAATATTGTGAGTTCATGTTCAGTAAGTCATTACCATAGGACCCTTTAACACGGATGACTATCGATTCAGAGCTCTTTTACATTTTGTGCGGTCAGATATTTCTGCAGTACTACAAGCTATGGTTTAATTTTACGTTAATTCTTCACTTGTAGGTTTAACTGACACCACAGCAATTGTGGATACTGTGGCTATGAATTCCACTTCTTCCCTCAATAAATGATATTTTCCCCAAATGTATGCATAGAGTTTCTCTCCACCACCTAAAAGTGAAAACTGTTTGTAATGAGTTCCTATCGAGGGTACAGAAACAAGAGACCCATATTCCCAAATAAGAGAGGAGGGTAAGATTGTAACTGGGCCCAATGTGCACCTTCCTCCCACTGGCTGAGGACAGATGCTGAGCTGGATGTCTACAGGTCTGTTCAGATTCCCACTTCCCTCATCGGCCTAGACTTTAAATGCCCTTCCTTTATCCTTACCAGCAGAAGAGAGATGATACAAGGAGGAGTAACAGGTGAAGTATTCCGATTCAGAGGATCCACTTCTTGCCTCAGAGACCAGAGGACTGTCTTCCAAAGAGCAGCCAGGTGTTGGATCACATGTGCATAACTTTGAGATTCCTAAAAAATTGAACAAAAGTCATAAAAACAGCTGGTTCCATTCTTTTCCCCTCTTACACTCTTCTCCCTAACCTACTCTCTCCACTGCCCCCCATGGAAATACTTACTTTATCCTAAATAGTTATCTTTAGTTTGGGCAGAGAATTGGCATATTTCAGTATCCTGTTCTTCAATCTGGATCCTGCTACCATGGCTCCTGATATTCATTCACCTTGGTTAGAATTTTCAGTACCATTTGCCTTCCTTTACATTTGTTACACTTCTACCCTCTGCATTCTACCTCCTAGAGATTTATAACCTCAAAGGAGACAATTGATGAAGTTTTATTTTTGAAGAACATATTCTTTATTATGAAGTCAGTGTCTCTGTTGCCATGTTAACCAAGCTCACTGCTCACTAGTTAACTGTTTAATATTATCATCATCTCCTATGGATGTGTCCGATATGTGTATTAGGCACCTATTGTAGCATAATGGTGTGATGGATGCAATGTTCTTTGTGTGTATAAGTTCCTAACACGTTGGTTAAAACAGGGCCAGGGCTTAATGTGTAATTGATTTGGTGTTTGTGAATCTGAATATGAGGTGCATTCTGTGTGAGTGAGAATGGTATGTGTGCTTTGTGTGTTTTAGTTTAGCACATATCCATGTGTGTAGATTCCATGTCCTATGACTACGGATTTGGGTGTTTATATGTTGTTATAGGATTTAGATGTACCAGATAAGTACTAGGAATATTCTCTTTGAGACTAGAATTGGTATTTGTGACATCTAAGGGAATAATGAAAGAACATTAGAGAATGTAAAAGTCAAAAGTTGTAAGAGAAAGAATATATGAGCTTTGAGACTATGTGAAGATCCAAAGTAAATGGGGGTGTAGAGAAGACTGTAAGAGTTTTATATATATATATATATATATATATATATATATGTGTGTGTGTGTGTGTGTGTTAGATAAATTTCACAGATTAATGATGAGTGAAAGGAACCAGACACAAACTATCATTGTATGCTTCTATGAAATTTAAAAACAGGGATAACTAATCTAGAGTTTTAGAAGTCAGAGAAATTATCACAGTTTTTATGGTAGGGACAAAAACAAGGCATAGAGAATTTAGAAGCATGTGGAAGATTATAAGGAATTGAATGATGAGGATAAAGAGTGCAGAGGGTCTGTATAGGGATGAATGTCAGAACACAGGCTATCAAAATACATGAAAGGGATGGATCTTGGACTGGATGTCTCTGTACTCCACCTCAAGTCCAGCTCTTGAGGATCCAACCATTTCTGGCCTATTTCAAGCTGTTGGTACTTTCATGCCTTCCTGATGACATAAATGCTTTGCTGGTTCATACTGACATACCTTCCATGCTTCTCTGGTAAAATTCTCATACCCAGACCCTCTCCCACCATTTCCTCAAAAAAACACTGCTCTCCGCTGATCTTTTTGGGATTACTCCAGTCCTTTTAAGGATTTTTCCCTGGCAAGTGATAGTTTCTGCTGATCATGGAAGAAGACGGAGACACAGTTTGAGTTTCTTTCCATATTGGGCAGCCTTGTATCAACTGAAGGTCAGAATCATTCAGTTCATCTCTGGCCCCTGCCTAGATCCCAATTTATTCAATACACTCTCCTTACCAGCAACACTGAGCTCGTCTTCTGAAGAGATGCAGGAGAGGTACTCTGAGGAAGAAGATGACGCCCTCCTTGCTGCCTGGGCTGAAGCTGAGGTCACTGCCTTGTGTTTACACTGCAGATCTTCTTGTAAATTCAGATTTGCTGGGAAATTACATAAAAATAATAGAGATGTGGTCCATGTTTAGTGCTTGTGCATTTACCCACCCATTAAGCAAACAAGAAGAGTCTACTATATGACACGTTTGTTGAACACACATGGCCTCCATTTTCATGAAGAGCATAATATGGTTCATTTATTGTGTTTATATCAGGAGTAGCTGGGTTTGTACGAGGTGTGTTCTTTGTAAATGGAGCAGAAAGTGCAAGTTATCCCCTTTCTACCTGGACATACTACTAGATTGTATTTATCCGCATCTCTTGTGGCAGTTCTGACCATGTGCTTGTTTTCTAAAATGGAAAATGAGTGGAAATGACATGTGCCACTTCCAGACAGAATCATAAACCCCTCCTCTGTGTCTCTCCACACTCTTCACTTTTCCAGCTGACTGGGATATTGATAACCCAGGGTCTATCTGAAAGCTCATGTTAATGACAGCAAAGTTTCCATAAGCCCAGGAGACTCGCCACACTCCTTTCATATACCCTGAATTGTTACAAAAGAAATAGATTTATTTGTGTATTACTTACAAAGACCAAATCTACTCTAGCTAATGAAATAGGGATGTAATGTGTTTTTGAGAGGCAAATAATTGGACCTGGTACAGAGTAAACGGACAATTATATTTGACGATAATTACCTTTTCCTGGCGAATTTACATTCTATATGTGCATCTATGTGAACACATGGTTGTGAGTGCGTGTTTTACTGGTCTCATACTTTACACTCAATAACAACTCTCAACATGCACTAATTTTATTGAAGGTAAAATGCAGACAACCTCACTTTCCAGGCCTGTCTTCCCAGAAGCCCCCAACATTGTTGGAAATACCAAGTTATCATTTGGAGTAGGAGCCACCACTTGGAACTTTGGGGTTAGCTCTAATCTGTTCAGACCACTGAACAGTGGTCTGACTCACAGAAGTTACTTGTTTACTTTTAATCTCCATAGTAACCGGAACTCTTTCAGTTTTTCATTTTTTCAGAAAGAAACAAACTATCTCCTCAATTTAACCATTAAACAGTGGTGTGTGTGTATTCTGCCTTTTCCTTGCATTTCACATAGGAGCCCCACACTTAGGTTCTCATTGTCTGAGACGAAACAATTCTTTTTTGCTCCTGCGTAAGTAAATTCTGACCTTATACTCTCATCCCTGTACAACCAGTTTTTTTTTTTTTTTTTAAGATTTTTTATTTATTTTTTGACAGAGAGAGACACAGGGAGAGAGGGAACACAAGCAGGGGCAGAGGGAGAGGGAGAAGCAGGCTTCCTGCTGAGCAGGGAGCCCGATGCGGGGCTCGATCCCAGGACTCTGGGATCATGACCTGAGCCGAAGGCAGACGCTTAACGACTGAGCCCCCTAGGCGCCCAGGGACAACCAGTTTTAAGTGCTTCTTAAAAAAATTTTTTTCTCACCTCTGAGTCACATTTTCTTCTTCATTAACAGGAGAAAGTACTACTAGAAAACTTTTAATAACATCATATACTTAACCAATGTCCTTAGGCAGAAATAAAGGAAAACACAATTTTCAACAAAAACCGTACTAATCAACCACTAAATGTCCGTGACGCAGTAACCCAGAGTGACACGTACAGACAGCACAGGAATTCAGCTACAGAGGTAAGGATTTGGTCATTTGAACTTTCTCTTTATTCTCAGATTACCTGAGTCCTCAGAAAGACCAGCATATACACTTCCCTCCCCCTCCTCCTTCCTTTTCTCCCTTACCACAACTAGGAATCCCCTCTCTTTCTTTAGAGACAATTCCTTGTTACCTTATGCTCAGAGAAGATGCTTAACACATACCTCTTGACTTTTTGGCAGTTGGGGGGGAGTATGGGCTTTCTAGATGTTTCCTTTTTTGTTTCTGCTTCATGGTTCACCTCTTCAGAGAGGGACTCCAAACAGTACCTTTCTCCCTGAAACCCTGCTCTCAAAAAGTCAGCTGATGATAACAAAGAATCAAACTAGTACAATCAAGAACAACAAATCACTTGAAAAACTAGTTTCTCACTGAACCACTGTCCTGACCAGCACTCAGTATACCATCAAGGGCTATTATGATGCAAGTCAGCATCAGTATTCTGAGACCTACGGATTACATCAGTGCACCCCAGGGGTCCAGCTGGTACTCACAGGACAGAGGACTGCCACACCCACCTGACCAGAGTGACTGCGTTCATCCACTGGAAACTATCATCAACTTGAATTTGTGTATCTTGCACTTGATATTAAAATAAGAGAATAGATGACCTGAATTAGACAAAGAACATTCGTTTATGTGTCTACAGTAACCACACTACTAAATCTTCCCACAGAGAAGATAAGGCAGTACCTGAGAGAACTAGGCTTAGAACCATGCCTGAATGATAGAAAACAGTTAACATTACATCTTATTAGTAATACTGACTTATGTGAAACAGTTATAGCTGAAGGATATATTGTTGTATAGGTGTGGATTTGAGGACATTTCATAATTCTATTTTTTTTTTAAGATTTTATTTATTTATTTGAGAGAGAGAGCACAAGTGTGGGGAGGGTAAGAGAGAGAAGCAGACTCCCCGCTAAGCAGGGAGCCCGATGCGGGACTCGATCCCGGGACTCCAGGATCATGACCTGAGCCGAAGGCCGTCGCTTAACCAACTGAGCCACCCAGGCGCCCCAGGACATTTCATAATTCTGTACAACCCTAAATATATTGAATTTCCCCCACTACTGGGAATAGTCTCATGTATTTTTACAACAAGCCACTGTCTCTTTTGCTACTCTTTTCCTAATTATTTCCCCAGAGGCTTGGGGAAAGAGAAAGCCCCTGGATTTACATTCCCTGGCCCTCATAATGAGTCCCATCCTTGCCATGCCTGAAGGTCTCATTCCCCAGGCTTCTGTTCCAGGCCCCAGTCTGTGTCCTCTGGAAACAGCTGGGCTCTGTACAGGGTTTGAACTCTGCGGTTAGCTCCATCCCATCTCCCATCCACTATTGCATATGCCCCCTCCCTTAGGGGCAATCTGTATTTACTGCCACCTTATCAGCTGCACTAGAACCAGGCCATGACCTAGAGCCTCTTCAGTCTCCTTTGGCCCTAGTAGGTGCTGTACATTCCCCTTACTTACCAGGGGCTCAGCCTCTTAGAGCCACTGAATGGCAGGCATATTCATCAAGAAATGTTCAGCCTTGTTAGCTATCAGAAAAACGGAAAACAAGAATTAGATACTATTTTACATGTATCACATCAGTAAAAATTAGGTCAAACTATACAAATAATTATAAGGATATGGGTTAAAAAAAAAAAAGGAATCTTCATGATCTAAAATGTCTTATGTAGCCATTATTCAACTTATTGCAAAATTAAACAAGCATCTAACCCATAACCCTATAATCTCATTCTATAAAGGGATTGTTATAAGAGTGATACCCATACCACTATTTACACTAGCAGGGAGTTGTAATTTTAGTTTAGTTTCTAACTCAAGAGGAATGGGCAAAGTATGGTAGATATATATGACAATTCATTTCTAAGGACAGAAGTCATACCTCTTAAAACACATGCCTACAGAGCAGAGCGCCAGGAAGGAACTGACAATCAGAGATGAAAAGAAAATATAATCAATGAAATAATCA
The DNA here is from genome assembly GCF_004348235.1 of Phoca vitulina. Taxonomy (NCBI): domain Eukaryota; kingdom Metazoa; phylum Chordata; class Mammalia; order Carnivora; family Phocidae; genus Phoca; species Phoca vitulina. The sequence continues at coordinate 17,386,438 of NW_022589735.1, forward strand.
CAAACGCTTCCTTGACCAGGCTAGTGACTAAGGAGAATTATGAACTTAATAGTCAATACTCTTTGGAAGGAAAAAAAAAAAAAAAAAGAAGTATTTCACCCACAAGTAAAATGGCTCAAATGATGTCTGGATCTAAGAGAAAGAATTGTTCTAAAGATCCTTTACTGTATTCATGTCCTATTGCTGCTATAGTAAAATAGAACAAATTTAGTGGCTTCAAATACAAATTTACTATCTTACAGTTCTGGAGGTCAGAAGTCTGATATGGGTCTCACAGCCTGAAATCAAGGTGTTAGCAAGATTGGTTCAGTCTCGAGGCTCTAGGGGAGAATCAGTTCTCTTTTCTTTTCTAGACTTTAGAGGCTGCCTGCATTCCTTGGCTCTTTTTACCTCCCTTCATCTTCAAAACACATCACTTCAACAACTGCCTTCACTGCCATATCTCTAGTCTACCACTCTCCTAACCCCCCCATTAAGGATTCTTTCAATTATATCAGCGCCACACAGGTAATCCAACATAATCTTCCCCTTTCAAAATCCTTAACTTACTCCCTTCACGAAGGCTCTTTTGACACTTAGGGTAACATATTCAAAGGCTCTAGGGAATGGGGGAGTGGACATCTTCCAGGGCCAGGGAGAGTGAATATTTCAGCTACCACAGCAAGACAAAAACAAAGCATGTCAGAGTAAATTCCCACCATAGTAAAATATGGCGAGGTAAGAATACAAATCCCGAACTAAACAAGAGTGATGGGGGCAAAGAAAGGCGCAGTCACCGTATAAACACACTGAGCAAAACAAAGCAGGACAAAATAAAGGAACAATCCCCAGTTTGAAATTAAACACAACCCAAGGAACAGAAGAAGAATTACATGAGAATTCTTCATGCTAGACAATTTAAGCAACTAGATTCAACAAAACAAGAGCTCCAGGACAAGATGACAAGTCAATGCAAACATACAAAAATGGGGAATTTAGAGCTGAGGGAAAAATAAAGACTCTAAACAAGGTCAAAACAGGATAAGTAAACAAATTAGAACCAGAAAGAAATAAGGTTTCAAAATGAAAAGCTGGCATATTGATTTGAGATAAGTGTAAAGGGAAGAGATAAATATATAATTAATTAGAAGACAATGAATAAAAAAAAGAAAGGCCAGATGACGATACTTAACAAAAAAGAGGTTAAGAAATAAACCAGACAATTATTCAAGATATAATACAGTAAAATAGCCCTAGAGTACAGAAAGAACTGAAACTACAAGTGAAAAGGGTACACAATTTTTATTTTCAGAAAAAAAATAAGAGGTGACAACTTACAGAAATTTATAACCCCCAGGTGTATATATATAATCTTAAAGGATAAGAGAAACAAAATTCTTTAGGTATCCTAAGAGAAGAAGCAAGTCACTTGAAAGGGCTTAACATTAAGCTGGCTTCATCATTCCATAAAGCAAAATCTATTGCCTGAAAAGAGTAGAGTAGTATCCTGCAGATACTGAAAGAAAGGAGGTGTGAAACTGCGATATTATTTGTAGCCAAGTTGTTCTCAAGTGCAAAAGCAACTGGCAGACATTGTCACATGTGTGTCAAATATTTTTTCAGGGAATACGTGTGTTACCAGAGCCATTCCTGAAAAAGTCAACTCTGTGATAGAGCCAACTCAAAAATGTCGTGAAAAAAGGACAAATGTAATACTCCGTGCCAAAAGATAGTCAAATTTTGACAGCATACAGCTGAGGGTGGAGGTAGGAGTGGGGCAGGAATTGACTGACACAGTTTTATTATACAGTTGCCTATGAAGAAAGTTTGGGTTTCAGGGCCTTTAAGGGCCAGTCTACACCTCCCGCCCCTGACTTTCTACCATCCTGTTGGGTCTTACCATGTTGGGTCTCCCACGCTATCGAAATTCCGATGGTACTTCTGCATGATTGTTTCTCATCTCTGTGCTTTTGCCCAAACTCTTCTTCCTCTTTTGAAAACTTGGGGTGCCTGGGTGGCTCAGTCGTTAAGCATCTGCCTTTGGCTCAGGTCATGATCCCAGGGTCCTGGGATCGAACCCCGCATTGGGCTCCCTGCTCGGCAGGAAGCCTGCTTCTCCCTCCCCCACTCCTCCTGCCTGTGTTCCCTCTCTCACTGTCTCTCTCTGTCAAAAAATAAATAAAATCTTAAAAAAAAAAAAAAGAAAGAAAACTCATACAACATCTGGGGCATAACTGTCATTGTATTTAGTATAGTAGATGGTTGACTGTTCAACTTTAAAGTTCCCCAGGTCAGGAATTTCAATGTGTATATCTCTGTACACTCAGTCTAACATGGTAATGAGTGCTCAGTATCCTCTTGCAAGTAAAAAAAAAAAAAAGAAAGAAAGAAAAAAAAAAGCCATACATAGATAATTATAAAATTTTAAGAGCAAGCAGAATTTTCAGCAATATATCATCCATGAGCCATAATTGAAAAGGCATACAAATATAACAATGAAATCCAGCCAATCTGGACATAACTTTTTAAAAATCCCTCAAATATTATGAATGTGACTGGGCAAGAGCAATGAATCCGTTTAAATACAAAATACAAAAATAAAGCAAGTACAGGGGCGCCTGGGTGGCTCAGTCCTTAAGCGTCTGCCTTCGGCTCAGGTCATGATCCCAGGGTCCTGGGATCGAGCCCCGCATCTGGCTCCCTGCTCCGCGGGAAGCCTGCTTCTCCCTCTCCCACTCCCCCTGCTTGTGTTCCCTCTCTCGCTGTGTCTCTCTCTGTCAAATAAATAAATAAAATATTAAAAAAAAATAAAAAATAAAAAATAAAAAAAATAAAGCAAGTGCAGAGATTATGGTTACAAAGGAAATGCAGATTTTAAATATGTTTACAAAACAGAAATAGCTACAAAATCTAAAAGAGAGAGAAGAGGTGAGTACAGATGCGTTACTTTTATCTTTAATGGCAGGATTAAATTGATACTAAGAGTGAAACTTAAAATTATACCTATCTCAATATTTTTTAAACCTTATTTCTTAATCATAAGGAGTATTTTAAGAATGAGTAAATTTGTGTTTATGAAACATTTCAAGTTCAACACTGGTAGCTTCATTCCTATTTCATTTTTTGATAAGTTCAAGTATAAATTTAATATTTTAATTAGTTGTAGCATAATTCAATTTCTGCAAAATAACTTCTGTTCCTCTTTCCATCCATCCATCCATCCATTTATCTGTCCAGTTGTATACAGGCATAAATGAGGGTATTCAACTAGCTTGATATTCAACAGATGTTGAAAATGGTTACATTTAATAATTTGAAGTAATTTTTAAACTTATAATTTTTAAGAACTTTTGAATTCCCATTTTAATATGTAGTACTTAACCAAAAACACTAAAATTCATCCTAAAAGTTAAAAAATAATGTAAATCTGGGGAGAACAGTTTGCAAACTTTGGATAATTAATTTATGATTCCTTTTTTTAAAGTATTTTTGCTTAATAATAAGTAATCACATCTTTCAAAGTTTCCAAGTTGTAAAGGGATATAATAGCCTTGATAAAGTTTTATGTGACTGTCCTCTTATAAATACAAGATGAAATTTATGTGATAATGAATTAGACTGTAATTATGTGAGATATCAACCAATAAATGAAAGCACAGCAACACATTCAATAACATTACTTATGTACTTTATCTGGTACAGGATCCAATGATCGAGAAATGCATAGGAACATAATTATGTAACTGACTGCCCCATGAGGTACCCTGTCCTGAAGACATTCTCACAGGTCAACACAGTTTATTTATTTATTTTTACGTAGGCCCTCTAACATTTAATAGTAATTCACAAATTCTTCTAAATGGACAGCTACAATTATACATAGTTGGGCTAGTCAATGATAAATTGCCTCCTACTGAATTTTTAATAGGAAAAAAAATCCTCAAGAAGTAAGATATCCTTCTAAATGTAAACCCTATAAGAGCTGGATCTATGATCTACCTTGTTAACTGCTACAATTCTAGTATCAGCAACAGTCATAGACATTTGAGATTTACTGAGCAAAAATATATATAAATCTATAAGTGAATAAAGATGAATGAATTCAGATAACTGGAAGTGTGTTGAGCTTTTCTCCAGCTTTAATTAACTAACATATTATGTGAAGAAACAATGTTTCTCATAATCAAACATATCTATTTTGACAAAGAATATTTTAACTTTAAAATTCATTTACATACATAATTTATTCTCACAAAAGAATGGCTCTTAGTCATAATTTAACAAGAAGAAAGGTTAAGAAAGCCTCAGAGTTAGGCAATCTGCTTGGTCATATGACTAGTGAGTGTGGAAAGTCTTTCTGCTAAATTCACATGAAATGAAATTGGTCTCTCCTTGAACCAGGAGCAGCCGTATTTTGTTTTGAATGCTTCTCTTAATACAGTATAAGCTTACTAGGGCCACTACTTAGCAGGTTAATGTATCACTGGAAATTTTGACTTGATGAACCAGCTATGGGATTTTTAACAATGCTTATCTTTTTAACACTCCCAAAAAGCAGATTTTATAGAGGTCAAAGACACTGACTGGAATGGCATTTGCTTGATGCCAGCTCTCAAGAGGAAACTTAAATAATAAATGTCACACCCTCCTGCTATCAAGTCTCCCTATTGATGCAAAGCTATCCAAAGAGAAGTGTGAGGGTGAGTACAAGAAAGAAAAAAAGAAAGCAAAAAGAAGGCTGTTAAGTCAGCCTTCTCAACAATCTTTGTCTATTTGGCTTTTGCCTCTGACAATTGGTAGAAGGTAGGATGAAGATCAGAGGATTGAGTAAGCAAGAAAAATGTGAGAGAGGGCTGATATCCCTAACCTCCCTCCAGTATTCTTTTGAATTCTGCCTTAACTCCGTATTGAATCATAGCCGGAAGGAAAAGGGACAAGTGAGGTTAATTTCTGTAATGGTCTCTCTTGAATCATATTTATGACTGTAAAGCACGGCAGCTTAAGAGCATGGGCTTGGGGGTGAGCCTTAAGTGCGAATCCCAAATCTGTCACTTAGTACTAATTGGATGTTGGGTAAGCAAGTTGAACTTCCGATGCCCCAATTTCTTCCTCTTAATATGGTGGCAATCTTATGGAGTTGAAGATTAAGTAATAAAAGTATTAATACACTTCCTGAATGATTGTTAACACTTGATAAAGATGCATCAAGAGTTGACTGTATGCTGAGTGTTTTCACACAAGATGGGTATAAAAAATTACAAATCTAAGTTAAAATGTCAGGATTTAGCACTGAAAATTGGGCAAATGCAAACTGAAGACATCTGAAATAGCTAATTTACGTTCAGCACTTACTCTGTTTAAATATTTTCACATCCTACTTAATTTTAATGATGCTAGTCATTTAAATCAATTTCCCTTCTCTGTTCTCCCTTATTAGTCCAAAATGGCAATTCTCACTTGCTTCCGACAATCTGATGAAAGAATTGCTTTTGTAAAATTCTCTTGAAAATTGGCATTGTGCTGCTTTGATGAATATGTTTCCATTTTCATTTAAATGCACTTTAAAATGGGTGCTCTGACCGATTAGATGTAAAACGTTATACGTTTTCTGGCAAGGGCTGTCTTTTACTACCTGTGGTGATAAAAACATTTCTTCCTACAGTGATAAAAGGATATTTAACATTTCATTTTGTCAAATTACCTGTAGTTAAGTTCTTTTTTATGGGAGTTTGCATAAAAGGAAAAAGTAATGTTCTACAAGTTTTTAATAAACTAACCCAATCACCCCAGGAGAAAGTCGTTACTCACCAACAGATGGTTTGCAAACATAAACCTTTTCACAGAGGCATCAGTGCTAAATGCTTGGTGCCAACATTGGAGATTTCTTGAGGGATCTGTTTTATTTTATTTTTTAAACTACAATTAAAAAGTAATTTTTATTGGGCGCCTGGGTGGCTCAGTTGGTTAAGCGACTGCCTTCGGCTCAGGTCATGATCCTGGAGTCCCTGGATCGAGTCCCGCATCGGGCTCCCTGCTCAGCAAGGAGCCTGCTTCTCCCTCTGACCCTCTCCCCTCTCATGTGCTCTCTCTCTCTCATTCTCTCTGTCTCAAATAAATAAATAAAATCTTTAAAAAAAAAAAAAAGTAATTTTTATTTGTATAATTTATTATCTATACACCCATAACAGAAGTTTATCTTAGTTTGGCTAACAGGAATAACTTAACAAAGGTGATCTATTTTCTCTTTTATTTCTTTTTTAAGATTTATTTGAGAGAGAGAGCAAGCAGTGGGGAGGGGCAGAGGGAGAGAGAGAGAAAGAGAAGCAGGGTTCCCGCTGAGCAGGGAGCCCGAAGTGGGGCTCGATCCCAGGACCCTGGGATCATGACCTGAGCTGAAGGCAGACGCTTAACCGACTGAGCCACCCAGGGGCGCCAAAGGTGATCCATTTTCAATTGCTATAATTTCCTCCTAATAATTTTCTATTATTATTTTAAATTTACCTTGACATTTATTTTCAAGGCAAAAACACTAGAGCTGAACCTGTGAAATGCATTTCATGATAAGCACAAATGAAAAATATGAGATAATTATAAACCCAAAATCATCATAGAGGAAATATTCTGGAGCATATTATTAAAAATGAATTTAAATATATACTTGATTTGTAAAAGGCTTATGTAAACATAACTTGAACACACTTAAAAAAGAAAAACAGAGACAAAACAAACTTATTTCTATGACTATTCTGAAGAGGTTGAGTCAAATACTATGTTTAAATAATAGGTTAGTAAAAAAAAAAGAAAGAAAAAAATTTTAGATGGAAATGTTCACAGAGTTCACTAATCACTCATCAAATGTACATTCTTCCCCTAAAACAACAATTTTAAATTGTTATTCGAAAGAATAGCACCTCTTGCTTGCTTCCCATAAACAACGAGGGGGTAGCTGCAATTGTTTAAATTTTTAAAGAGACAGATTCTTGATCTCAGGTTTATTTTGAGGAAAAACTGCAGTTTTGCTATTCAGGGCCAGTTTTTCCCTGTAATTTTTTCTAGAGCTCTTGGATCCAGAGAAAGAACAGGAAAGCACAGATTCAAACTTCCTGTCTTCAGTCCTTGAATAATTTTTGCCGTTTCCGCTAACCCCACAGGCTTCAAGGATGTCTTTTTTGGGTAACACTCTTTGGGGCTTTTCTGTTCCTTAACTGAAGAATGGCAACCACCTTCCCTCTTTCAACATGAACAATGATTTTCCCAGTGAAGAAGCTACCACCACTGTCGAATCACTACCCTCAGACATGGAAGACGGTAAAATTTTTCTTCTTCATATCATTCTTCCCCATCACTCATACTACCAAGAGGGGTCTCAGACTTTTTTTTTTTTTTGGTTCACTTAATGTTTTCACATGTTGGGGTCAGCCAGTGTCCTCTAGAATTCAGGGGGAACTACAAAGTCTCTTTCAGAAGGCTTTGATGGAAGATTTGGAATGGGCACTCACTTGGGCCCAAGTTCCATCTTTGCTGTTTTTTTCCTTTAAATGATTTACTGGTTTGTCAATATTTTCGCTTCTTTTCATGTTTGCTCACTGATAATTACTTCACACCATAATTTACTTGCATCATAATCATAATCATTAATTTACTTGTCCTTAGAATAATTTTCTTCTGAAGCATTCTTTAAGGACTTGACTTCAACAACCTTCTGTATTGCATCTTTGAAAGCTTTGATGGCAGCTTTTAGCATCCTTTACATTTTTTATGAAAGCCAGTGAATCCTGCTGAAGACAAAGCAGAACTCGAATTTTTAGATTTTTAGACAGATAATACCTTGAAGAAGAAGGAACTGAGGTGATAAAGCAAACCAAAAGTTTATTTGGGGTCTTTAGGAATTTGAATCGGGGAGACAGAGATTCAGGACGGAAATGAAATGTGCTCCAAGGGGGAAGGAGAAAGACAGAGTTTACACAGGCAAAACTACATGCTTGTACAAGTTGTTTTGAAAAAATTATGATGGACATAGGTAAAAATAATTAACGTTGATCTAGACAGGCCAGGTTACCATGCTAATTGCTAGGCTGGAGTATGGCAAAATAAGCCTCACTCGGAGAATTCCAACAGGATGCGCTGTTTGTGGTTGGCAGTCTAAAAAGTTCATGTTCCATCCAAGTATGGATAAGCATAAGACTAACCTGCTCAGGGGCCTCCCGGCTCCCATTTGTGGCCTCTTGACATTCTTGACTTCATTTCAGATGCTTCTGTTCACAATATCAATTTCACTCCCTTTATTTAAAACAGATGAATACATAAAATTACTTTTACTGTCAAAGTGGTAATTACTGTTAAAGTAGGATAAGATTCCAAATATCTCCATTTCCAATGCTCCTTCCACAGTATCATAACTGCTGCTTAAGGATTTCTTTATGTTAAGTCTATTCATGGAATTAATCATTTAAAGAAGAATAGGGAGAAGGAAAGGGGAGGTGGGGGAGGAGGAGGAAGAGCAGGAAGAGAAAAGGAAAGATTTCTTACTTTATTGCTTCCCCTCTACAGTTGACCCTTGAAAAACATGACTTTGAAATCTAAAGGTCCACTTATACACAGATTTTTTTATAAAAACAGTACAGTATGTAAGTGTATTTTCTCTTCCTAATGATTTTCTTAATAGTATTTACTTTTCTCTACCTCACTTTATTTAAGAATACAGTACGGAATACATATAACATACAAAATCTGTGTTAACCAACTGTTCATGCTATTGGTAGGGCTTCTAGTCAACAGTGGGCAACTAGTAGGTTAAGTTTTGGGTGATTCAAGTTATACATGGATTTTCCACTATGAGGGGGGTGGTGTCCCAACCCCTGTGTTGTTTGAGTATCACCAGTACTAGGATTTCTTAATTTTCCTCAAATATCTAATATGTCTGAAGGTTCTAGCTCAAAGTCTATTCTCTCTTTGCAAACTCTCCTGAAAATTCTCATTGATTTCATTACTTCAAGCTGTCAGTTGTCACCTCCCACCTCCATGAAGGGAAGTCTCAAGTGTGTATCTGCAGCCCTCTTATGGCTTTAACCACTCTTCAAATTCCACTTTAGGTGAACAAGAACCACTGGAGATGTCAGCGAGCAAAGGAAAACAAGATTTAAAAAGTGTCAAAGAAAACATCCAAGTCCAGACATTAGTAAGGATAACGTTACTGGGGGAGACTACTGCAATTAGAGAATGCATTGACCATCTGATTCCTAAGTGTCTTAAAGGTCAGACAGAAAGGACATTTTTAGGGAGGAGCAAACAAGACCACAAAGAACCATGTGTGAAGGAGAGGGATGAACAGGTGGCATGATCAGACAGTTGAGCAAGAAATATTTTTATGTGTGCGTTTTCTTTTTGGTCCTCATTCTTGGGAGGGGCCATAAAGGAAGAGCTGTTTTATGTTCTAGTGCCTTGCAGAACCTCAGAAGCAAGTCAGAGATCAGAGGGGAAGATAAAAATCCAACTAAATTTTAGCGAAGTCACATGACTGGGCATTTTGTTCAGATCCATCAGTGAGAACAAGCAGGGCAGTTAATCATTCATGAAACAAAGAATGGGGATTTAGAATCTCTATGTCTAGACTTGTCAAGGGTAATCAAGGGGAACACTGCAAAACTTACCTACGTCATACAGAGAAGGGTGGTTCTTTGCATCGCACTGTTTCCTGGAAAGCAAAAAGATAGGGGGATTTCTTAATCATTGCTATTTTCTGGGAGTACAGAGATCAGATAAAGTTGAACACCGCCAAAACAAAACCAGACTTTCCTTTTACCTCATGAATATTATTTTACCTCATGACAATGTTTCCCCATCCTACCTTCCCTGTTCTCATCAGTACTATTACTAAGAGTTCAGCGGCTCTGTGACCAGCGCCCACTCAGAGCATTTTTAAAGTGATTGCCCTTGATCACAAAGCACTCCACATTGATGCAGGTAAGCTACCATGTGTGCTTAGGATAAGTGATGGGCATTTCCTCCTTCTCCACCTCCTTCTTGACCACCACTATTGTATCTAGAATAACCCTCAACTTTGGAAAGCTATTACCACATCTCCAGAAGATTAAATCCAAAATAGTTTTCTATCATCAGAAATCTCTACCATGTACCATTCAGCATACTCATACTACTCCCTATTTGATTTTTTTCTGGCCCAATTTCCTTATTTCCTAAAATCCCTTTCACTGTGCTTTCAGGAATGCCCATTGACACCAACTCACTATGTGTCCCCAACTTCCTCTCAGTGTGTTTCCTGTCCATCACCTTGATGACATTGTTCTCCCATGGCTTCTCAAGTGGACACTGCTTTCTCCCCTACCTAGGGTCCCTTCAGCTTCAATCATGACGGCGGGGGGAATGAGAGAATTCTGTTGGTATATTTATCAGGTTGATATTACATTTATAAATAAATTTATGGATAATTGACGCCTTTTTGGTGTTAAATCTACATATCACAAAATACTGAAAGCATTTTAATTTTTTCAAGTCTCCTTTAGGTTTTTGGTTTCTTCAGAACCACTTTAATTTTTCTCATCTAACTTACTGCTAGTTAAGTGTATTTAAAGGTATTTTAGGAGCACCTGGGTGGCTCAGTAGGTTAAGCATCTGCCTTTGGCTCAGGTCATGATCCCGGGGTCCTGGGATCAAGCCCCGCAATGGGCTCCCTGCTCAGTGGGGAGTTTGCTTCTCCCTCTGCCCCTCTCCCTGCTCATGCTTTCTCTCTCTCTTTAATAAAAAAATAAAATCTTTAAAAAAAAAATAAAGGTATTTTACAGGGTGCCTGGGTGGCACAGTTGGTTAAGCATCCAACTCTTGGTTTCAGTTCAGATCTGATCTCAGGATCATGAGCTTGAGCCTCAAGTCGGGCTCCGGGATCAGTATGGAGTCTGCTTGAGATTCTCTCTCCCTCGCTCTCTGCCCCTACCCCCCACATGCATGCTTTCTCTCTCTCTCAAATAAATCTTTAAAAATAAAAAATAAAGTTATTTTACTTTGCTGTTTTAAATGGGATATACCCTTCAATATGTTGTCTAGCAAAATGCTTTTATGTGTGAAGATTATCGATTTATATGTTAATTTTATGTTCAGCTTAACCCACAATTCTTGTTCTCCTACTATATTTAACTTGGCTAGCTGTGTTAGCTAATACTTCAAATAAAATGTAAGCAGTAATGGTAATAGTGACCATTTTTATATGTTTATTATAGAAGGAATATCCCATTTTTCTCTCCTAAGTTATTGGATTTTTAATCCACTGTAAACATTTTTGTCATGTTAAGTAAATAGTAACCAGTTTTAATTTTATCTAATCACTTGAAAATCAAGAACAGATGTTAAATTCTGTGAGATGCTTTTTCCGCATCTATGGAGATTTATCATATGGGGTTTATCTTTGCGTATTATATGATGAATATTACTACCATACCTCTTAATATTGAATAATACCATGTTCTTGGAATAAATTCCACCCTGGTCATGATGTACTGTCTTTGTTATGACAGAGTTACTTGGCCTTTTCTCCTAGTTGATATATTTCTTCTTGGGTTGTATCCATTCTGCAATTGAACTTATTTGTTGAGTTGGTTTTTTTCATCAACTATATTATTTTTCAGACTCAGTATTTTCAGTCAAGACTTTTAATGTCTTATTTTTCTTGATTCATGTTTCTATTATTATCCCCTGTATTTATTCTGCCTTTTCCTATAAATCTACTTTAACTGGTTAAATGGTCTATTTTGTTATCTCTTTTCACTAATGGTTGCTCTGTGAAAACAGCTTTTAATGTTTTCTCTCTGATTTCATATTTTCCTGGGGAAACTGGCTCATTAGCCTAGTAATATGAATCCATATAGAGAGATCAAGATCCAAGTCCCAGCCTCCAACTTTGGAGGATAGAAATGGCATCATTTCTCAGGGCAAAGAGCACTGATACTTCTTTTTCCATGGGGTAAATCACTATCCCTTGTGTTGCATTGTTATTTACTCCCATCTTCAACTTGGGCATCTGAGAATAATTCTGATGTTACCTTACTAGTCCTGGTTAGCCCAGTGCTAGATGTTTTTTGTTTGTTTTTTGTTTTCTGCTTTAAGAAGCGAATATTGTGGCACCGATCCACAAAAGTCAATGATAGGAAGACCGTATCATACTTAAAAACCTCTTCCGATCCATACTCACATAGGCAATACTTTTCCCTATCTCACTCCTGGATGCTATTTTAATAGACACCTGTTACCCAACAACTTATATTTCTCACCCTTGGTGATTCTTATTTTTTATAATAGTTTAACAAACCCATCAGCCTCCTTAAGCCTTTGGTATCATGTCCACAACAGGGATTGTGCAAGGAAAAATGAAGGTCCATGCTAGTTTACCATATTTGGAGGAAACAGAAGTCTCATTGAATTTTTACCAAGAATTTGTTTCTTTAGTCATTAGACTGATTCAAAGTAGTTAAGGGCTGAAAAGTGACTGAGGCAACTTGATAATACTTGTAGCAATTGAGTTCAGGCACAGCAGTATATTTGAAGTAAAAGACTGACTTATTTTAGTTCAATATTTCACCAGGTTTGATAAGATACCAAGGCCAAGACTGTCCAATCCCAGAATGCCTAGCCATAGTTAGAGCTATAACTGAACTCAGCTGATCCCCAAAGATGTGTCCCAATGACTCTCTTTCCCAAGAAACTAAGTAAAGTGTATATGAAATTAGTTCATATTGCTACTGGTACAGTTGCTGAAATTCTCTGATGGAAGTACTTTTCTTCTCCAAACAGAAGCATCCACTTCCTTGGTGACTTAGAGGTTTTCAGAACACCATCTCCCACTTTCTGTTTTGTAGTTGTTCTGCCTCCCTGAAATGTTGAGAATCTGTAACCCTACAGACTCTTTAATTTGACTGACTGATTCCTTCCCCACCCTATCAATGAGAGAGCATTAAAACTCATTTCATTCATAATTTATAAATCTATATGTCAGTATACAGGTCCACTCATTTAAGGGGAGAAATACCCATGTCTAGTTTCACCACTATGATCAGCTAATTTGTAGTCAGACTAGCAATCTAGAAATCTGTGTTTCCCTATGAGCTGGAGTTTGATAGCTGGGTATTACCAACAAATCTCAGCTATAGCCAAGTGCTGGGAAAATGTGGATTCTGCTCTCTCCACTGAAATTTAAATGTCCTGTACTAGGTTCTTCCTACTGGTGGTGGGATATGAGATTGTATGTCCTTCTGCTAAGTCAGAGTAGACCTCTTATGATAAAGCTCCTGTCCAAGAAAACCATCTAATTATTCATGTCCCTCTCTCACCCTCTTCCAGCAGCAACAATTTCTAGGTCAAACAGAAACCCAAAGAACAATAACTCAACAATAATAATACACAGGTGACTTTTCATACTTCACTTGGACTTTAATGTGCCTGTCTGTTCTGGCTGCATGTTTGGGTGGTCTCATTCCTCTTCCCTGTAGTGGTTGTTATTCTTGGTTTATCACTGTAATCCCTGGGGAGCTTTTAAAAATACTGGTGCCTTGTCCCACCCACTATCTCTGCCCTCACCTCTATTTAATTGGTCTGGAACATGACTTGGGGCATTGTGATTTTAAAAAGCCCCCCAGATGATTCTAAAATGTGGTCAGAGTGGCTAGTGCCTCATTTAGAATTTTTCTTCCAGCTTGTATTTAATCCCTCTTATGAGACCAGATGTGGGTTTTCTTCCACAGATCGGGACTGGCTACATAAATTGTGCCACACAGTGCAAAATGAAAATACAGACCCCCTTATCCAAGAATTGTTAAGAATTTCAAGTCTATGACAGAAGAATATTAAATCCAGCCTGGGATCTGTCTGAACTATGCACAGGCATCTTGTCCATTAAGCTAGCCCTGCCTGAGACCAAATGGTAATAGTTAATTGCTTTTCCTCTTGTGTGTTTTTTTTTCTTCCATTATTTTTCTGTCTCCCTACTCAGTCTCCTTAGCCCATTCACTTATTCTTCAGATGGCATTATCCTTTTCCCACACCCTACCCCAGCTTTGGTAGGTACAGGTAGTATTATTAAGAGCAACCCGAGTCATGGGAAAATCTCCTATCTCCTTCCTTGGCCACTCCTTTTTGAAGTAGGCACTGTCCTCCTTTCCTTATTTGGCTGTTGCTGGGACTATTTTTGAAAAGTATATTTTAAGATTTATTTTGATAGGTTTTAGGGAATGAAGATAATTAGACACAGCTTTTCCACATTTTTACCCAGCACACATTTTATAATTTTGATTTTCTCTATTGTAATGTAACTTGTTATGTTTAAGCAATGAAATCATTAATTTTCAAGTGAAAATTAATCAAGACAAAGAGAGTGAGAAAAATGACAGAAGAATATTAATTTTTTTCTTCTAATCCATGAGAATGGAATGTTTTTCAATTTTTTTGTGTCTTCCTCAATTGCTTTCATAAGTGTTCTGTAGTGTTCAGAGTACAGACCCTTTGCCTCTTTGGTTAGATTTATTCCTAGGTATCTTATGGTTTTGTGTGCAATTGCAAATGGGATCAACTCCTTAATTTCTCTTTCTGCTGTCTCAGTGTTCGTGTATAGAAATGCAACTGATTTCTATGCACTGATTTTATATCCTGACACACTGCTGAATTCCTGTATGAGTTCTAGCAGTGCTGGGGTGGAGTCTTTTGGGTTTTCCACATAAACTATCATGTCATCTGCGAAGAGTGAGAATTTGGCTTCTTTGCCAATTTGGATGCTTTTTATTTCTTTTTGTTGTCTGATTGCTAAGCCTAGGACTTCTAGTACTGTGGTGAGAGTGTAGCAGTGGGTATTCTTAAAACAAATCTCCTTTCATCGGCTAAAGAAAAATGAAGAATAATGTAACTCCCAGATACTTAATAAATATATGTAATTTTGTGTGACGTTCTGGACTTATTTTCCTCCTGCCACACCCGCCCATTTCAATTTCAGCTTCTTCTCCCTCTCAGCACTTCCAAAAACTTTAAGAAGGGACAACACAAGATGCATGTCTGGAAAGAGATTTAAGGATCATAGAAACAGAGTCCATAATAATCATCACATCCTTCAAGATGAAAGCCTTTTTTGACTCTTGGGCCAGGACTGCAACGGAATTTCAGGACCCAGCGCTCCCTTTCCCTCAGAAAGATGGAGCTGTCAGCATCTCTGACAGGACTCTGCATCTAATACCCAGCTGACCTTGTGGTGTGAAGAGGATTTACAACACACAGGGAGTGGGGAAGGAGCCAACATCACCGTGATAGAGTGCTATGTCAAATAAACTGGGAGAATTGCTGCTCAGTCAGGATCTCAGGGAGACTTTAATCCTCACTAGAGCAGAGCTGAAGTTTATATGACAAGCAGATGTGAAATCTCTTCTGGGAATTCAGCTGACAGGGGCACTGAAAAAGGAAAATAAAGGCCCACTAGTATGAGAGATGTGATAGTAAGCCTAACAGGTTAATGGGATTCTACTTGGTCTGTGGCAACTGATATGCTGTAATTTGCTGAAATATTTCCTTCCTCTCTTTTTAGCCATGTTCTTCCAATTCTTTAAAGTCTGGCTCAAGTCCAGATGCCTACATAAAGTTTTCCCTGATGGCATCAACACTATTCTTTTCTGAATTTCCCCTTATTGTCAATCCACAATTTAAAAAATATACATTTTACTCTATTCTGTTCTGTTGATAAGTCAATTATTTTGTAGATTAGAAAGCCAATAATACAAAATGCTTATGGATGGTTTAATATATGCATGTTTTGTCGCATGAACTAGAATGACTGATCCTGTGGGGAGCACCACTAACAAGCCCTGTCTAGTCATTTAGATCCTAATGATGCTGGATGCAATGCTAGAAACCTATCGTATAACTCTCAGTAAAACTGGGTATTATTGCATATGTTGAAAGGCAGATATAATTTGTCAGTTCTGAATGAACGTTAGTTTAGGCAAATGTAATTCTTCTGAACCAGGAAAAAACTTAGTAGACATAATTTTTTTTTTAAAAAGATTTGAAGGTTTGCTTAACTATGCAAAATGGGTGAAAAGCAAAGGGAAAGAAGGAAACAGAAATCAGGAACACAGAGCAGCCTGATACTGTGTGAAGTAAATGCAAATATCTTCCTCAGCCTCCGTATCAGTACTGTGTTCAAATCTCACAAGTTAGTTTTTCTTCTAAGGCAGTTGACACGTTTTAAATGTTGATTCCATAGTACAGTTTCCTTGTAAAACGAAGGCCTATCTTGTGGTGGGAATTTAATATGGATCAAACAAACTGAACAACAAAAATACCTTTACCAAATACCACAAATCCATTTTGTGGTAAAACCTTGCTCCCCGGGGGAGAAATCAAAACAAGAGAATAATCTAATTATTTCTAATTTTGGCACAATAATAAATTTAGTGGCCTGAGTTCAAATTTTTAAAAGAAAGAATATACCAACTTGGGACAAAGAAACCATGAGTAAATTTCTTTTTTTTTTCCGAGCATAATTAGTGTAGTTTTTGAATTAACTCTACCTCTTTCACGGATTTAAATATAACATGAACACTGGGGCCTGGGTAGTTCAGTAGGTTGAGTGTCAGACTCTTGGTTTTGGCTCGGGTCATGATCTCAGGGTAGTGAGATTGAGCCCCGCATGGGACTCCACACTCAGCGTGGAGTCAGCTTGAGATCCTCTCTCTCCCTCTACCCCCCAATCACACACGCTCTCTCTCAAATAAATAAATATTTTAAAAATTTGTAATTTTATGTACTTTATAACGGTCTTTTCCTTTAATTCATTCCAAGGGCTCTGGCTTCCAATTACCCCCGGAAGCAAGCATATATGAATGATTACTTTTCCAACGAAATATACCTTGTGTCATCTCTCATCTCTTTTGCACCTCCATCCTTAATTCTCAAGCGCAGTCCAACAAGCCAATTCTCCTCCACATGCAAGAAAAGGCCTTACTATTCCTTCCTCTTCTTTACCTGAAAACTATTATTTTCTAATTCAAGTTAACATTTTGGGAAAATCCAACTCAATTTCTTCACATTTCATCAATTTTACTGAATTTTCATAATGATATTTAGTTTTAGCTGCCCTAAATTCCACAGGGCAGATGTGGAGTATTAAGAGTAAAGGATGCCAGAGCTATTCAAAGAATGGTAGAGTAACAAATGAAGGACCACAGCCATTAGAAATTTTTAAAAAATTCAGAATCTGTGGCTGTATAATTGAATTGAGATGGGCCACAGGATTCTGGCATAGAGACCAATGGAAATCACAGAGCCTCTCAGCTATTGACCTTTAAGAGTACACATCCTTAGAACACATGACTTTCTTTGACTAAACTCAGGATACATTTATATTCTCAGAGTTTATGTGCCCAGTCATTTAGGATGCAAAGTGTACCAAATCTTAAGTTCCTATAAGACACTTTGATTCACTCCTGTGGTTACTCTGATTGCTTTGTCTTGTTTGAATGATTTTCTATTCACCTGATTCATCTCTTCTATTACATTAATAGATCCTTGGAAACCAGGAGTATATTCCCAAAATACAATATACACTTACATAGTTTAGAAATTGTAAATAAAAATTTGTTATCTAGTCTGTGCCTAGAAAATAAAAATAGTAGCAATGAAAAAATATAAGATTCAATCTATCAGTTGATCATTTTAGATGTAGAACACTAAACAGTAATTGTCAATGATATCTTCCACTCAAGGAAATGAACTACTTCAAGTAAATTGACTGGTTACTTTGGTAATTTGGTAGCAAACTGAATTAAAAATAGCTTAAAATGATATTAGAAAAAATTATTTATAAATTTGATTCAAAAGTATAATGTTAAAAAATTAAAGAAATAATATAATCTGGTACCATGGGATTAATAAGGAAATGGAGTGCTTTGACAATTTTAACAAATTGAAGAAAGTCATCTTTAAAACATGTCTTCTCAAGAGATAGCTAAACTATTGAAAATGCACAAAAAATAAGGAAAATATAAATGTAAAATAATCAGTGTTCATGTAATTCACAAATTTCAAGGTATGTAGATCAAAGTATTTTACATGTGTATATAACCACAATAAAGAACAAAATGATGACTCCTCATTGAATATTTCCAATGAAAAAATAAAATTATCATCATCCAGCTTATTTTCATGACTACTTTCTTAGGCTAAAATATGAAATGCTCATAAGTAAGACAATGCCTTGATAGTAGTCAAGTTAATTCTGAATATTAGATAAACTCATGAAAAGGGTATTAAATGTATTCCAAATACCTTTTATTTTAATAATTAATATTAATTAATTAATATATAATTAATATTAATTAATATTAATTAATTAATATTTAATTAATATTAATTAATAAAGCAAAATGTTGTAAAATTTAACATTGACATTCTAGAATTATCTTCTTCAACTGAAAAATCTTTCTTTAAATGTCAATTTTAAAATATGTCATTATTATGCAGATTTAAGGGCATTTACTAAAATTATTTTTTATCAGCACTTTACTCATTTTGGGTACATAACTGAATAATTTGGATTCTGACCTTTTAAACTTGTGGTATAAAATCAAAATTCTAAGCTAAGAAGATATACACTCAATAGGCATGTTATGCACACAACTGTCGAAATAAAAAAGTGATTTTATTTAAGAAAAAAATGGCTTCATTCACAAATCAATCAACATGATAGAACACATTAATAAGAGGAGAGAGAAGAACCATATGGTCCTCTCAATCCATGCAGAAAAAGCATTTGACAAAATACAGCATCCTTTCCTGATTAAAACTCTTCAGAGTAGGGGCGCCTGGGTGGCTCAGTCATTAAGCATCTGCCTTCGGCTCAGGTCATGGTCCCAGGGTCCTGGGATCGAGCCCCGCATCTGGCTCCCTGCTCCGCGGGAAGCCTGCTTCTCCCTCTCCCACTCCCCCTGCTTGTGTTCCCTCTCTGGCTGTGTCTCTCTCTGTCAAATAAATAAATAAAATCTTAAAAAAAAATAACACTCTTCAGAGTATAGGGATAGAGGGAACATTCCTCAAGTTCATAAAATCCATCTATGAAAAACCCACAGTGAATATAATCCTCAGCGGGGAAAAGCTGAGAGCCTTTCCTTAAGATCAGGAACACGTCAAGGATGCCCACTCTCACCACTATTGTTCAACAGAGTACTACAAGTCCTAGCAACAGCAGTCAGACAACAAAAAGAAATAAAAGGTATTCAGATTGGCAAAGAAGAAGTCAAACTCTCTCTTTTCGCAGACGACATGATACTTTATGTGGAAAACCCAAAAGACTCCACCCCCAAATTACCAGAACTCATACAGCAATTCAGTAATGTGGCAGGATACAAAATCAATGCACAGAAATCAGTTGCTTTCTTACACACTAACAATTCAACTGTAGAAAGAGAAATTAGAGAAAAGATTCCATTTACTATAGCACCAAAAACCATAAGATACCTCAGAATAAACCTAATCAAAGACGTAAAGGATCTATCCTCTAGGAACTACAGAACACTCATGAAAGAAATTGAAGAAGACACAAAAAGATGGAAAAACATTCCATGCTCATGGATCAGATGAATAAACATTGTTAAAATGTCTATGCTACCCAGAGCAATCTATACCTTCAATACCATCCCAATCAAAATTCCAATGACATTTTTCAAAGTGCTGGAACAAACAATCCTAAAATTTGTATGGAATCAGAAAAGACCCTGAATCACCAAGGAAATGTTGAAAAAGAAAAACAAAGCTGGGGGTATCACGTTGCCCGATTTCAAGCTATATTACAAAGCAGTGATCACCAAGACAGCATGGTACTGGCACAAAAACAGACATACAGACCAATGGAACAGAATAGAGAACCCAGATAGGGACCCTCAACTCTATGGTCAAATAATCTTCGACAAAGCAGGAAAAAATATGCAATGGAAAAAAGACAGTATCTTCAATAAATGGTGCTGGGAAAATTGGACAGCCAAATGCAGAACAATGAAACTCGATCATTCTCTAACACCACACACCAAGATAAACTCAAAATGGATGAAAGACCTCAATGTGAGACAGGAATCCATCAAAATCCTAGAGGAGAACATAGGCAGTAACCTCTTTGACATCGCCCACAGCAACTTCTTTCAAGATACATCTCCAAAAGCTAGTGAAACAAAAGCAAAAATGAACTTTTGGGACTTCATCAAGATAAAAAGCTTCTGCACAGCAAAGGAAACAGTCAACAAAACAAAGAGGCAACCCACAGAATGGGAGAAGGTATTTGCAAATGACACTACAGATAAAGGGCAGGTATCCAAGATCTATAAAGAACTTCTCAAACTCAACACCCAAAAAACAAATAATCAAGTCAAAGAATGGGCAGAAGACATGAACGGCCACTTCTCCAAAGAAGACATACAAATGGCTAACAGACACATGAAAAAATGTTCATCATCATTAGCCATCAGGGAAATTCAAATCAAAACCACATTGAGATACCACCTTACACCAGTTAGAATGGCAAAAATTGACAAGGCAAGAAACCACAAATGTTGAGAGGTTGTGGAGAAAGGGGAACCCTCTTACACTGTTGGTGGGAATGCAAGTTGGTACAGCCACTTTGGTAAACAGTGAGGAGGTGCCTCAAAAATTTAAAAATAGAGCTACCCTATGACCCAGCAATTGCACTCCTGAGTACTGACCCCAAAGACACAGATGTAGTGAAAAGAAGGGCCATATGCACCCCAATGTTCATAGCAGCAATGTCCACAACAGCCAAACTGTGGAAAGAGCGGAGATGCCCTTCAACAGATGAATGGATAAAGAAAATGTGGTCTATATATACAATGGAATATTACTCAGCCATCAGAAAGGACGAATACGCAACTTTTACATCAGCATGGATGGGACTGGAGGAGATTATGCTAAATGAAATAAGTTAAGCAGAAAAAGTCAATTATTATATGGTTTCACTTATTTGTGGAACATAAGGAATAGCATGGAGGACATCAGGAGAAGGAAGGGAAAAATGAAGGGGGGGAAATCAGAGGTAGAGATGAACCATGAGAGACTATGGACTCTGAGAAACAAATTGAGGGTTTTAGAGGGGAGGGGGTGGGGGGGATGAGTTAGCCCGGTGACGGGTATTAAGGAGGTCATGTACTGCATGGAGCACTGGGTGTTATACGAAATCAAATTGTGGATCACCACATCAAAAACTAATGATGTATTGTATGGTGATTAACATAATAAAATTAAATTAAAAAATAAATAAATAAGAAAAAAATGGCTTCAATACTTCAATGACTTCATATCAAAACGATTATCAGAAAATATTTGTTGTGTATGTTTTCATTTAAAATGTTCTTCCAGGCGTGCCTGGGTGGCTTAGTCGGTTAAGCATCTGCCTTCGGCTCAGGTCATGATCCCAGGGTCCTGGGATTGAGCCCAGAGTCAGGCTCCCTGCTCAGTGAGGAACCCGCTTCTCCCCCTCCCACTCCCACTGTTTGTGCTCTGTAAAAACAAATGTGCTTCTGGCATTTACTTGATTCCCACTGAGCTGTCCTTAAGGCTACCTATATAATGTGTTTACTTATACTGGTTTACCAGAGGAAGAAAAAAAAAAAAAGGCAAGAGTTTACAACATGTTTCATGACCCAAATCTCCAAAACTCTTTGAAACGCTGCTCCAGGGAGACATGACCATTTTTGTTTTTGTGGTAAAATGGAAGCATGTGCTGCTTTCCTTCAGAGCAAGCGAATCCATGGTCTTCATTTTCTTTTCCTGAGGTATTACAATTGACTCTCAAAAACTCTCCACCAGTTATCTGTAACACACAAAATAATTCCACAGCTGTCCTAGGATCAATTCATAATTTCATTCTCTGTTGGAATTAAGTCTCTGTTATTTAGAATGTTAATTTAAAAGTATGCACATCAAAGAACCTATTGAGGGTCTAACAAAAAGTCACATAAATAAATAAGGTGAAAAGCTGAAAGCAACCCAAGCGTCCACTGATGGATGAATGGACAAACAAAATGTGGTATATACAATGATGGAATATTAAATCTCAAAATGGAAGGAAATTCTGACATATGCTACAAGATGGATGACCCCTGAGTGAAATAAGCCAGTTGCAAGAAGACAAATACTGTATGATTCCATTTATATGACATACCTAGAGCAGTTGAAATCAGAGACAGAGAGTAGGGTGGTAGTTGCCAGGGGCTGGAGGGAGGAAGGATGAGGAGTTATTGTTTAATGGGTAGAATTTCAGTTTTGCAAGATGTAAAGACGTTTATGGATGCATAGTGGTGATGGTAGAATAACAATGTTAATGTACTTAATGCCACTGAACTGTACACTTAACAATGGTTAAGATGGTATATTTTATGTGATACGTATTTTACTAATTTTTTTTTCATTTGTGGAGCACTGAAAACAAATAAAAATGGTGAAACCATGAATGGTGTAGTTGGATTTAAAATTGATCTCTGGAGTCAAATAGGGTTGAGTTTGAATCCGTTTTACTACTTACTGACTATATCCTTGGCCTCTCTGGCCTTCATTGGGAAGGGAATCTATATATGTTCATTACTGGGTTGTTCTGACATACACATGAGAAAACACTCAACAATTTCTCTTACAGGGTAAATCTGTACAAAGGAAAACTGACTGTAATGTGGCCTACTAGGGGATGAGGGAACAAGATTCGCCTTATAGAGACCGTTCTTGCTTTGATTCAACCCATATCAATCATTTCCAGGCAAAATGAATAACTGTGGCTACAACACAGATGCTGTACTTAAGTGGTTTGCACTTTACCCCAACAATGGACTATCTGTCTACCTATCTCTATCTATATATATGTCTATATCTTTGAATTAAGTAAGAAATCTGTGCTTAAGTCCTAAGGACGAAAAGAGAGAGTCCCACTATTCTTGAGCTAAAGCTAGATGAAATCAATGCCAGATTTGCTCAGGGATATGTAGATTTTATACCTATACACATGTAACTATAAAAATACGTTTGTTATGGAAATCTGTGCAAGAGGGAGAAATAGAACCTTTATTATTGTGAGTCATGAACTCTAGGACTCTTAAGAATTCTTTTCATATGAAAAAAATAAATAAATGACATCTTAGAAATACAATAAGTAAATATATGAGATTATCAGACGGACAAAATCTAACAAGGGGCTCACCCAACAGAGAGCTCAATAAATGTTTCTTTCCTTCCACCCTTTCTCTTCAGTGAACACAGTATATTAAACAGAAAGAAGAATAAAACTCAGAGAAGGAAATAAGAATAGGAAATTCAGGAGGCATCTGAATAAAAACAGGGAATACAGAACATCACAGGAAGCCTGGCTAAAGCTCTGTGATTAAATGTGTAAGATCAGGAGATTCCTCCCATGGTGAGATCCTTCTGAGGAAACCATTGGTTATTTGCTAATCTACGTTACATAACCAGGAGAATGTTATCTGAACTATACATTATATTTATATCTACATAATCCTCACAATTTGAATACCTTAATTGCAAAACATTCTGACTAAAATATTATCAATACTATATAATATTATTGCCACATGTTTCTTCTCTGGAGCTAAAACTGCCTTGCAGACATGAGCTGCCAGTCATTCTCTCCATACACTGTCAGAGAAGAGATCAACAGCCAAAGGAAGGGCCGAGAACACGGTGGGTGAGAGAGACTCCCAAAATCCAAAGAGATGCTTCATTTGTGAATCTTGGCAAGTTCAGCTCTCCTTGACTTGTGGGTCTGAGGTGCCTCACACTAGCTCTGGCCATGAAAGAGATGTGGAGATCAGTTTGTCCATATGAGGTGACATCAAAAAGAGGAACCAAGAGATGAAGATACAACACCATCTACTTCAACTGAGTGTTTTAACATTAACAGCTGCCTGCCAAACACCAACACTCCCATTCAACTGTAAATTAAGATGATTTCCAGGAAATCCAATTGCCCTGAGATTTTGGTCCTAGACATTTTAACCAATCTATAGCCTACTGAATTAAAGAAATTAAAACTAAGTAAGGAAGATGTAAGTGGAAATACAAACTTTCTAATTTCATGGAACTAGCTATGCAAGAAACATTGCAAACACTCACTGGAAGTACCTGAATGCTGACCCTGGGATTTTTGTTTTCATACAATTGCATGGTTTCAACTGTGTGAGTGTGCATGACTATGTCTAATGGTGGATGACATTTCATCTTCTGAGAGCAGAGTCCAGGGATAAAAGAGACCAGAACACTAATGGCAAATCTGGCAATATACTGTGTGTAACCTTTAGTAAAATCTCTTATATTCCCTAGGAATCAGCTTCTTCTTCTCTAATTAAAGGGTTGAACAAATAGTCTCTGAGGTTTATTCTGACAGTAAAGTTCTTTGAAATCTTGGTCGTTCCATGTGATTTCAGTCACGTGACTGATAAAACCATTTTTCCTCAAATTCTATTGGGGGAAACACTGTTTTTCCCGTCCTTACTCAAGATGTAATGGTGGGGGTTAGCTATAGGCCTTTCAAAGGCATGGCCATGATAATACTGCATAGCCCCAGTAATTTAAATTCAAATATATATCATTTCTACAACAACCTTTAGAAAAGCAAGCCATCGGCGTTCTAGTATCTCATTCTGTTTTATGAATCCTGTCTCCATATGATAAAACTTGCAAATAAAGAGAGTTTGCATTGATTATTAAATAATTTTCCTGCTCATCATTTATAATATCTGACTGGCCATTAACTGGAATAAACAGCAAAGATACTGTTAAGTGCACAGAACAAAGTGCTATCTCTTTCACAAGAGCTTTTCCAAACATGCAGCCTGATTTAAAAAATAGTGTCATTTCAGCACCATTTTAACCTCTGTCCCTACAGCTATCGTAAATTCTCCTTAAATTGGGAAGATGGCTTACGACAAGTGAAAACCAAATATCTAGTTAGCCAACTTTCCACATTAGGCCACCTCAATTCTGTGGTTTTCGCTGAGTCACTGACCCATTACGAAGCGTTTATTAGGGCCAATAAAACAAACTGTCCTCACGTAGAAATGTCCTTAAGCTTCACGGCCTTCAGTAAAGTATCAAATTTTCAGGACATTTTAAGAGTTTTTAAGAGGGCAAAATATGGCAAAACAGAGATAGCGTATCTACCTAGTAATAACATCTGACATTAAATAATCTTGCTGGATACAGAATGCTAAGAGATAAGATTAGGTACAGACACACAAACCGTTCCAAAGTCTTGTCACGAAGGTTCATTCGTGTCTAGATAATGGCTTGGACACTCAGCTCAATAAATGACATGACTCCTTTATGGCCCACTGTTGCAGACAACCTAGTTTATAGTTTTCAATAAAGCATGTAGAAGCTTCTAACACAAGGGTAGGCAAACTCTGGTCTGTAGACCAAACCCAGGCCAGTACCTATTCTTGTAAATAAAGTTTTATTGGAACATGTTCATTGGTTTCTGTTGCCTGTAGCTGCTTTCCTACGACTAGGCAGGACTGAGTAGTTGCAACAGAGACCGTATAGCCTGAAAAGTTGAAAATATGTACTATCTGACCCTTTACAAAAAAAAAGTTTGCCAACCTGATACAAACATTAATTCATGCTACTGTAGTTGTAGTCCATGTAAACTGCAAGAGTTATTTGAACTTTTATTGTTTTGTAGAAGTCCCTTCTAAGCCAATAGAAATACTATATTTCTTTTCTCTCGTTCACTTATTTTGCTTTAAAAATTTAAATCCTGTGTATTTTAACTACACATGCGATGACTATGAACTTAATAAAAACAGAAAAGATCCTTTAAATAAAGAACATAAATATTTTTTCATTTGTTGCCAGGTACCCAACTAAGTAAACAGTGAGAGATTTAATAACCTAAACCTATAGGAACTTGAATTTACATTTTTTTGACCATGCTAAGGTACATTTTCTCTTCAGAATGTCAAGAGATAGACTGAATAAATCCCCTCTTTAGGAGACTACAGATGGTTAGATAGGTTTCAAAGACTTACAAACATAATGTGATGAAATTGTAGCATTAGAATCAACATATTCTGTCTCTTAATCCATTTATCCATTTAACATTCTCTGTTGGTGACATTAAATTGTGTGCTTTTGAGTTACCTGTACATTCTCAGAAATATCTCTCTTCATCAAACTTCCCTCTTGGCAAAAGTCTTCCCTTCCCAAGTGTCACTGAGTGACCTGTGGGGAAATGAACAATGCTCTTTTTAACTAGACCAATGTTATTCTCTGTTAGTACCCACCAAGAAAAGCACTTCTTCAATAATACTTTCTAGACTTACTCTAGCCAACCAGAAAGACTGAAAATAAATTCTAAATCTAGAGGGAAAGTACCATTTCTTTTTCCTTTAGCTGAGTAGGAATAGGCTGACACAGTGAGGCATGCATCTTGGCTGCAAAATTTAAGGGTATGCCAGAAAGTTTGGCAAACAATATACATAATGTTTAAGGTGATATTTTTTTTACATTTTTTTATTATGGTATGTTAATCACCATATATTACATCATTAGTTTTTGATGTAGTGTTCCATGATTCATTGTTTGCGTATAACACCCAGTGCTCCATGAATGCAAAAACCCATGGGAAACAAAATATAACTATTTTTAACGAAGGCAAGATCACTCAGTGCCTTAGAGAGCCATACTAGACCCGGAGCCAAAAGAAAAATCAGTAATCTCAATCCCACTTTCTCTCAGTTTTTTGATTTTGTGTGTCCTTTTAAATTTTGCACCCAGAGGTACGTGTCTCGCTCACTTAATTCCAGTACCACCCCTGTTCTTTATCCAGTTAACTAAAAGTTCATCAAACTGTCAATAAACTGAAAAGCCCCTTTGGGGGCAGCTGACTTGCAAGAGCGTGAGAATGTCTGACAATTTGCCAACCGCACCCAGAGTAGATATTAATACCAACCCAAGAGAAGACATTCCCTCTTTTTCTGGTTTTATTTCTTCCTACTTTCTTCCTCTCTCTTTATATTCCCTTGACACTGTTTTCCCTCAAAACACAGATATACAACCTGGTCTTTCTCCTTATATTCAAAGATAAATTGAGGGCTGACCTCTGCTTTTAGGGGCCTGGGCGCTTAGTCCTAGCCTATTATATTATATATATATATATATAATGGATAATTGGGATAATTGGCCTAAGGACAGTGAAATTCTGAGGGACACAATAAACAAAGATCCCATATCTATGCCCCTGTAGCTAACAAGCAGCAAAATAATCTGAAAATATTAATCAAAATGTTACCACTTAATGCATTACGCAGCACTTCCCAGGTCCTCCAGGACATGGTTTGGCTAAGGCATGAATATTCTTTGCTAACTTTACCATGAATAAATGAAAAGACAAAGGAGTCGTAGCAATTTCTTTTTTAGAAAGTACACGAGGCAATGATGACCCACAGGTTGGCCAGGACGGACTCAAACTTCCCCTCAATTTGACTAAACTTCAGACGGATTTCTTCCCGACTATAATCCCTGACCTCCCTTTCCTTCCCAACTATAGTCCCTGACCTCCCTTTTCTTAGATCATTTACTTTGGAAAACTGGCAATTGTAAATTCTTTCTCTACCTCTTTGGGATATAAATCTTCTCCCAGTCTCTCACCAGATTTACAACCCAGGAATGTCTTTCTCAAGGACTTGGTGCCGTCTCTTTGAAATGTAATGATCAAGGAAGACAGTGCCTGCTATGGGCAAAATTTATATGTTGAAGTCCCAAAACCCCCATTAGACAGTCGTGGAAACAGGGCCTTTAAGTAGGTGATTAAAGTTAAATGAGATCACAGGGGTGAAGCCCTGATCCAACAAAACTGGTGTCCTTACAAAAGAGAAAGACATACCAGCCCATCTCTTTCTCTCTCCCTCTCTTTCTCTTGGTTTGCTTTGTGAGCACACAGCAAGACCACCATCTATAAGCCAGGATGAGAGCCTTCACTAGAATCTGACCTTGCCACCACCTTGATCTTGGACTTCTCAGCATCCAGAAGCAAGAGAGAATAAATCTCTTAGTTTTGTTGAAGCCACTCAGCCTATGGTATTCTGTTATGGCGGCCCAAGCCAACTAAGACAGTTCCCCTGTCTCCTAGTCTCTGTGGAAGGGTAGGATCCTAACTTAAAGAAGTGCAAGGGCCTAACCGACTGACCAATCCCCCACCTCGCGTCTCCCACCACTTTTCCACTAGCCTTTTGTTTGAACCATGGTGAAGTTACTCCCTCTCCCTTATTACAATAGTTCTGAATAAAGTCTTCCTTGCCTGTTAATTCAGTTCAGTGCATTTTTCTTTGACAAGATTAATTACACACTGGTAATTTGTTTATAATCTACAATCTGTATGCCATGTTCCTCTTTTTGTTTAACCAAAAGCATGACTGTTTTAAATATATATGAAATTGTGTTAGTAAATATTAAGCCAATATAGTGTTTTTTGCTTGTAATTCTTTGCAGAATTTCCATGAAGAGAACTTTTTTCCGACGAATTTTTGAATTCACCTCAGACTTTTTCTTTCTTCAATATTCTGATTGCTTTGTTCTACATGATGATTAGAGGCAAACATATCCATTTAAGTATTCAGTGCAACAAAGTTTTCTGTTTTCCAGCAAAATATTTTTTAAGTAAAAAAGTCATTTTTCCCCAAAAAAGTTTATAGTACATTGACCAAAAGACTTAGTTTTCCCTTGATTATCCCTGTTTTAGAAATCAAAGTCCAATTTTCCAAAAGATTCAGTTCCAGGCAAGATGATTCAATAGATGCCTCTTCCTCTTTGGGTTCTTCTCTAAGATTACCTACCCACCAGGTCATAAGAAACAAAGCCATTGAAAATGATCAGTATGTTCTCTATTGGGCTGATGAACTGCAAAGGTAAGGAGAGTAAAGGGGGAGAGAGATAAAAAATAAAGACAAAGAAAAGTGAATAAAGAGTATGATAGAGCTCTTCCCTATACTTAATACCACATGAGAGGAAACTGTGATTCTTAACCGATTTATTTGCAATTATTAAGTAAATTTACACAGCTATTGTGTCTGTTTTTATGCATATACAAAAATGGCTACACTTGAATATATTTTCAAGCTCCTTCATTCCTCAGTAAATCGAAAGATACACCAGTGTTAGGAAAGGGATACCAATGTATTTTAGAACAAAGATAAATGCTTCAGAGCAAAAGCGACTCAGCATATTCACTCTGCACAAAAGAAAAATTAAAGTTTAATGGTGGAACCAATCACTGAACAATCCTGCAAAAGTGAAAAGTGTTTGACTTACTGCCTCTGTGACAACCCCTAACATTTTTATTAACTTCCAAATACATAATAATGACATTTCAGGAAAATTACCATACTTAGAGACAGATTTTAAGAAATTATTCCCGAAGCCCAGCTCCACAGCTATCATGATAATAAAAATTTCCTGCCCATGGCAGCATTTAGCTGGCTCAGTGTTCTCACACCTTCAACCTGACAGACCCAAGGACACAGAAATACACATAGTGAAACTTGAAATTCCTTGGTTGGTGTTGCAATAAAAGTGTGTTTCCCATTTATATGTTTTCTTCTATATATAAAAGGAAAAAAGCATAAAAGCACAATTTTATTTATATATCACACAGTTTTCTCCTTTATAATTCTATCCAATTCATTCTATCCATTGAGGCCAACTTTTTCAGATGTATGGGTTACAAAGTATTTAATACAATTTATTCAAATGGATATTACTCTTTTGGGGAAAGATCATTATTTGCTTATTCACACACATACTACTTTATATAGAGCTTACTCAAGTTGAGAATATATGTACTTTTCCAATTTTATGTTTTGTTCAAATTAGAATTAACCACTGACAACAGCCTCACATTTATATGCTTTCCTTTGAGAAATTTATAAAAGCAATGGATAGTACTGTCAAACATTAAATATACAGAACTATTTTCCCTTCTTCCTGTGTCACCAAGGGCAAACATCCAGGTCCCTACTGTCCTATTATCTGGCTTACCTACTGTCCAACTCTGCGCATATCAGAGACACCTAGAAGGGCTGCTGACCATGCAAATGTCCTGGCCCAACCTCTAGAAATTCTGATTCGATAAAACCCAGGCAGCCTTGTTGACTCAAAACAAGCTATCTTAAATTAAACAGCCTCCCATTCACAACCAGAAAAACACTGTATTTTTATTTTCTTTAGTAACAATTCTCCCTTTACCCACTCTGGAAGCTTCCCCATTTTAGTATGTGAATTCTATTTGCATCTGAATTAAAGAGATTTAAGAAACCCTACAGGTTAGAGAAAGAAAAGCCATGGATTAACATGAAGTTTATTATATGAGTATGGTAAGTTGTAGTAGTCATCATGTCTTTTTTCTGTTTTCCTAGAACCTTCTAACTTTCAATTTCTGTGAGGCGATCTGATTATCTTTGTAATGTTAGTGGAAAATGACCTCTTCTTTAAGGAAAACAGAAAAAAAAAATGTGCTGCTTCACAAGAGTGAAAGCCATGGAAAGAAACTGACTATAATAAAGCTCAAAGTCGCAAAATTATAAAAGACAAAAATGAATACAAATGAAATAGACAGGACTTACTCAAATCACATCTCTGGAACCACATCACAGAAGCAAACACTCAAGAATATTCTATAACCATGGTATCAATAATTAGTTGATGAGTCTTAGAATCCACTGGAATGGGTTAAAAATTCCAAAATGGAAGGGGCGCCTGGGTGGCTCAGTCAGTGAAGCGTCTGCCCTCAGCTCAGGTCATGATCTCAGGGTCCTGGGATGGAGCCTTACATTGGGTTTCCTGCTCAGTGGGGAGTCTGCTTTTCATTCTCTCTCTCTCTCTCCCTCTTGCCCCTCCTCCCTGTTTGTTCTCTCTCTCTCTAAAAAAAAAAAAAAAAAAATTCCAAAATGGAAAATCATTTTACAATTAGTCAGTCTTCTGCATTTTACTGAAAAGTTTAATTTATGATTTACATTACTTATACAAACACTAAGCTTGCAAACATTAAAGAAAAAGTAGGGGGGCGCCTGGGTGGCTCAGTTGGTTAAGCGACTGCCTTCGGCTCAGGTCATGATCCTGGAGTCCCGGGATCGAGTCCCGCATCGGACTCCCTGCTCAGCAGGGAGTCTGCTTCTCCCTCTGATCCTCCCATCTCTCATGCTCTCTCTCTCTGTCTCATTCTCTCTCAAATAAATAAATAAAATCTTTAAAAAAAAAAAAAAAGAAAGAAAAAGTAGGATTGTAGGATTCTCATTTTTATTCCTACCATAGAATAGAAGGCATTTTTTTCTCTCAAAGAGTCGAATGCATCATCAAGAGAACTGTTGTCATGACCAAAATGAAAATTCTTAATTTATGAATTTAAAAATCTTGGTGTTAAAAAGTTTTTTATGCAAAACCTTTCTAAATGTGCAAGTTTCTTATTCAATGTACAGGATCTAAGTAAGCACCTCATAGATATTTAATGAAAATGAGTAGGCTTATTTATTTATCTTTTTTTTTTTTTAAGATTTTATTTATTTATTTGAGAGAGAGAGAATGAGAGAGAGAGAGCATGGTGGGGGGAGGGTCAGAGGGAGAAGCAGGCTCCCCGCCAAGCAGGGAGCCTGATGTGGGACTCGATCCCGGGACTCCAGGATCATGACCTGAGCCGAAGGCAGTCGCTTAACCAACTGAGCCACCCAGGCACCCCATGAGTAGGCTTATTGATGCTTATTAATTCATATTCTAACATTTTTAGTGACATTCCTCATGGAATTCATACAATTCATTATGTTTAAAACTAAGTATGGGGTGCCTGGCAGATCAGCTGGTAGAGCATGTGACTCTTGATTGTGAGGTCATGAGTCCAAGCCCCCATTGGGCATAGGGCCTACTTAAAAAAAAATTAAAATTAAAAAATTAAAATACGCAATAAAGAAATCTCCTAAATGAGTATTATTACCTACGGAAAAGAGCTACACTCTGGTAAATTCATTTTAAGTAAAACTGAATCCATCCTCCCTCCATACCCCCAATCCCTAGCTTTCATTCTACCATTGAAAATATCTATTCTTGAAGATTACTTTTGCTCTGAAAGGAAAAAAATATATACAGATATATAAATCTTAAGGTGAAAAAATCATTTTTGCTATATTCAACTGACAAGGTATAAGATTCTGAGAGTAAAAATGTTAAAATATTATTTCTTTCCTGTAATTCTAATTATTGGACAAATCTAAAGAGAACAGTCTTTAATGTCTTAAGAAGGATTCTCATTTTCTTTAGCTACCATCTACAATTTCTGATGATGACATTTTATTTGGTAAGCTCCCTTTTACTATGCTTTGATGGCGTCTTAACAAAAAAAGAGGTAAAGCTACAGATTAATGCCTGAATCAGTACCTAATAATGGAGAAGTAAAACATGTCTACAAGAAGGAGTACGCTGTGTGGCCACTGTTGAGAATCCAAGCTGAATTACCAATTTAAGAGCTGAGTCAAGTTGGACAGTGTTGAGCCCTACTTACAGTGTTTTTATCAATGGGCCAATAAAACAAAACAGAACAAAACTGCAATAAAACAAAGTGACGAAACCGACGACAACAACAGTGACAGAACCCTGAATGCGTCAGGATTTGGAATAGTAAGAGTTCAGGTCTTGGCAGTACCGTTTAATTAAATCTCACTATGATAGTAAGCAACTGGTATCACTATATGGTTGATCCTTGAACAGGCCAGGGCTTAGGGCCACCAACCCCCGATACGGTCAAAAAGCCACATGTGACTTTGACTTCCTAAAAACATAACTATTAATAGCCTACTTTTGACTAAAAGCCTTGCCAACAACCTAGTCAGTTAACACAGATTTTATATTTTATGTGTATTATATGCTGTATTCTTAAAATAAGTAAGCTAGAGAAAAGAAAATGTTAAAATCACAAGAAGAAAAAAACACGTTTACAGTACTGTACGTATATTTATTGGAAAAAAAAAAACTGTGTATAGGTGGGCCAGGTCACCCCTCTGGGACAGGATCAGTGGCAGCGGCAGGCCTAGCCCCAGGATGGCGATGTTCCAGGGCCTGGGAGCCTCCCCTCAGCAGTAGCTGCAGCCAGATTGGCCCACAGATGGCAACAGTGGCCTACAGGTGTGGCCCAGCTCCCCCATCTGTCTGGAGGTGTACTACTAACCTGTGGCCACCAGCAGCTGTAGCCTTAAGGGGGTCGTGAGGCTGGGGTACCACTCGGAGAGGGATCTGAGGCCGGTGGCTGCCCTGGGACATGAAGGACTCAGGGCAGAGGCGCCAGGGGGCTCAGGGCTACCCGGGCAGCGCCATCCCTGCCCTCTGGGCACATTGCCCCACTGCAGCCCAGCTTCCTGCCCACTAGACTCAGGCATGCAACCTGACCACCTTGTGAGCACAGGGGCGACCTACAGTCCTGCCTGGTCTGAAGCCCCCAGGGGCTGCTGCTGGCCTGGCGGGCTTCCCTAGGTACTCACGTACAAACTCTGTATCAGTTGCCTTCCCTTTCGTCCTGTGGAGACTGGGGTAGGCAATTGTAAATAAATGCCCTGTGGCTTTTGCTTGCTATTAACTCTTAAAAGCTCCACAACAAAGGATAAAAGGGCCACATTAAGACATGTAGCAGAGGAAGAAATGTGGTCTCACCAAAAATTCCACTCCCAGGGCTGTAGGGATCTCACGAATATGGAGCATAGCTTCTCCCTGAGGAGTAAGAGGTTTGTGCCCCACATAAGGGATGCCAACCCTTGCAACCTGAACCAGAGAGACGTGAACCCCCAAACATCTGACTTTGAAAACCAACAGGGCTTACATCTCGGAGTCAGAAAGGGCTACACGGAGCTGAGATTCTGATTTCCAAGGGCTCCCGCACCCCAGAACCCAGTGCAAAAGCAGCTCTTTGAAAAGCGCCTTAGACTGTTTGTGAAGAAGATACATTTGCTGATCTTTAAAGCACCCGCCAGAGAGACAGGGCCTCTTGGGACTCTCTCCAGGACTCAGGCATGGGCAGGCACCATTTTTGCACTCTCTTTCCACCTGGCCAGTGCCAGAAGATTCGCACAGTCACGGCACTCCCCAGTCGCCCCACTAAAGCTGGCAGGCATGCCCCACCCCAGAGCTCTACCACGCCCTCACTAAAACCAGTGGATGTGCCTTGACCCTGTGCTCTCTCACTGCCTCACTAAAGCTAAAGACAGTAGATCTTTCTGGGCCCTGCACTCAACTTGCCTTGCAAAAGCTGGCTGGCACACAGGGCCCACACAGGGGACTCCCCTCCCCAGTCACCTGGCTCTGCTGGCCAGGGGTGCTTGCCTCTCTGGGCCCCACAGGCCAGACACAACTGAACAGACAGTTCTTGGCAGCACGCAGCCTTCAAAGACAGCAGGTTGAAATATATCCCAAGCCTTCCTATGAAAAAAATCTCCTTACTTGTCTTAGAGCTCCAGGCTCAAGGGCAGGCTTTAGGTCTGGCACATAAGAAGAGGCCACAGAGGTGCTCTCAGGGAACGGAAGCAGGGAAAGCCATCTGTGCACTTTCCCTAGGACTGGCTACAGTGTGGCAGTACCTCTCAGAAAGGAGCTTATACACTCGTCGAGAGACCCAATTTTTGCAAATGTCAAACACCTCCAGATCTCCTGAACGGGAGGCCAGCAGGGTTTACAATTGTGGTCCCACAGGACTGCATATATTTTCATACTTTGGAAGCTGCTGCCTAAGGGTGTGGCTTCCAATCAGCCTGAAACTGGGTGCTAATTGAGATTCCTTTCTTTGGAACACAGACAGGTCTTGGCAAACCTTCAACAACTGGGACCAGATGGCTTTACTGGTGAACTCTACTGAACATTCAACGAAGACTCAATACCTATCCTTCCCAAACTGTTCCAAAAAAACTGAAGAGGAAGGAATGCTTCCAAACTCATTTTACAAGGCCACCATGACTCTGTTACCAAAACCAGACAAGGACACTAAAAAACAAATGAACAAAAAACCCAAATGAACACACAAACAAAAAAACTATAGGCCAATATCTTGATGAACACAGATTCAAAAATCCTCAACAAAATATTAGCAAACCAAATTCAATATATTTAAAAGATCATATACCATGATCAAGGGGTATTTATTCCAGAGATGGAAGGATGGCTCAACAACTGCAAATCAACCAACATGAAACACCACATTAACAAAATGAGATTAGGGGCGCCTGGGTGGCTCAGTCGTTAAGCGTCTGCCTTCAGCTCACGTCATGATCCCAGGGTTCTGGGATCGAGCCCCGCGTCGGGCTCCCTGCTCTGCGGGAAGCCTGCTTCTCCCTCTCCCACTCCCCCTGCTTGTGTTCCCTCTCTCGCTGTGTCTCTCTCTGTCAAAAAATTAATAAAATCTTTAAAAAAAAAAAATGAGATTAAAAATCGTAGGACTGTTTCAGTAGATGCAGAAAAAAGAATGTGACAAAATCCAATACCCATGTATGATAAAAACTCTCAACAGGGTGCGTAGAGCGAAGGCACCTCAGCATAATAAAGGCGATGTATGACAAGCCCACAGCTGACATACTCAATGATGAAAAGCTAAAAGCTTTTCCTCTAAGATCAGGAACCAGAAAGAGGTGTCCACTCTTGCCACTTCTATTCAGCACAGTTTTGGAAATCCTAGCCAGGGAAAATAGGCAAGAAAAAGAAATAAAAGGCATCCAAATTTGAAAGGAAGCAATAAAACTGTCACTATTTGCTGAAGACATGATTTCATTTATAGAAAATCCTAAAGACTCCACCAAAAATCTGTTCAGATAAACAAAATCAGTAAAGGTGCAGGTTACAAAATCAATATGCAAAAATTTATTGCATTACTATACACTAACAGTGAACTATCAGAAAGAGAAATTAAGAAAACAATCCCATTTACAAATGCATCAAAAAGAATGAAATGTCAAGGAATAAATTTATCCAAGGAGGTGAAAGACCCATACTCTGATACTGATGAAACAGACTCAAGATGACACAAACAAACGGAAAGATAAACTGTGCTCATGGATTGGAAGGATTAATATTGTTAAAATGGCCATACTACCCAGGGAAAATTTACAGACTCAATGCAATCCTTATCAAATTTCCAATGATAATTTTCACAGAAATAGAACAAACAATCCTAAAATTTGTGTTGAACCAAAGAATACCCTGAATAGCAAAACAATCTTGAGAAAAAGAGAACCAAGCTAGAGCCACCATGCTCCCTGATTTCAAACTATATTACAAATCTATAGTAATCAAAACACTATGGTATTGTCATAAGAACACACAAAGATTAACAGAACAAAACAGAGAGCCCAGAAATAAACCTATCATTGTATGTTCAATCAATTGATAGCAAAGGAGCCAAGTATATACAAGGGGGAAAGTGCCATCACTCCCGTAAATATAGTGCTGGGAAAACTGGATAGTCATATGCAAAAGAACAAAACTATTATTACTATCTTACGCCATACACAAAAATTAACTGGAAATGGATTAAAATCTGAAGGTAAGAGCAGAAACCATAAAACTCTTAGAAGAGAACAATCTACCGTAAACAAGTATAGTCAGGATTCAAAGTAAATCATTTACAACTAAAAAATTAAAAGATGTACTAACATATTCAACAATTTGAAGGAAATAATTATAGAAATATGATTATTCTACGTTATTATCCTATAATAATTATAGAGATATATTATTATTTTATATTTATATCAGGTGGTAGAGAAAAGGAGAATAGAAGAAGAAACTTGCTCATTTTAATATTTCCCATTGTAGAGAAATAATAAATATTACAAATTTTGCATAAAGAGATAGATCATTTCCATTAAAAGTGAAAAATGAGAGACTTAATATTACCTTCCACACCTAAAACACCCCGAATCATAAACCAAACATGAGGGGGGGAGAAAATGGAATACTGTGTAATTAATTATCAAATCCTAAAAAGCAATAGAGCAGGGCTTTCCAACATGTCAGAACACACTACTATGGGGCTAGTGATTTATAGGCACACTAACATATCAACCTCATCAGATTTTGTGGATTCAGGGAAGGGCTGGACTAGCCAGATTCCCCAAGGGGCGATATCTAACCAACGGAAACTAGTCTCTTCTGTTTATTCCAGGATGTAGTAAATTATAATCATTTTCAATATAATATATATTATGTGAGGAAGGGCACTTTACACTACAGCACTGCATGCACACACAGAATTCTTACACTGTTCTTCATTTTTTAAAAAGATTTTATTTATTTATTCATGAGAGAGACAGAGGCAGAGGCAGAGGGAGAAGCCAGGCTCCCAGAGGAGCAGGGAGCCCAATGCGGGACTCGATCCCAGGACCCCAGGATCACAACCTGAGCTGAAGGCAGACACTTAACCGACTGAGCCACCCAGGCGCCCTCCACTGTTCTTTAGTCACTCACTCATATATAATTTTGTTGTCTGGTAATTCAATTTAAGAAAACCATAGAAAAGTCCTGGAGAGAATGAAAATGAAACTCACCTAGGTAAAAAGAAATTTTGAGAGGAAAAAAATTTGGTAATTTAGGTAGGTTTTAATTATACACAAGGGACATTTTTTTCTGACCTGCTAAATTGCAAATAAGTTAACTATGATATTTTATGCAGTTATTCATGATGAGAAGTGATGGTAAAATTAAAAAAAGAAGGTAGGTAAATAAACTCATTGTTTCTGAGATTCATTCATTAGATAAGAGCTAATATTTAAATTTAATTTAAATGTTGCCTTCATGTTGCCACCTGTGAAAGCTGGTATACACCTGGACTACTGGAAAAAAATAAAAGAGTAACACTAGATATTCAAGATGTTCAAATTCAGGGTGTTTCTTCTTCAAGGGTAGTAGATTTAACATTCTATGTAGAATATTTACTTCCAGGACAGTTTGACTCCATATCCCTTACCCCAAAGGACCCAAATGATGTTATTACCACAGCCCCATCCCAGAGTCATTCTTAACCCCAAAAGTCACTTCCAGCTCAAGAGTCTCAGACTGCAGAGAAAAATACATTCCAAAGTCCAAAGAAGTATTTTGTCAAAGTCTAAATGATAAAAATGGGAGGACTAGATAACAGAAAGTATATTTATGGGAATCTCTGAAAAATCAAGTTTCACATTTCTTAAAATATTTTCAAGAAAATAGTTATATTTCCAAAACATTTATTATGTTTGTATTTATTTTCAATAATGAATGAAAATTTAATATACCACTATTATCTTTTTAAAATATATATTCAATATAAAAAGAGATATATGGAGAGAGAGCAACCCTATTGTATTTTTTTAGGGTATGGGACATTATAGTAATGGAAAAAGTCCCCAAGAGGAGAGCTCATTATTTTTATATATAGATTTCAAGTAAGTGCTAAATCCATTTTCCCTTCTAAAAAACATGCATTAAAAATACTCTACTTTTATGGTTATAAAATTTTAACATTTATCTCTTCTTAGCAGGATAGACACTCTGAAAACAATATTAACTACCATTTTATCTTAAAGAATCATACAGGAATACGATAAGTAAATGACAGAAACATTTTACTTGGAGTGGAATACGGAGTAGGACTTAATAAATGAGAGCCAGACAATGAGTAGAAATTTAGAATTTCATTCCATTTCATATGGCAGAATTCCAATATCAGTAAAAGAAAAGAAAGGAAAAAGAAACAAACAAACAAACAAAGAGAAAGAAAGACATAAAGAAGCAAAGAAATGAAATTATTACATGTAATCTGGAAAGGCAGAAGTTACAAATGACTACAAGAGACACAAAGTCATCAGGAATCCTCTCCTCCATAATCCTTGCCCTCTAGCAGGACATAGAATGAGACTGTTCCTGTTATTTTGGAATTTTGGTTCAAGTCCCAAAGGATAAGTGGTATACTCTATAACAAGGCCTTAGATAACATCCCTCCAGTCTTAAGAATGAGATGTCCAAAGGTCTTTTGATCCTCAACTTTATTATCCACCTTCATGTAATATAAAACAAGGCTTGAGTTTTGTTAGAGATCACTTGATTGGTCAGCTTTGGTCATATTTTTACAGTGGTTTGAGAGTATGTGGGGGAAGGCAGATGAAACATTGGTTAACCAAAGAAACTGGACAAGGTTATGGGTAGGAAAAGTAAAACAGCAACTTTATTGGAGATTGGTATAAAGTCAGAACAGTGCCCAACTGCCCAGAACAGGCCAGTAGGAAGACATGATTCCTTAAACATCCCTGACTATGGAAAGGGACAGATCAAGTGTGTAGGGTGAGACCAAATGTATGGAGGGTAATAACAGCTTCAGCTCGGAAATTACAGTAATATAGAGCAATATTTCAGGCAGGTTATCAAATTCATTTCTTCAAAGGTATGTAGAATAGGGTTTTTACCTTACCTCTTAGCTGAACTGCATTCAAGCCCTCAAAGAGCACACCATTGAGCAAGGGTAAAACAGTTTCTTTGGAAGCCAAAATATGTAACGTACATAGAAAACTCTTCCATATATTAAATACATTGTCAATCAGCTGACTCAAACAATTGTCAGTGGAACATGATAACCTGAGTGTGCTTAACTTCACTAGCCTTTGTTTCTCAGAGTGGTATCAAGAGCGGACAACTTAGATTTAGCTTCTCAAGTGTAATTCTGCTTTGGGAGCATGGTTTCCCCACAGAAAACTTAACAATGAGTGTAATCATGAAAATTATCATTGTCTTAGTTCTAATACTTCCTCTGGAGCAGATACAAGGCACGGTATTGAGCACAAGTAGCTTATTTAAGAAGTGATAAAGAAGCACAGATGAGGAAGTGGAAAAAGAGGGGGAAGACCGAAAAGCCAACAGGTTTGACAAGTAGTGGGTTACCACTACGGACATGTGGGGATAGAACTGTCTCATAATTATCCTAGAAAGGGACAAAGAGTACTCAGCGTAATTGGTGGAGGTGGTTAAATTTGTATATTGCAGTTTCAAGTGAATTCAGAGGTTAAACTGAGAGTATCTAGAATGAGGAATTACTAGGGTTTGCTACAACAGCCTTTCCCTTGCACCACACAGATCTATATATGCCCCATATTGCATATATTTGGTTACTGAGATCTCAAGCCATTGGCTAGTCACAATCTCTCTAAAAACAAAAACAAAACAAACAAACCAAAAACAACAACAAGAGGATCAGTAAGAAGCTAGAACTTGCTATTAAACAAGCTGGAGCTCTATGGCTCCAAGAGGTTCCAAGGTAGTAAGTGCTATTCATCGGCTCTCTCCTGTCACCTGTTCTACATTTCTTTTTCCCTTTGTCATTACTTCTACTGATCTAGGTTGTTCACCCAGTGGAATGGCCTAGATTTAATCTCCGAGAAGTATGAGCCCCTAGTTTTCTCAGATTGCTGAAATTGCACATTTACTGTTTTCCCTGATTGTTGAAATATCAAGGGGCACCTTAGCGATTTCCAGCCTCCAGACATACTCGACCCTTTCTGCGATACCTATTAGCAGTCTTAGGCCCCTAGATCTTCATGCTTATCAGTGTTGATTACATCCAAGTGTACAATAACTTCTTTCTCTGCTGCTCTATAAGAAAGAGCAGATTTTTTTTTAACTATTGGAGATGCAGCAATATTCAATAGCCGCTGGTTCAACACTGTATCCTGTACCAAATACACTTTCAGGCTCCCACCCAAAACAATCATCCCTATGTTTAGTAACTCGGCTGAGAACCAATGTTCTCTTATGCAGCAGCTTCCAGATGATGTGATAGGATTACATGCCTGTCCTACCTCTTTATCATAAAATTGGTCCTTGGGTCTAAGTCAATGTTATGACGGATCACATGTGAGGTAGACATGGAGATGCTTTATTCAGATCTCCCTTCCAGGAAGAACTCTTTGTCCACTCTGGGAAGTCCTATCAACAGACAGTGACAAATACCAGTTCTCAGCATCTGCTTGGAGTGGTCAGTATTTAGCGACTTAATGCAGTAGGGGTGTACATCCCCAGCCATTTCTACTGGGCGCAGGACCACTCTGACAAATAATACTTGCTTCAAAGCTCCCCACTAGTTGGCAATAGCTGTAAAATAAATTTCACAGTTCAACTTCTCTCTATATCCAACCCAGCTAGTATTTTCCTCCTTTGATAGGTTTTAGTCACTAATAAACATCTTATACTGCTCCAGAAAATCCAATTCAGGATAATTTGTATCAAAGAAGTAAAAAAAGGCAAGATGGTAATTCCTCATCTTGCCCACTAGTCCATAAACACAAAGACTCCAGAGAAACAGGGTAGCAGCCACAGTTTAGAGTTCAATAGGACTTTTCATATGTTTCCTGGAAAAAGATTGACCCTTTGGGGGACCAGGATCTCTAATCAGACAGAGTATAGAAATTCAGAAACAAGAAACAAAATGTCCCCCAGTGGCTCACCGGGAGTGATGCTAAGTGAGACAACAACTGTTCCACACCCCCTACTCATCCCACTAGGGACGAACTATCATATTAAAGTGTTTGCTACAACTCATATATTGCATACTGGAGGATGGATTCCATAAACTTGCAGAGTATTGCCCATAACTTGGCATCTTAACTGCACCTTTGGTTGGATATTCCAATATTCTAGCATCTGGGCATCTTCCGAGTGGTGCAGTATATGTAAGAAGGGGGGATCCCAGGGCCGCCTGGGTGGCTCAGTTGGTTAAGCATCTGCCTTCAGCTCAGGTCATGATCCCAGGGTCCTGGGATGGAGTCCTGCATCAGGCTCCCTGCTTAGCAGGGAATCTGCTTCTCCCTCTCCCTCTGCCCCTCCCCTGCTCATGCTCTCTCATTCTCTCAAATAAATAAATAAAATCTTAAAAAAACAAAAAAAAAAATAAGGGGGGATCCCATAGTCCTGGATGCACTTCCATACTTCCATTGAGAGAGAAAGGATCCCTTGGTCTGTTTTGATATGTGATATCCCATGGTGGTAAACAAAACACTAAACACCCTGTTTGAAAAATGGTACTAATTGGAGCCTTGAGAGGATAAAAAGCAATTGCATATTCAGAATGTGTCTTTTCTTATTAGATTAAATATATAACCTTTCCAGAGTGGAAAGGATTCAATGTTTCAACTGGCCACCCAGTGAACAATAGGAATTCCTGAAGAATAGTGCCATCTGGTGACAGTAGTAACTACATGAGCCTTGGTAAAAAGGAGTTCATGCTGTTAGGCCTATTTATAGCCTCTTTCTCTGCCATCATGACCACTTCAGAGAGTTCTGGGTTGGGAAACTTGCTTAGGTCTGGGAACTGGATTAGGGATGGGGACTTTTTATGGGAAAGCCAGCACTAAGCCTTTAAGATGTCCAGCTTACCCTCTTCTGCTGACACAGAATGAACAGTACCCCTGTTGGCTGCCCACTTATTCTTCCCCTAGAGGTGACATGTTCTGTTAACCACCTCCATAACACTCTTCAGCCAAACCCCTCTGGCTATCCCTCCTACCCTACCACTCTTTATGATGACTGCATCCACCAGCTTATGGAGGTTAAGTGATCCTAGGCAGCCTCTTTCTCTTTTTTTTTTTTTCCAGGATTCCATCATTCTTTTTGTATTTGTGAACCTGTGTCTATCCTCTTGGCCTTTTCATAAATACCATCATCTGACAGATTTCCAGCTTGCTCCCACCAAGTGTCACCACAATGCTGTCATTTCTACTTCACCTAGCATGAGTCATCGGTTTTTCCAAAGATCCTTACCAGTTTTTCCATAGGTCCTTACCAGGTGTTTAGTCTTATATCCCAGGAGAGTTGTCCCAAATAAATTAACTCCAAATGCAATCCTATTTAAACTGTGGTGGGTCCTGACAATTCATGATGGTTATGTTTTGCAATTCTAAAAGGGTATAGTTATTTTTTTCCTTGTTAGACCCAGAACATCCCTGGATGTCTTAGGTTATAATTTAACCCTAGCTGAAGGTCTAGTGGCCAGAAAGGGCAAGAGAAACTAACCCTGGGTGCCATACATGAGTTACGGAAGAGAAGCATCTGCACCATCTTATGACAACGGGAAAATTCTACCTCTTAATAGGGAAGGATACACCAGGTCTGTGGGCTCAAAGAGCTCAGACGAATATGAGAATTCTTGACTTGGGGGGACACCAACCACTCCCATTTTATATATCTGGGTCCCATGCTTTCCCAGCTAGGGTCCTAACCTTAACAAGCAGATCCCTGCCTTTGTTGAGAGTTTGACCTCTCGCGGAAATTGTCTTCTCTTGTAATTAGGACTTGATCTGATTCTCAACAATGCTATTCTCTCCCACTGCAGGAAAGGTGAGCTTCTTTATATGCTACCAAGGAGGACTTCCGACTTTCTCACTTAGCTCATATATGGCAATTAATCACTCTCAGTTTTTCCAGAAAACAACAACAACAACTTTTCTAGAGCATCAGTGAAAGTGGCTGTGGGTGTTCACCACAGGCTGCTCCTGCCGTGCCAGAATATTCAACTACACTAAGTATCTCCTGTCTGGTCAAATGTTTTAGGGTTTCATTTATTTCCCTATCAGGGCCTCCCGTGTTAATACAGGAGGCATTCAAGGCCATGCGTCCCACCTACTTTATAGCTCCATCACTCTTACAATCAAATCCTGGACCTAATGTTTAGCATAATCTCTCCTGCTTCAGGAGATGGGAATAGCTTTAGATATGGCCATGGATGTCTTGTAGCTTTTAGAGCATGCTCTGAGTAAAGAGCTTATGCTCTGATCCTATTGTTACCTTTTTTCAAAAAATCTGCAGCAGTTAACAAAAGCCAGCAAAGGGCAGAGTCCTTACAATCACCACTGCTCCTTTATATTTCAATTGCTAGAGATAATCTCTTGTATAAGCCTCTACTTACCCTTGCATATAAATGTCATCTCAGTTTATCACTCATGGGGTTCATGGCAAGAAAGATGCTACAATATTCAGTGGTTATTCACATTATTCCACTTATTACCAAAAAACATTCTTTGTTGCCATCTGACTAATGAGTAATTCAGTTCCAGACTATCATTCCACTGTTCTGCTTCTTGGGCCATTTCCATTACAACCTCCATGATGTTGGAGAAAGCATTTAAGAAGAGATGAAAAAAGATTCAGAAACTTGATATGGACAGCTATTACCCTGCAAATTAACTGTTCACAGCAGTTAGTCAGAGTTGAATTGAAGTTATATATGGTGGGCATCAAAAGTGCCTCCTATAATCATTTAATAATTTATTTTTTTTAAGTTTATTTATTTATTTATTTTAGTAATCTCTACAATCAATGTGGGACTTGAACTCATGACCCGGAGATCAAGAGACTCATGCTCTTCTGACTGAGCCAGCCAGGTGCCCCCTTAATCATTTCTTTTTAAAGGATAAATCCAATGAACTGCTTGAACATGCTTCACCTTACCTGGCCCATAATCTTTCAAAGGGTACATCTGAAGATAAAATATATCAATTTGAATATATAGTTAACCCATTGTTTATACCTGGATTCATGATCAATTCATAGCACAGGCAAATCTGTGTTATTTGAGCTAGCCCATACAAAAACAAACAAAAAATCAAAAATGCTCTATGAAACCATACCTCTTGCAGCTTCTTAAAATGATTTAACCTGATGTAGTTTCCAGTTATACTTTATATTAAAATG
This sequence comes from Phoca vitulina, assembly GCF_004348235.1. NCBI lineage: Eukaryota > Metazoa > Chordata > Mammalia > Carnivora > Phocidae > Phoca > Phoca vitulina. The sequence goes on from NW_022589735.1 coordinate 17,431,189, forward strand.
AGTTTTGGAAGTAGTCCTTTTCATTAAAAGCCAATCTACTATTTTTTTCAAAACGTAGTTTGAAAGACGATGCACAATGAGTAATACCTGATTTTTGACATTCCTAATAGAAAATTAATAAAACTGAAAAAAAAAATCAGTGAAAGCTAAATGACTGTATATGGGGTGAGCAATAGTGAATCTCAGTGATGAAGAAAAGGAAAAGTGAGTGGGCCACATCATTCTTTGCCATTGTTTCAAGCCATTCTTTTTCCAAACATTTCACTCCCTTTTTCAAGATAGACAGAAAAAGTAAATGAAAGTACTCTAAGATTAGTAAGTAAATTTTATTATATTTTTTTAAAGATTTTGTTTATTTGAGAGAGCGTGCAACAGAGCATGAGCAGAGGGAGGGGCAGAGGGAGAGGGAGAAGCAGACATCCCACTGAGCAGGGAGCCAGAGGAGACCTGGGCTACATCCAGGACTCTGGGATTATGACCTGAGCCCAAGGCAGACACTTAAAGGACTGAGCCACACAGGAACCCTAGTAAGTAAATTTCAGAAGAATGATCCTATAAGTAAGATATCTTCTTCCAGGCAGACAATCTGAAATTCGTATGTAAATGGTAATAAATCTTCTTTATAATGATTTGATCAGAGAACACATAAGTAAAAGTGTGTATCAATACTATAGGGTCAGATAACTTTTTTGCAATGACTAGGATGAACAAGAGTTACCAATATTCTCCACCAATGCCTTCATAGCCATATATTCTACCCTTTTATGATGAAAAATGGCATATATCTACTTTCCCAATTGATATTCCACTTAAAAGGAAAGTTCTTCATTGTCAGTAATAAAAAAATAGTATGTTATATAACCTGTTTCATAAATTAGTAAGATTGAAAAAATCAGAATTTATAACTTACACATTATCTTTTTTAACAAATAGCTGAAGAATATAAATGAAATAGAATAAGGCACAGTTAAAATTTAAACCAAAAAGGAAATTCACAAAATTCCAATAAAAATAAAAACGCAGCTTCCTAAAAATATTACTTTTCATTAACATAATCTCCACAAATTTATCCCTTCACTTTCTGCAATTTCTTTGCATATTATTTTCTTCTGATTTCCATAGAACAGCACACATTATCTCATGCTAAGATAATTGTTGTCTCACATTGGCTTTGTTCACTTGTTGATTTTCCATTGATTTTCCATCTGGCCAAAACGAGTATTTTCATAAAACTTTAAAGATAAGATAAAAGGGAGCTTACTTTTGCACTTCTCAACAATATCTTGCATTCCCATGATTTAGTGAGTTTTCAGTCAAAGGACAAACGAAAAGGGTATTCGGGTTCAAGTGAAAACAAACAATGGATTAGAGATGACTCACGCTGCATTTAAAAAAAAAAAAAAACATTAAATTGAATGACAGTTTATGAAAAACTGAGAAACATCTAAAAATGTGAAATATAAACATTTACAGCACAGACAACTGCTTCAAAACTTCAACCTTCCATTGGCCCTCCCATCAGTAATGAATGGTTTGAGACCACTCTTCTCAACTGTGCCTCCCGAAAACCCAGAGTAAGTATGATGTTAAATCATTATGTGTATAAAGCATCACAAAAACCCATTACTCCTACTTTATATAAAAAAAACAGACTCAGAAATAGGTATTAAATAACTTTCCCCAAAGTTGGGGTTTCTAATTCTAAATCTTTATGTAAACCACCTTCAATCTCATATTTCTTCCTGCTTCTCATTCATTCATCAACATCAATCTTTATCTCATGGGCCCATAAACCTTTAGTCTTTTCTTTCTTTCCTGTGAATTCACCCCATACTCACTGTCTCTCCAGGTGTTGCTGCCACCCTAAGACTTCTGTAGTACAGATCTCCCTTTGCCTTGAGGGGGGAGAGTACGTGGACCTCAGTTCTATATACTAGCATCAATCATTTCTCTTCTTGTGTTATTTTTTTTCCATTTCTAAAGATAAACTCAATCTATCTTTTGCAGTAGCCCTAACACACTGATAAACTGTTAAATTTAGAGCAAAGACAGAGGATTATAAGACTTTCCTTTCTGAAGCATTTGATATAGTATCGAACTCTACCCAAAGTATCTTTGCCACTAATGACGATCTCTGTGCCATAATCTGTGGATTCAGAAATACAGGTAAAATACTGGTCCCGGAGTTTACTGAAATCTTGTCTAAAAAAAACCCAAAAAGCCAATTGTACTCGCTGCTGAACCAAATGCCTATCAAAATTCAACTAAAAACATGAAATCATTTTTTAAAAATTGGCTCAATATCTGACTAGAAAAAATAAAAGGCTAGAGGAAATTTATGAAAGATAAATATATTAGAGTTCTTGGAGGATTAATTTTCCAATTTTCAGTTCTTACATATAACACAGAAATTACTTTCAAATTATCATTTGAAGCCTCCTGTAAATAAAATCCTTCAAAAGAATCGTCATTTCATTTTCCTTGGCTGTATCATTGTGAAACCTGAAAATACTAATGGACCACCCAGGAAAACCTCAGGCAGATCTGCCAAATAAATGCACATTTAAAGCAGCGTTGTCAGAGATAAAGCCCTGAAGGAGACCCAGACATCAGACCTGTATGTTTCCATATTACACAAGAATTAATGGACATAAAAGGACAAATACATCAAGGTTAATTTGCAGAGTGATATGGGGAAAGAGATTTATCTCATTCCCAGTCTCAGTCCTTTCCAATTCTACCATCACTTTGTAATTTGAAAAGAGAAGAATCCAATAGCATTTGTTTTTATGATAAAGTGGAAAATAGGTCATTAGAGTGCTTGCCCTCATGGAGCTTGTAATGTTGACACAGTATATTTGCAAAATTCACATCTACATTCTTTTATTGAAAAAAAATCATGAAGCCAACTAGAGAATTGTCATTAATAAAATAAAAGTTCCCAGAATTTACAAATGAGATTCATAATCAGACGATCTATACAATGAGATTTTAAGTCACAAGGTAAATTAGAGACACATGTAATAATTAACCCAGCCACAATCCACACAAATATCAACCTAATACTATTTTTTTTCCTGGTTCTGGTCCTTCCATCATTTATGGCTTTGACAAAATTTTAGAATAGCAAAGTTCTGAGGATCACTCTATCAGAAAAGGAGGAAATAATGAAGAGGGAAGAGAAACTAAGTGTTGATAGAACAATCTCCCCAAAGTGCAGAATAGCAGGCAAGAAAGAGCACAGTTTGAAGAGTTAGCCAAGGAAAGAGTAGGATGAATCAAAATAACCTCAGAAGGGGAGCAAAAATTTGGAGAAGCTTAAGATAACTGCACAGAGCCATGTACTAAAATCTTCTGCAGAAGAAACACCTAAATTCCAGAAGAGGTTTGAGAAATTATGGGACATTCTTAATAGGGAAAAAATGATAGAAAACCAACGAGAGGAATAAAAGAATGTGACAAGTTTAAGTTAAATTGGTTGTTGATTACTAAGATTTTATCATTTTTTTTAAGTGGAATTCCCTCAAATAATTATAAAATTCAATGGTTGGCTGTGCTGGAAAAGGGCTGAAATAGCTGAGATGAAATATCAGTCGATTTGAGGAGGGATTATGAAATTTTCATGTTCCACGGGTCATCAGTGAGGATGCTGCAGTCATCAAGATGACAAAATATGGCCAGGAAGAAATGAACATTTAAGACAGATATGGAAGCCCTTGAGAAAGAGATTAGGAAAGAATGAGATGAGTCAATTCAAGAAGAAATTTAATTTTGAAAGTTTAGTAGCTTATAGGTTTCCAGAAAGGCCTCCATTTCATCCAGATTGCTCAGTTTATTGGCATATAGTTGTTGATAATTTCTAATAATTGTTTCTATTTCTTTGGTGTTAGTCGTGATCTCTCCCCTTTCATTCATAATTTTATTAATTTGGGTCCTTTCTCTTTTCTTTTGGATAAGTCTGGCCAGTGGTTTATCGATCTTATTCTTTCAAAGAACCAACTTCTAGTTTCCTTGATCTGATCTACTGTGTTTCTGGTTTCTAATTCATTGATCTCTGCCCTAATTTTAATTATTTCTCTTCTAATGCGTGGCTTAGGCATCGTTTGTTGCTTTTTCTGTAGTTCTTTAAGGTGTAGAGTTAGTTGGTGAATTTGGGATTTTTCTATTTTTTTGAGTGAGGCTTGAATGGCTATGTATTTCCCCCTTAGGACCGCCTTTGCAGTATCCCATAGGTTTTGGACCGATGTGTTTTCATTTTCATTGATTTCCATGAATTGTTTAAGTTCTTCTCTGATTTCCTGGTTGACCCAAACATTCTTGAGCAGAGTGGTCTTTAGCTTCCAAGTGTTTGAATTTCTGCCAAATTTTTTCTTGTGATTGAGTTCCAGTTTTAGAGCATTGTGGTCTGAGAATATGCAGGGAATAATCTCAATCTTTTGATATCGGTTGAGACCTGATTTGTGACCCAGTATGTGGTCTATTCTGGAGAAAGTTCCATGTGCGCTCGAGAAGAATGAGTATTCTGTTGTTTTAGGGTGGAATGTTCTGTATATATCTATGAGGTCCATCTGGTCCAGTGTATCATTCAAAGCTCTTGTTTCCTTGTTAATTTTCTGCGTAGATGATCTGTCCATTGCTGAGAGTGGAGTATTGAGGTCTCCTACAATTAACATATTGTTATCAATATGACTCTTTATTTTGGTGAACAGTTGGCTTATGTAGATGGCTGCTCCCATGTTGGGGGCATAGATATTTACACCTGTTAGATCTTCTTGTTGGACAGACCCTTTAAGAATGATATAGTGTCCTTCTGTGTCTCTAACTACAGACTTTAGTTTAAAATCTAATTTGTCTGATATTAGAATTGCTACCCCAGCTTTCTTTGGAGGTCCGCTGGCATGGAAGATGGATCTCCATCCCTTCACTTTCAGTCTGGATGTATCTTTAGGTTCAAAATGAGTCTCTTATACACAGCATATGGATGGGTCCTGTCTTTTTATCCAATCTGCAACCCTGTGCCATTTTATGGGAGCATTTAGGCCATTCACGTCGAGAGTGATTATTGAAAGATATGAATTAATTGTCATCATGTTGCCTGTGAAGACCTTGTTTTTATAGATTGTCCCTGTAAATTTCTGTTGTATATCACTCTTGGGGTCTTTCTCCTTTTATAGAACCCCCTTAATATTTCTTGCAGGGACGGCTTAGTGGTCACATATTCTTTCAGTTTCTGCTGGTCTTGGAAGCTCTGCATCTCTTCATCCATTCTAAATGACAGCCTTGCTGGATAAAGTATTCTTGGCTGCATGTTCTTCTCATTTAGAAGCGTGAATATGTCTTGCCAGGCCTTTCTGGCTTGCCAGGTCTCTGTGGATAGGTCTGACATTATTCTGATGTTCCTCCCTCTGTCCGTAAGGAATCTCTTCCCCATAACTGCCCTTAGAATGGTTTCCTTGGTTCTAAGATTTGCGAGTTTTACTATTACATGCCGGGGTGTTGGCCTGTTTTCCTTGATCTTGGGAGGGGTCCTTTCTGCCTCTAGGACTCGAATGTTTGTTTCATTCCCCAGATTAGGGAAGTTCTCAGCTACGATTTGCTCAAATACATCTTCTAGTCCTCTCTCTCTCTCCACTCCCTCCGGGATTCCAATTATTCTGACATTGGAATGCTTCATGGTGTCACTTATTTCTCTGATTCTATTTTCATGGATTCTGAGTTGTTTTTCCCTGGCCTCCTCATTTCCCTTTTTATCTATTATATTGTCTTCCAGGTCGCTTATTCGTTCTTCTGCCTCACTTACCCTAGCTGTTAGATTATCTAGATTGGATTAGATCTCATTGATAGCATTTTTAAGTTCTGCCAATTCAGCTTTCATTTCTGCCCTTAGAAACTCTATGTTGACATTAATTGATTTCTCCATTCTAGCTATTGTCTTCACAATTGCTAGCCTGAATTCCATCTCCGACATCATAAAAGACCCCGAATCGCCAAGGAAATGTTGAAAAAGAAAAACAAAGCTGGGGGTATCACGTTGCCCGATTTCAAGCTATATTACAAAGCTATGATCACCAAGACAGCATAGTACTGGCACAACAACAGACATATAGACCAATGGAACAGAATAGAGAGCCCAGATATGGACCCTCAACTCTATGGTCAAATAATCTTTGACAAAGCAGGAAAAAATATGCAATAGAAAAAAGACAGTCTCTTCAATAAATGGTGCTGGGAAAATTGGACAGCCAAATGCAGAAGAATGAAACTTGACCATTCCCTAACACCACACACCAAGATAAACTCAAAATGGATGAAAGACCTCAATGTGAGACAGGAATCCATCAAAATCCTAGAGGAGAACATAGGCAGTAACCTCTTTGACATCGGCCACAGCAACTTCTTTCAAGATACATCTCCAAAAGCTAGTGAAACAAAAGCAAAAATGAACTTTTGGGACTTCATCAAGATAAAAATCTTCTGCACAGCAAAGGAAACAGTCAACAAAACAAAGAGGCAACCCACAGAATGGGAGAAGATATTTGCAAACGACACTACAGATAAAGGGCTGGTATCCAAGATCTATAAAGAATTTCTCAAACTCAACACCCAAAAAACAAATAATCCAGTCAAAAAATGGGCAGAAGACATGAACAGACACTTCTCCAAAGAAGACATACAAATGGCTAACAGACACATGTAAAAATGTTCATCATCATTAGCCATCAGGGAAATTCAAATCAAAACCATACTGAGATACCACCTTATACCAGTTAGAATGGCAAAAATGGACAGGGAAAGAAACAACAAATGTTGGAGAGGTTGTGGAGAAAGGGGAACCCTCTTACACTGTTGGTGGGAATGCAAGTTGGTACAGCCACTTTGGAAAACAGTGTGGAGGTGCCTCAAAAATTTAAAAATAGAGCTACCCTATGACCCAGCAATTGCACTCCTGAGTATTGACCCCAAAGACACAGATGTAGTGAAAAGAAGGGCCATATGCACCCCAATGTTCATAGCAGCAATGTCCACAACAGTCAAACTGTGGAAGGAGCCGAGATGCCCTTCAACAGATGAATGGATAAAGAAGATGTGGTCCATATATACAATGGAATATTACTCAGCCATCAGAAAGGATGAATACCCAACTTTTACATCAGCATGGATGGGACTGGAGGAGATTATGCTAAGTGAAATAAGTCAAGCAGAGAAAGTCAATTATCATATGGTTTCACTTATTTGTGGAACATAAGGAATAGCATCGAGGACATTAGGAGAAGGAAAGGAAAAATGAAGGGGGGGTAATCGGAGGGAGAGATGAACCATGAGAGACTATGGACTCTGAGAAACAAACAAGGTTTTAGAGGGGACAGGGGAGGGGGGAATGGTTAGCCTGGTGATGGGTATTAAGAAGGGCACGTACTGCATGGAGCACTGGGTGTTATACGAAAACAATGGATCGTGGATCACCACAGCAAAAACTAATGATGTATTGTATGGTGACTAACATAACATAATAAAACTTAAGAGTTCAAAAAAAATAAAAATAAAAATAATAATTTAGTTTTTACATATATACACACATGCATAAATAAAGTGGGAAAGAGCTAAAAAAAAAGTTTTAGTAATGTGAAGTCTACAAATTAATAGGCAATAAGATTAGGCAAACTTCTCTACCTCTCACTTAAGCTAAGGTGGTATTAGAGGACTCCTCATTTAAGCTCTTACTGTACTGGCAATGATATTAGAGTTAAGGGTAACTGTGGCTGTCAAATTTAGTATTGTGTGAATAATGTTCCTATCCTGAAAATCTGGTGAAGGACTTGAAGTTGTGTTCTCATGACACATTATGGCTATTCAATATAAAATATTGGGAGGGCATCCTGATTAGAATAAAGGTAATTAAATAATTGAGGAAGATCATTAATTACTGGGTTAGGACTATCCTCCTATGCATGTCTTCCCTTGGTGACATCACTAGGACTAAAGGAAGAAGAAGAAAGGAGAAAGAAGAAGTGGACGGTGTAAGGAAGGAGTTCCACAATAGAAAGGAGTTTCTGATGACAAAGTTCTGAAGGCTTCTCAAAGGGTCAGATGAAAGGAGGTGTAGGAATGAGCAAGAATAGGAAAGACATGGGTAGAGTTAAGTCTAGAAATGGAAAAAGATACAGTGAAGGAGAGAGTCAGATAAGAAGTTCGGAGCTAAGGAGTACTAGCAGTTGCCTCTTTGGAGTTGATTCATTTTTGTTTTTGTTTTTTAAGATTTTATGTATGTATGTATGTATGTATGTATTTAAAGAGAGAGAGAGCACAAGCCGGGGGAAGAGCAGAGGGAGAGGGAGAAGGAGAATCTCAGGCAGACTCTGTGCTGAGTGCAGAGCCCAACATGGGGTTCGATCTCATGACCCAAGATCATGACCTGAGCTGAACCAAGAGTTGGACGCTCAACTGACTGAGCCACCCTGGCACTGCTGATTCATTTTTTAATATAAAATTTGACAGTATTTTCTTACAATTTATGAAGAATCAATTGGTAATGTTTGATAAAGCATTTAAATTTTTCAACATTTCAAACTGATTAGAAAAAACAGTAAAATACTTCTTGCCAAACAGAATTTTTTTCAAAAATATAGTCTTGATTCTGTTACTGAAAATACTTGCATAAAACCAAATCATTAAGTTTATAGAGTATATAAATACTTTTCCTCTCTCTCTCTCTCACAAACACACACACACACAGAATTAAGTAAACAAATATTTCAATGCCATGATTCTCAGGAGCAATCTTGTAAGCGTCTATAGGAGTATATGTATTTTTGAAAGTTGATTGAAAATGTTCCTTTACTTAACAACTGCTAAGAAACATCACACTACATTTGTAAATATCACATTACATGTAAGCAGGATACATTGTGTTCCAGCTTTGATGATGCCCCTATCAAACCACTTTAGAATCAGAAAGTGTGAATTTTATTTAAATAGATTAATTCAGCTTCAGTGGTGCCATGGTTTTTCTTTGTGACATTTCTTACAAATTATCACCTTTTCCTGAGATACGTAGATTGGTATTCAGAGTTCACATCCTAAGAATGGTAGTTGGAGGGTGATGATGGGAAGCAGAAATAATAGTCCTGGAAATATCAACTAAATCCAGAGAAATGAACAGCAGATGCTACATATGAAAAAGCTTCAGAAATTATTTCGGTAGTTCTTAGTGTCCTATTTCCAAAGAAAAAAACCTTGGTTTTCCATAAAATATTACCAAAGTGTAAATATCCAGCTCCAGCCTCTCTAGTAATGCTCAATTTTCTAAAAATCTAAAACTACTCTAAAAGACAAAATCCATTAATTTTTTAAAAATGTATGATCCCCCTAAATTCTATATATTTCGTTTTATAAATCAACAAGTAGTTCTGAAAATGATTAATTATAATTTACAAAAATCATTATATAAATATGCTTCCTCTACAGTTTTCAGTAGGACTGGGTATTTAGAAAGAAGCAGAAAATATTTTTGTTTTACAATATTTTCCGAAAGAGTTTTCAGGTTCCACTGAATTTTTATACCCTATTTTTTTTGTTTAAAATTTAAGACATTTATTGGGCGCCTGCGTGGCTCAGTTGGTTAAGCGACTGCCTTCGGCTCAGGTCACGATCCTGGAGTCCCGGGATCGAGTCCCGCATTGGGCTCCCTGCTCAGCGGGGAGTCTGCTTCTCCCTCTGACCCTCCCCCCTCTCATGTGCTCTCTCTCTCTCTCCTCTCATCCTCTCTCAAATAAATAAATAAAATCTTTAAAAAAAAAAAATAAATAAAATAAAATAAAATAAAATTTAAGACATTTATTGAGATTGCTCCAAGCTAACAGACATCACTTCACATGGATTTTGGTATTTTCTGAGCAATTAATTTAAGAGAGTGAATGGTATTTATTCCTCATCCCAGGAGACAAACATGATTCCATGCAAGTTTTCGGTCACATGTCTGTTTTTGTGCAAGTACCATACTGTCTTGATGATTATAGCTTTGGAATAAGGCTTAAAGTCCAGCATTGTGATGCCTTCATCTTTGGTTTTCTTTTTCAACATTCCTCTGGCTATTCAGGGTCTTTTTTGGTTCCATATAAATTTTAGGATTATTTGTTCCAGTTCTGTGAAAAAAGTTGATGGTATTTTGATAGGGATTGCATTGAATGTACAGATTGCTTTAGGTAGCATAGGCATTTTAATAATATTTGTTCTTCCAATCCATGAGCATGTAATGTTTTTCCATTTCTTTGTGTCTTCCTCAATTTCTTTCGTAAGTGTTCTATAGTGTTTAGAGTACAGATCCTTTGTCTTTTTTGTCAGGTTTATTCCCAGGTACCTTTTCATTTTTGGTGCAATTGTAAATGGAATCAATTCTTTAATTTCTCTTTCCTCTGTCTCAATGTATATAGAAATGCAACTGACTTCTGTGCATTTATTTTATATCCTGCCATATTGCTGAATTCCTGTATGAGTTCTAGCAATTTTGGGGTGGAGTCTTTTGGGTTTTCCATATAAAGTATCATGTCATCTGCAAAAAGAGCGAGTTTGACTTCTTTGCCAATTTGAGTGACTTTTCTTTCTTTTTGTTGTCTGATTGCTGATGCTAGGACTTCTACTACTATGTTGAGTAACAGTGGTGAGAGTGGACATCCTTGCCGTATTCCTGACCTTAGGGGAAAAGCTCTCAGAATTTCCCAACTGAGAATGATATTTGCTGTGGGCTTTTCATAGATGGCTCTTATGTTATTGAGGTATGTTCCCTTTATCCCTACACTGTGGAGAGTTTTAATCAAGAAAGGACGTTGTACTTTGTCAAATGCTTTTTCTGCATCTGCTGGGAGGATCCTATGGTTCTTGGCCTTTCATTAACGTGATATATCGCACTGATTGATTTGCGAATGTTGAACCACCTTCTGAAGAGGTCAGAAACCAAAAAAGAAAAGAAAAAGAAAAAAGGAGGGGGGGGATATAATCTCCCAGATGGACAAAACAGGGTGATCCACATGGTCCTGGGTTTATTTTTTCTGTTTGTTAGAAGATACTAAATCCCAAGATTGTAAAGAAAGTAAAACTTTTATACTTACAAAAATAAAACTGAATACAGTGAAAGGAAGCCAAAAATGAAGAATATAACTATTAAATGTAAATGTAAAAAGTTAAAAAAAGACTTAAAAACAAAGAGTTGATAAAATAAGAAACTAGTTGAAAAGGAAAAAAAAAAAAAGGAAAATTTTAAACTGAAAAATAAAAGAATCCTGAGAAAGAAACCTCAAATTCTACATCCTATGTTCCCCTAGCACTGGAGTTTTGCAGTTCTGTGTGCCCCGTAAAGTTGGTATTCCTCTGTTGTTCCAGCTGTCTTCTGGGGGAGGAGGTGTCTTTCCCTGGGCGGAGTTGCACCACTCCTTGTCAGGGGGCCGGTTCAGTGTAAGCTGCTTTGGGTTGTTCTATGAGGCTTTTGTTCCCTAAAGGCTTTCTGTGCTGCTTTAGAGTATGAAAATAAAAATGGCCTGCCCTGATCTCCAGCCCCAGACCTGAATGATCACGGCCCGCCTCTCTTCAGTAAACCCTCAGGGAAAAGCAATCTTCACTTTTGTGTGCACCAAACTCTGCAGACTCCTGTGGTGCACACCCGCACCACTCCTCCTGGGGGAAGGTGGAGGGTTGCCAGGTTTCTGTCTTTTGCAGGGTCCCCGCATGGAGAGCAGTCACCCATTTGAGCCGCAGCTTACAATTTATGGCAAACCAAGCTGAGAGCTCCCTCCCGGGCTCACTGACCTTAGCTGGTTTCCCCACTCCAATGCTTGGGAACTCTGCCATCTCAGGCACCCCCATTCTTTCTGTGACCCCAGGGACCCTGAGACCACACTGAACCACCTAGGATTCTGCCCCTCTTCATCACCTGAGCACCTTTCAGGCAAGGACATCTCTCACTGGAGCAGACTTCTAAAAGTTCTGATTTTGTGCTCTGCTGCTATATCACTTTCTGGTAGCTGGCTTATGGAGGTTCCCTCCCCCGTTTATCTTCCCATATATCCCCTCCAATTCACTTCACACCTCCTGTCTTACAAAAAGTGGTCTCTTTTCTCTTCGTAGAATTTCAATAATTAGGTGTTTTCTTATATCTCAGGTTGAATTCATAGTTGTTCAGATGATTTGATAGTTATCCAGCCAAATTCAAGGGACCAGATAAAACGAGTTCCCCTACTCTTCCGCCATCTTGCCTCCCCGTTCTCCATTTTTATCCAGTCTTAATGAAACTTTAGAATTAGACTTATGGACTAACTGGAAAGCTGAGGATAGTATTATGCCTTTGAGCCTCAACAGTTCTTGTGATGTTGAGGCACCATTAATTCAAGTGCCTCAGAAAAGAAAATTAAGATTCCACTAAAAACATCTTGTAAAAGAGAATTCTGCTGGGTAGCATGGAAATGCCTCAAATGATATTGTTTGTTTGTTTCTTAAATGGTATTGTTGCCTACATCTAGGACTTAACAATAGCAGGGCAAAGGAAAAAAGGAAATTTCTGCCAAGAAATAATCTAGGTTGCTTGTGCTTATGAGCACTTATCTGCCTTTCTTCACACAACTTACTTCCAAAAATCATTGATTATGATTACCAAAGAAACAAGAATGTAAGAGTATGGCGGCAATACTGCATAATTTCATAATCAAGCATGTCAGTAACTGGCTCTGGAATATATTATCATAGTAACTTCATATCACATTCTTTTTTTAGTGGCTTAATTTTAATTTTTAAGCAATTAAATACAAAATAATGTAAAGCATTCAAGGAATTTAAAATGTTATCGTATTTTAACATAAGGGTTCTTTTAATAATCCTTAAAATATTATAATTTATTAAGAATATAATTCATATTTGGTATGGTCCTTAAACACCTTCAGAAAGAAATGGATTTTTCATTAAAATATTTTGCGTTTTTACTAATTTTTTTGTCTTTCTTTTAACAGTGGTGGTGGAGGGAATGATTATTTATTTTTACCTACAATGTAAACCTTACAGGGGAATATTTTATTATTTGTGTAAATTATTCAGAAAGTACTTTAGGAGTAGCTATGTGAAACTTCTCAAACAGGGTTCTGTTACATGAAATCTTGGAGTACACGCCAGGTGTATGTGAATAAGCTCTTATAGGAAAAACAAAGCATATTTAATTGGAACACCAAACTTATTCAAAGATTTACAGAGGAAAAATTAGTTAATATACTTCATTAAAAGCTCTTTATTACCTTTTCAGGTAATAAAAATGGGATATTCTGGAGAAAAATGCAAAGATCAATGTGATTTTTTTTTAAGTGTAAATATAAAAGTTTCAAGAAACTGTATTATTGAAGCAGGCCACTTCTGTCCCCAGACCAAGCCCTAGCTCTCCTTAAAGGTAGGTAGGGAGAACATTTGAGAAACTCACCTCTAATTTAAGTGGATAACAGTATGCTGGTATGGTAAGAATAAGGTTACTTGTTACCCTGTCCCCACAATGAAACCTTAAAAAAGGAGAGATCACAGCTTCTAGCATTAAGAAAGGATGATAAAAGTGAATTTACTCATTCAATCATTTATGCGTACACCCCCTGCATGGGTACTGAGAGGCTACTATGTGTCTTAAAGAGTCAGTAATGAACAAAATAATCTTAGTTTCTCCTTCCATGGAATTTACCTTGTATATGGCAAATGCTTGGCATAAATGGACTTACTCAGAGAAAACTGTAAGGCAATGAAACAGCACTTCAGAATATAATTATATAGCCTGGGAAGACTGACGAGCATGAACACCACAAAGATGGCTGGGTCTTATGTTATTTATTACTAGGATTTCTTTGCAAAACCTTTTTCTGCTTGGACACACATAATGCAGACTCAGCTACACCCAGAAACCCATCATTTCTGAATAAAGCAGCTGAGAGGCTACAAACTCAAATCCACTACCTACTGGGGTTCAGGTTTTTCCTACTGTTAGCTATACATTCCATAATTTATGAGCAATGGTATACTGGGAAACAGTTAATAACTGGCTCTCTGGAAAAAGAGTATATAGCTATAGATCTACAGATATGGATATATATAGACAGAAGTTAATCATAAACTGTACTAATATAAACAATGAGTTGCACATAATTTATTATTAATAATGAACTGTAAATACTCACCATTGTCATTCTATATAGCCAACTAATTCTCACCACATGTTTTAGTTGATTTTTGCCAAACTCTTGTATTTGTTGCCCACTTATAGTGTCAATTGATGAAGTGGTGTAGTTGTAGCATGAATGGTGCTGAATATTTTGTTTCCTTTAATGAGTACAATGAAAGTGAAACAATGAAGACTTAAGTTAAAACTATGCTCATTTGTTAATTCTGTGAGCTATGTTTTTATTGAGAAAGATAACAGTTCCCAAAGACTGAAGAAATATTTCCTCTTTATTGAGTGTGCTATACACAATGCACCAGCTCCAGACATCATACACCTTGAAGTTTAACCTACATCATTAACATTTTCCCCACTGCTTTCTGGACCAACGACAAAAAACCTTCCCTCCTATTTCAAGCTACCAGCATGGTCACTGAACATACAGCCGGGAAGAGAGATGCAGGAGCCTACCATTTGCAGTATTTCTACCATATGGATTGACACAATAAACATAAATAACTTCAAATCATAAATGTGAGAAAACTACTCAAAAGTTAGAAAGTGGTGACTTTTGAATATGTATTAATATTTTAATACAATTAATTGTACATTTATGTAATTTAATTTTTAATAATGGTTAACCAATGGCTTGCAAAATTCCTGAAAATATAACATTCAGTTTTCGTGACCAGTTGTGAACCAGCTTCGGCATAGGGTGACTTATGAGCTTCTCATAAGCCCCGAGCACCTAAATATCCATAAGCCTCCCCATGGTTTGCTAGAAACATTCCAGATTTTAGCACTGAAAGCCCCACATTCCAAGGGTCTGAGGTAATTTGGGACATTTGGTTACCCTAATCCATGAACTCTCCCAAATATTTCTGGAACGGCCTAGTTGCTGATAGAGCTGGCATCCTTCTCTGAACCTAGAGCTCTTGCAGTGACCTTTCCCCCTCAGAGTCCTTGCCCTCTGCTCCAGCTGCGGCCCAGGAGACAGACTCCACAAAATCAACAACTGCCATGGTGCCAGTCACTGTCAGACTCAATAGCACAGTGGCATTCATCACATTTCGAATTTGTTGTCATTCAGGGAGATACCACCTGAACTCATCATCTTTTGCTTTACTGTAACCAAGCCTTTGGCATCATTAAGCTCTCTTTTCTTCACATAATGGGGGCTCCCGATATTTACATCAAAGAGTAACTCTGAAGATTAAATGAGATGATGTTCACACAATGCCTGGTTTAGATGTTCGGTAAGTAGCACCAGTATTCTTTCAAGTAGTCCTAGTCCCTTTTTAAACCAACCATTTGCTTTCCCTGGTGGTCTCTACAGAGAGCCAGCCTGCCTGCTAGCCTCTGAGTATATATATAAGCCTGTCTTCATCACATCTGATTAAGGAAATGAGTCCTATCCCTGGCACTTCACACCGGAACAGTATCAGCCATGACCTTGTACCAATAATTCAGTCCTTGGTTCTGTACTTTTTGTCTAAGCCAGCTCTAAGCATAGCTAATTCTTAGAGTCAACCTCTTTGAACCACATTTTACTTCACATCATTCATCTCACAGATGTTTTTCAAATTTAACTCATGTTCACATCCAGGAAGAATATGAGACTGTTCCTTGCCAAGGTGACAAATACTTCCTACCCTAGTGTTATCATGTTGGCTGGAAATCAAATCTAGGAAGAGTACAAAATGTGAGGAGTGGGGAGTTCTTCACATTTCTTAGGAAATTGTTTGTACAGCTAACTTGACAGATGACCTAAAAGATAAGCCAATGCTCTGGAGTAGAAGCCAGCAAACCCCAGGCAGCTCGCACTCTGCTTTTGTAAATAAAATTTTATTGGAACACAGCCTCGCTCATTTATTTACATACTGTCAAGAGCTGCTTTTGTACCTCAACGGTATAAAAGTTGGGTAGTTGTGACAGAGACCATGGGGCCTGTGAAGTGTAAAATATTTACCATTTGGCCTTTTTAAAGAGAAAAAGGTTGATAATCCCTGCTCTGGTGTCTAAATGAGGAAATACTTTTTTAAGTTTCACCTGTCCAGGGGCAGATGACCTGGGAAGAGGGGAATGCTGATCTCTAGCTGCTCCTAGATTTTCAAGTAAGTAAGAGGAGATGCTTACTCCTTCCCCAAATAAAGCCACAAATGCTTTGCTCTCATGTCCCTAGAATGATTGGGGACCAAGACTATGGCTATTGTTTGTTTTGACAGAATTTCCTAAAACAAAAGCTGGAGAGAGTCCTAAAAGCCTGTATTGTCAGATATTGATATGTTTATTCTAAAAACGCAGGGATTATTTCTGTTTGCCATGCAGCTTTCTGAATACCGTCATCATTTTCCAAAAATTATACCTAAATTCTCTGACAGTGAAGGACTAGCAACTTTTATCACCCTGGGCCAAAATTAAATTTGCTCTTTCATGAAAAAAAAAAAAAATCATCTTTTGTGTAGAGAAATAATGAGTATATGTTAAGAAATTCTTAGCAGAGGCTAGGATTTATGTAACAAAATCAAGTATAATTTGTCACTCAAAGAAATGTGTTAATTACACTGTTATTCTTTCCTTGTGCTTCTTTGGAAAGTTGTTTAAATTGGCACCATTTCCTTTCCAGTTGTCACATTGTTTTTTTGGTACATGTTTTCATAAAATAAAACCAAATTACCATGATTACTGAATTTTGTGACGTATGCTTCAAGTGATATAGTAGAAAATTAGGTTAGACTGTCTGGATCCTTATTCTTCAATGGTTTGGTTGTTTGGGTTTGTTTTTGTTGTTGTTGTTGTTGTTGTTGTTTTTTTTGGTCGCTTTAAACAAGATGCCACATTCTTGCCTGAAGCACTGGTAATAAAAGAAAGCTGTTAGAACTGGGAAGCTCTTGCAAGGTTAGCTTATCATGCCTCCTTTTTTAAAAAAGGATATGGTAAGGTTCCCTAGTTGAGTAGGTGCCCTTTAAGGGCTCTCCATTAGAAATGATGGGATTATTGAGTCAGGCTCTGGAAAGTGGCACACTTCCACATTTTGAAGAGATAGAAGAAAAAAAGGCTGGAAGAGAAGGACAGTTTATCTTATGAGCAGATCTCTTTTTCTGCTGCATTGCACAAGTGTGGGGATGATGGAGGGAGGAGCAAGTTGGCTGGGGTGCAGAGCCAAGCCTGGACAATGGTGCATAAGAAGCCCTCACCACTGACTCCCTTCCCAGCGCTCTATGGCTCACTACGGGCTTCGTTTTCCCACCATGCACACAAACACACACACACATGCACACATGCTGAGTCATTCATGGCTTCAAGAAAATGAAAAGTAACATAAAAGTAGTCACCCCACAAGTCAGTTTGATTTCACTGTAGTAAGTACTGACTCCACCATTTGATGAATGTTTACTGGATTAATAAACTGTTACAACTATAACACGTATTTAGTGATATGAAGAAGTGCAATCATGAGATACAGCTTAAGAGATTATATTTTTGTTCCCAAATTAAATATATAATCTATAAGAAAGATAATATATTGAATATTAAATTGAGATTAATTTTTTCTTTTCTAAAAAATATGAAAATTTTAAAACTTTGAGAACACTGATCCATGAACCTGGGGCACCTGGGTGGCTCAGTCAGTTAAGCATCTGCCTTTGGCTCAGGTCATGATCTCAGAGTCCTGGGATTGAGCCCCACGTTGGGCTCCCTGCTCAGCGGGGAGTCTACTTCTCCCTCTGCCCCTCCCCCCCAAGCTCACTCACTCCCGCTCTCTCTCTCAAATAAATATAATCTTAAAAAAAATAAAAAATAAAAAATCCATGAACCCACCATCCAGCTAAGATTATATTTGTCTCTTTAGAAACATACTTCTACTAAACATTAGACACTGATATGTCTATGTTGAGATAAAGATAGATGTAGATAGATCTATTTCATTCATTTTAACTGCTGAATACATATAACACATTATTTTTCATTCCTCTATTGGATGATTTCCACTGAATAAGGTTTTTATTTCCAGAAAAGTTTTTGCTGCAATGTGATCCTTGAACACATGGCGCCAGACTATCCACTGATCAGGAAGAAAGAAGGTGCTGCCTAGGGGAAAAAAAAAGATTAATTGCCTGGACTTAATGTTCCAAACAGATTTTTAAAAGCACTTGTCAGAAATAATAGTCTGGAGAGCAAAGCATTCATTTGCAAGACCCAGATTTTATTAAAAGAAGAAAACATTTATAGGTTCAAAATGCAAAAACAAAAATTAGAAAACTGAGAAGGAAAAAGAGAAAGACCCTCCTGGACTGTAGAGAAGGCTGGGACAAGATTACAGAGAAGAGAACCAGTGTTTGCGTGTGAGTGCGGAGGCTGATCCTGACCTTTCTTTCAAGTTTCATACCTACAGTGCAGTCAAGAAGCCTACCAATTAAGTTCATCACATTATGAAATGACTTAGCTGAGGTTTTCTAGAAAACCACCTTGAGTGAGGGAATAAGTATTGATGCTTTCTTGGTGTGATACTGTGGTTTATAATAAATAAGTATTTTGGGGCACTGGGGTAACTCAGTCAGTTAAGCGCCCAACTCTTGATTTAGGCTCAGGTCATGATCTCAGGGTTGGGAGACAGAATACCCTGTCAGGCTCTGTGCTCAGCGCTGAGCCTACTTGAGATTCTCTCTCTCCTTCTCCTTCTGCCCCTCTCCCCACCCTCTCTAAAATAAATAAATAAATTTTTTTTAAAAAAGTAAATATTTGTCTTTGTCCCCATTGCTGGTACAGAGCTACTAAAATCCTTGGAATTTTCTAAGTGATGAGAACTATAAAAGCGTCTTGTTTATCTTAATGAGGTCAATTTCAGAAGCACGTAGGGAAGGCAGCTGGTTGCCAGGGTAGCCAAACATGTGATTAGATGGTTAGAAATATTATTAGTTCAACCACCCTGACCTACAGGGAAGGGAGAGGGGCTGGAGGTTGAATTATTTGCCAATAGCATTCATGCCTACATAATGAAGCCTCCATAAAAGCCCCCAGTGACTAGGGTTGGAGAGCTTCCAAGTTGGCAAACATGTGGAAATGTCAGGAGAGCGCATGGAAGCTCCACACCCCTTCCCCATATCTTTCCCTATGCATCACTTCTATCTGCCTATTTCTGAGTTATATCCATTTATAATAAACCAATGATCAAGGAAGTAAACTGTTTCTCTGAATTCTGTGAGCCATTCTAGCAAATTAATCAAACCCAAGGAAGCAGGGGTTTGCAGGAACCTCTGATTTATATCTGGTGGATCAGAAGTACAGGTAACAACCTGGACTTGCTACTGGCATCTGAAACCCACGGTGAGAGTTGTTGGAACCTCCAGTCTATAGCTGACTGGTCAGGAGCCCAGGCTGCTGACTGGTGTCTGAAGTGTCTTTGGGGGGCAGTCTGGTAGGACTGAACCCTTAACCTAAGGGATCTGATACAAGTACACAGTGTCAGAAGTGAGCTGAATTGTAGGACACCCAGCTGGTGTCCAAGAATTACTTGGTGTTGTGAAGGAAACCAACCCCAACCCTCACTGGAGTTGGTTCCAGAACACCCCAAAGATTGGGTAAGATGTAATCTCAGAGCCTATGGGTGAGAGAGAGAATACATGAAGTAGGGAAGGAAGGAACCCGTGAAGTGGCCTCAAGGTCCCATACTAGCTGTGGCTTCACAGTAAGCTACTTTCTAAACAAAGGTGTCCACTCAGTGATGAAGGACATCTCTGGACAAACTCTACAGAGAAACTATACTTTAGAGAAGTTTTTCAAAGGGAAGAAAAGAATGTTCTGTTTTCTCCATAGGAAGTTAGTTGCTCCCAATACCAAAGTGTATCATCCAGCCACTTTGGTGGCTTATTCTAAAGCTGGATCTCATATACAGTAGGTTGCATTCTGTCTGAGTCCAGAGGGGTTAATCTGCATGGAATCCACAGGCCATGGCTATAACTGAGGCTAAGCAAACTGCTCAGTGTTCAAAGGCAGTGAAGGCCAAGAGAATCCGAAAAGGCACTTCACATTTATGCTCTCCCTGCCTCCTTAGAAAACCAAGAGCAACTATGCACTTGGACACATGCCATCAGGAGTCGGCCACTGTACAACAGACATGATGCTAACATCATCCCCATCTTATCTCACACACTTCCAGAGAGCCATGGAGGAGATCCAAAAAATTTCCTGGGCCCTTTTCTGTTGTGGAAATTGAGATTTCCTAGTGTGTGACTATTGAGAATCAATAGACCCTTCATCAGAAGAAATGTGAACTCCAGAACTTGGCTCAGTTCTGAACAAAACTAATTCTGGTGTAAAAGAGAACTAAAATGACACATGTGCCTATCTTGAGTGGCAAATGTAAATTCATACCTGCTTTAGATACAAATAAACCCAAACAAAACAAAATAACCCAAACAAAATAACCCAAAGTAAAATGCAAATCAATGGACATTGTGTGCCAAATGGATTGCAGAAGAAATATAACAGCAGTTCTCATGAGAGAAGCCTATTAATGGCCGGAACATCAGGGAGAGTTATTAAAAGATGGTGTGAATAAAACCAGGCCTCAAGGAGTGGCAGAACTTTGAGAAGCAGAAAGGAGCTCCGAAAGTCTACCAGAAAAAGGAAAGGAAGGCAAGAAAGAAAGATTCTGGCAGTGGGTTTGATGTAGGTGAATGGAGAAGTGAAATGAGCCCAGATCATATGGCTTTGATGGCCAGACATAAGCAAGTGTTTTCATAGACACATAAGGAAAAATTCCACAACGTTAAGCAAGGGAGTAACATGAACCAAGGTAAGCTAGAGGAGGAATAATCAAGTGCCCACAATAGGGTCTCTAGGAGTAGAAATAGAAAGACAAGTGACAATGGCATGAAATACTAAGTGCCTGATTCACAAGTGATGACAGTGGAGTTGGTAAGACTACGAAGGAAGAACCAAGTATATTATACTTGAGGACCATACTTGACAGGAGGTCAACTATGGGAATACTTCAAAGATGACTGAATTTCGGGAATGAGCAACCAGGTCATGTTGGCTCACACTAGAGAATTAAGAATGCCAGGAAGGATGTTTTGAGAAAAACATGAGGGTAAGTTCAGTTTTTGGTTTACTGAATTTGAAAAAATGGTAAGACATATTAGGATAAATGCCAAGATGGCTGATATGGATGACAATATAACTGGAGAGAAAGGAAGAGATTAGGTCGTGATTAAGATTCAGCCGTTCATACTCCATCACATGAACAACAGAAGTCAACAAAGAACAATGGTGCCCGAGTAATGGCTAGGATGATAAAAGTGATATATTAAACCAATAAAGTTGAAAAAATGCTCCTAATAGCATCATAATGGACTGAATATTTGTGTTCCCCTGAAATTCACATGTTGAAACGCTTACCCTCAACGTGATGGTACCTGAAAGCAGGCCCCTTGGGAAGTGATTAGGTTTTCATGAGGTCACAAGGGTGGTACCCTTATGATGGGGTTAGTGCTCCTATAAGAAAAGGAAGAGACCAGAGAACTCTCTAGAAGCATGCCCTGAGGATAGGACATGTGAGCACACAGAGAGAAGGCAGCTGTCTACAGGCCATGAAGCCACTCTTGCCAGGCAATGCTCACACCTTGACCTTGCATTTCCTGGCCTCCAGAATTGTGAGAAATGATGTCTGTTGTTTTAGCCAACCACGCTAAGGTATTTTGTTTTGGCAGTCTGAAGGGACTAAAACAAGCATTTCCTGGGGCGCCTGGGTGGCTCAGTCAGTTAAGCATCTGCCTTCGGCACAGGTCATGATCCCAGGGTCCTGGGATCGAGTTCCATGTCAGGCTCCCTGCTCAGTGAGGTGTCTGCTTCTCCCTCTACCCTTCCCCCCCCCCCCGCTTATTATCTCTCTCTCACTCTCTTTCTCTCAAAGAAAATCTTTAAAATAAAATAAAATAAATAAAACAAGCATTTCCTTTCAATTGCCATCTGAATCCTTCCCACCTCTTTTTCTTGTTCTTTGAAGAATCTTTTACTTGACTGTTAAAGTTGTTTCTAGAAAAAAAATATTCCCTTGCTTAGGTCCTAAGGATGTACATTTTTATTTCCTACCCAAACAAAAACAAAAACAAACAAACAAAAAAACCTTAACAAGACTTAGTAGCTAAACTCTGTAGAACAATACTCTGAAAATTTTACATTTGTGTACTTTTTGTTGTACATAAAAAGAATTCCCCCCTCCCCTTCACTTCTTACTTCTCTTCAGAGCAGCCACACTTTTGCTCTGGGATAATATCTGGGTTTCCCTAGAATCTGAAAACAGTATTTGGTGTTCTGGGACGTCCCAGCATGGCTACAAAATTTCAAGGGAGAAGGGAACGATTCAACTACAAAGAGAAAGGGAACTAGGTTTCAAGAGTGATGGAGAATTAAGAAGGTTCTTAGAAAAGCAGATACCTTCAAAAAAAAAATTCCTTCACTGTACCAGAGAAGAGAGGGTACCTGTGAGGGAGTGACTCTCAGCTACCTGCAGTCCTAACACAATGCCCCTCGCCCTTGGGAGCCACAGCCAAGGGCCAGCAGTCTGACGTGGCTGTAAGGAAGCAGGCATTCGGATGTATGGGGCTGCCCACTTTGGAGGAGATTAACTCAGCCTGATCATCGGTGACCACCATGGACTGAACAACAGAAGTTCTTCCCCCAAATTTCCTGTATTACTTAGCTTCAAGGTTTGTGTTGGGGAAGGGGCCCCGGGAAACCACGAATGTTGGGTGTTCTGCCAAATGTGATGAGAGGGATGTGAGCTGGAGTTAAATGTGAGTTAGCAAAGTAAACAAAAAGTTCACAGAATACTACCACCTTCTCTTGCAGCAGGAAGCCTCAATGTCATGAAATAAAAATGAGACAAACCCGACTGCCTAGCATCTTGCTTTTCACAGAAATTTCCAGACTTGATATTTAAATTTAAGTATTATTTTATAACAGGTTATTTTCCTTAAGAGGTGAAGAGTCAACAACTTTTTATATGTGTGAGGAATGTACCTATTATGATGTAAACTTTCAAAACTCATTAGTTTACCATAAGGCCACCTTACAGCTGAAGTCACATTACTGATACCCACTAACGCTATGGCATTCTCACGTTGCTAGAAACTAAGCCAAATCATAGCTTGTAATTCTTGAAATATAAAAGACTCAGAAGTGCACAGAAATGCAAAAGAAACCAGATCTACATAAACAAACCTATACTGAAGTACTAGGAACCTGTCCTGTGGAACTATACTAAGGGAACCCCCATATTCTCCTTTGATGTGGGTTCATTAACTGGCATCCCTTCCTAGAGAACATTTAAAGATGCACAGTAGGGTAGGCTCCATTATAAAAGGATGAATTAATGTACTTGGCTCCTTTTTTTTCTCTTCATGTGACAATATGCCATTTAATATTTAACACTTATTTAAAATACTCAATTGTGTGTTTTTGTTGCCTTCTCTTAAACATCACCAAATTATAGTTTCAAAACATTATGTATTTATTACATAGAAATGGTCAAATAACCCAGCTTATAAGGAAACTTGAGTTTTAATTATAGGTGAAGCATAATAGAAACCACAGATGTATTTGAATTGAATATTTATTTTATTGTTAACTACTCAAATCCAAGACAGGATATATTAAAATCTGTCTACCTATTTTAAATTCCTCTCTCATTTTTTTTTCTTTGCAGTAGAGCAAACCATTTTTCTATGTAACAACCAACACACTACATTTCTTTTTCTAACATTTGTGTTCTTAAGACTGTGACTGTTAATATAATAAGAATTCTATCCCTTTGTCCTCTCATGGTACCTTTATCCCATACATACTGTCTTTATGTATGTAATAATCATACAATAGCATATGGCTGCAAAGGGACTCCCAAAGAGCAGACAACTCTTTTTCAATAAAAATTAACTATTTTTAAGTGATTTTTACTGCAGCAGGCCCCAATCCACATAAGGAATCCCACTCACTA
This sequence comes from Phoca vitulina, assembly GCF_004348235.1. Lineage (NCBI taxonomy): Eukaryota > Metazoa > Chordata > Mammalia > Carnivora > Phocidae > Phoca > Phoca vitulina. The sequence continues at coordinate 17,455,359 of NW_022589735.1, forward strand.
GTGGATAGAGGAAGTTAAATTTTCAGAGGCAAGTGAGTAACAGCTATTAGCATTTCTTCACTGTGGAAGATACATATTGCATATTAAAAATTGACAAATGTGATAAGAGGATGGAGATAAAAGAACTACAAGGGAAAAGAAATCTATTCTCTGACCTTTTAACATTGGATGTGTTGTACTTCTATTGTATTTTCTAAAAATTCTTAGCAAGACTGTAGGTCGTGAACTATGGGATGGAGTGCGAATCTTCTATTGCTTTCTGGACATCTACTACATACCATGTTGATATCCATAAATGTTCCTTTCTGATGGCCAAATACAGATGTTTTGCCAAGGTGACATTACTTACTGGTGGAAAATCAAAAATATTTCCTGAACATCTATTATTCTTCAAGGAGAGTGTATAATGAGTCGATGAGAGACAAGAACTGGTGTGATTAAATCATGATTTTAGTAATTTTGTTTTTACGAATTCTAACAACTTTATTCTTGGTTATAATTATTATATATCTGTATGTTTTAGCTTTAAATCATTATTTTTAAGCCAAAGAGACACACCTTGTTTATCTTTCTTGTATAAGTTCTTCTTCTTTCCTTCCTTCCTTTCTTTTTGGAAGTAATGCATATTTTAGATCTTAGAGCAATGACTTTCTTTGATTTTCCTCAGTTTATTTTGTGGCTATTCTTAAGGAAAATAAATGATCCTTGGGTCACTATTGTTCAGCAAATCAGTGGAAGCAGATAGTTACAAAGTCCTAGGGAACTGACCGGGTGCAAATCCAAAGGGCTAATAATACATTTTTGCCCGAGAGTACTGAAAAGGCAACAGCCAAAATTTAAAAGTAATGTATTTAAATGAAAATAATAAGTTTACTAATTTTATGAGATAGTTCTACTCAGGGTGGAGGAATAACTTTAAAATGCTTTCATGCAGTGGCTTTCCCTGTCAGATATCCTGATAGGTTTTCTCTTTCTCATAATATTCCTTCAGTAGGTAGTAAACCCAAAATTCACTTACACATGATTCCTGGATGATTTTGCTGAATAAATTCTTGTTTCTCTCCTGATCTATCCTTCCTGTATGTCTGTTATGTCTCATACTGATTTCACACCTTCTCTCTCTCTCTTACGCATGCACACACACACACACACACACTCCTTCAATTGTTCCTGTATCAGGTACAGACCTGTAAATTTACAAACATGGGTGTATCACAACATCCATATTTATTTGTTTTCCTTGTAACTATGCTCTGTTTTTCCAGGAAAAGCATCTAAATTCTGGTAGCCTACTTATGGCCAAGAAGTGGGGCAGGAACATATCACTCTCATGTGGTATTTTCCTTATGTGAGCTTTGTGTCCGTCTTCCCTATTTCTGAGGCCCTAAAGAAGAAACCAGAAAGGTCTCATGTTGCTCTCTGAAATGGAGAGAAAAGTATAGTATCTTGATGCCAAAACAGACAGCTAAGAAAGCCACAACAAAGCAAAAATAATAAAAACAAACAAACAAAAAACATTGTTGGCCAATTTTACCTGTGAATTTTTATGCAAAAAATCCTAAATAAAATATTAGCAAACTGAATCTAAAAATATATAAAAATAGTTAGGGTAAATCATTACCAAGTATAATTTAATCATAGGTATATAACAGCTATTTTGACCTTGAGCAATCCCTTTAAGTAATTCACCAAACTGAGCCATAAAAAAATCAGAAGTCAAATGATCATATTAATAAACGCATAAAAGAGTTGGTGAAAGTTTAATGACGTATGATTTGAAAGAAAAATCTTAGTGAATAAGGAATAAATGTAACTTTGTTAACCAATAAAAGTTATCTGTCAAAAAAAAAAGATAACATCACATATAATGGTGACAGGTCAGAAGACATCTTTTAAAAGTTAGGAGAAAGACACGGATGCCTGCTATTATCATTCTCTTCACCACTGTACTATAAAATTCAGGTAACTCAACAAAATCAAGTAAGAGAGAGATTGAGAGAGACAGAGATTGATTTCAAGATTAGAATACAAGAAACAAAAGTGCCATTGTCTACTAAATGTGCCATGTATTCATAAAAAAAAATCCAAGAGAACCTACAGACAAATTATCACAGCTAATAAGTGGCATCAATTGTGTAAGTGGGGAAGTTTACTACACAAAAATTTAAACTGGTAAGAAACGTTTAGGAATAGATGTTTTTAAAGTTATTATAATAAAAATAAAAACTATAGAGTAACTTGAAATAAAACTAACAAAACTAGGGGGCGCCTGGGTGGCTCAGTCGGTTAAGTGGCTGCCTTCGGCTCAGGTCATGATCCCAGGGTCCTGGGATCGAGCCCCGCGTCGGGCTCCCTGCTCAGTGGAGAGTCTGCTTCTCCCTCTCCCTCTGCCTGCCTCTCTGCCTACTTGTGCTCTCTCTCTCTGTCAAATAAATAAATAAAATCTTAAAAAAAAAAAAAAAAAAACTAACAAAACTCACAAAAAGAATTATTTAAAAATGCATAGAATATTATGGAAGGACATCAAGGAATACTTAAAATGTAGAAATATACTATCTGAGCAGATGGGGAAACCGTACAATGAAGGTGACAATATTCATAAAATATATTCTATCAAAATCTAAATTGACTTTCTCATAAAATTTAAAAAGTGTCCTTCAAATTCATAAAGCTAAAATAATGAGAATGAGTATCTCCTAGCAGACATCACATTTTTTATAAAGTTTTATTTAAACTAAATGGCATTAGCATACAATGAACAAATATGCCAAAGAACAAAATAAAGAGCCTGGAAAGAGATCTATTCATACTCAGAAGTTTTGTATATGAAAGCTAGCATTATTGATAGTAATGCAAGGGAAGCTGGAAATAATACAACTAAATCACTATTTTGCTCTGTAAAAACAGCTAACCATGCTGCAATTATATAACCTGACATCAAAAGGCGTAGGCAAGAAGGAGCTGACTCGGTAAGTTCAGCAATGTTTTCACTAGATGCTATTAGACTAGAGATAAAAAGAATCACACACGAGGTCTGTGGTCTAGATGGTAAATTTGTTTCTCACAGGGGTAAGGGCTAGCATTTCTGAATTACTTTACATGTATACCAGGATTGAAAAAACAAATGACAGATATTTAGAGTTGGTTTCTCATTATCAGATAAAGAAGCTACAAAAAAGCAAAGGGAAGGTGAGGGAGGGTAGGATGACTTCTGAGGTGAATGAAGAGTCAGAGATGTCAGTATGAACTCACGTCTATGTCTATTATACTCGCATCAGAAAACATCACAAAAACTAAACTGAGGGGCTCTTAAAAATATCTACTCATTACTTCTAAAAAGGTGCCAATTCCCAATTACTTCTAAAAAAGAAAAACTGAACTGAAACATTTTCACAGATCTGAAAACGAAGCACACAAAACAACTAAATGCAATGTGGGATCCTGAACTGAATCTTAAAACAGAAAAAGGTCAGTAGCAGAAAAACTGATGAACTCTAAATAAAGTCTGTAGTGGTAGCATTGTACCACTGTTAATTTCTCAGTTTTGATGAACGTAGCATAATTACATAAGGTGCTAGTCTTAAGGGATGTTGAGGGAAGGGTACACTAGAAATTTATGTACTATCTTTGCAAATTAACCTGAAATTTAAAATTAGTTCAAATCAAAAAGTTTAAGAAAACAACTCAATTTCAATTTTATTTAATCCTTGCTCCTTGTTTCCTTTAAAAATAAGCCACAGACATAACAAATGATACAAAATGTGAATCTTACTTTATCTAAGAAATTTAAGGAGAAACAAAGTATCAGCCGTTACTTACTCAAAATTAAATTTTGAAAAATATGACCTCCCTATATAACTTAATTTCCCATCAAGTGAAAATTGTGTACCTGGGCTATAAAATTAATTGCATGTTATATTTTCAAGGAAGTTTTTTTTTCTAAATAACTAAAATATTTCTGGGGCTAACTAAAAGATCTCCTTGTATAAAGATATAGAAATGAAAACTGTCAGTATTATAGTAGTCATTTCTTTAATTTTTTTTGTGTTCATTAATTTATTTTCATTTTGAGAGATGTTTATGAAATAAGATTTGACATGGGATTTCTTAAAAATAAGACAAGACTTAACACAGCTAATGCAGAGAAACAAAGAGTCAAAAGTGACTTCTGATTTGTCTACATTCTTTCATTTGAATTATGTATGTGTGTATGTGTGTGTGCATGTGCTGGGATTGTATAATAATTACACACATTCCAAGAGCAGTCTGTGAGTAGATAAGGGAAAAGAAATAACAGGATTTTAATTGGTTCTCAGCCTCTATTAAGGCACATAAGATCTGAACTTCCTATTAACTATTAATTTCCTCTAATTCAGTCAACACCCTCTTTTGTTTTACAGTGCTTCAAATATCCATCATGTAATCATATTCTCCCAATACTTATTACAATGGAATCCCCGTCCTTCAGAAGAGTCACTCACAAAGTTTAGCATACATTAAAGTCACCTAGAGGGCTTGTTAAATCAGTTTGCCAGGCCCCACCTTCAGAATTCCTGATCTACTAGGTCTGAGGTGGACCCAATAATTTGCATTTCTAAGACCCCACCTGAAAACTATGCTAGTGGCAAGAGATGCACACATTCTTATTGTCTGTGTCACGTTTCTGCTTCCAGTATTAAAAGTATTGAAAAAAAAAAAAAAAAGTAGGTATTTTAAGCTTCTCTTTCTCTCTCCTAACATCCAGTGTAGCAAGAAAGAATTACAAGCTGATACGTGAAACTTTAATAAAGGAAACCCCATTTCAAATGGACTTGGGAGGCCAGAAGAGGGAGCTCTAATGCACCACCACTCCTTGTAAATTGCAGACCCCAACAGAGACACCTGGCATTTCCAACAGGAAGAAGCCTACTTTACTGCTCCAACAGGAGGAAGGAGAAATTTCTCCTTGCTCAGCAGCAAGCCCAGGCAATAAGAAAATACCACAATTCAGCCAATGAGCGGCCATCACCATCCTGAACTCTCACTTCCCTTCTGACTTTCCTCCAAAGCAGCCCTTCCCAATGTCACCTTTTTCTCTATAAAGTAAGGTTCCTCTCCTTTGACCTCCAGGCTTGCCTATGGTTTGCCAGAGCTTGCATGTTTTGAACTGTAATTCCTCTGCTATTCCTGAATAAACCCATCATGCTGGTAAAGTAATTGGCTGTTTTACTTTGAAGGTCAACTGGTACTTCCTTGTAATGTGTTTAATACGAATCAATATGTAGAATGAAAATAGATTTGCAAAGAAAGAGCTGATATGTTTACAAAAGTCACTTTGTTTCCCAAGAATTCTAACACAAATTAACTAGCACTTGACTGTACCACTGTTTATCTCTAGAACTCTACATTTTGCAAATCATTATATACCTATCTGAGCAGAGTATAAATCAAAGAGCTCCTGAGACAGAAAGGGGGTCCTCATACATACTGGTCTCCCACCTGGTGAACAATGAGAAACATTTGCTTGTCAACAATTTCAAAATATCTCCATGGACATTGCTTTCTCAGTAGTATATTAATTAGCTTTAATCAGAAGTAGCTTAATAAAGGAAATTTGCCATATGGAATTTTGTATTTATATTTCTAAACTACAGGCACATCTGTGTATGAATTAGTATCACAACTCTGCTAAGGTTTCTTTCTTTTTTTTTTTTATTATGTTATGTTAGTCACCATACATCATTAGTTTTTGATGTAGTGATCCACGATTCATTGTTTTCATATAACACCCAGTGCTCCATGCAGTACGTGCCCTCCTTAAACGCATCACCGGGCTAACCCATCCCTCCACCTCCCTCCCCTCTAAAACACTGAGTTTGTTTCTCAGAGTCCATAGTCTCTCATGGTTCATCTCTCCCTCCAATTTCCCCCCTTCATTTTTCCCTTCCTTCTCCTAATGTCCTCGATGCTATTCCTTATGCTCCACAAATAAGTGAAACCATAGGATAATTGACTTTCTCTGCCTGACTTATTTCACTTAGCATAATTTATCTCCTCCAGTCCCATCCATGTTGATGTAAAAGTTGGGTATTCATCTTTTCTGATGGCTGAGTAATATTCCATTGTATATATGAACCACATCTTCTTTATCCATTCATCTGTTGAAGGGCATCTCGGCTCTTTCCACAGTTTGGCTATTGCGGACATTGCTGCTATGAACATTGGGGTGCATATGGCCCTTCTTTTCACTACATCTGTGTCTTTGGGGTAAATACCCAGGAGTGCAATTGCTGGGTCATAGGGCAGCTCTATTTTTAATTTTTTGAGGCACCTCCTCACTGTTTTCCAAAGTGGCCGTACCAACTTGCATTCCCACCAACAGTGTAAGAGGGTTCCCCTTTCTCCATAACCTCTCCAACATTTGTTGTTTCGCAGATGACATGATACTTTATGTGGAAAATCCAAAAGACTCCACCCCCAAATTACTAGATCTCATACAGCAATTCAGTAATGTGGCAGGATACAAAATCAATGCACAGAAATCAGTTGCTTTCTTATACACTAACAATGCAACCGTAGAAAGAGAAATTAGAGAAACAATTCTATTTGCAATAGCACCAAAAACCATAAGATACCTCAGAATAAACCTAACCAAAGAGGTAAAGGATCTATACTCTAGAAACTACAGAACACTCATGAAAGAAACTGAAGAAGACACAAAAAAGATGGAAAAACATTCCATGCTCATGGATCAGAATAAACATTGTTAAAATGTCTATGCTACCCACAGCAATCTATACCTTCAATGCCATACCAATCAAAATTCCAATGACATTTTTCAAAGTGCTGGAACAAACAATCCTAAAATTTGTATGGAATCAGAAAAGACCCCGAATCGCCAAGGAAATGTTGAAAAAGAAAAACAAAGCTGGGGGCATCACGTTGCCCGATTTCAAGCTATATTACAAAGCTATGATCACCAAGACAGCATGGTACTGGCACAAAAACAGACATATAGACCAATGGAACAGAATAGAGAACCCAGATATGGACCCTAACTCTATGGTCAAATAATCTTCGACAAAGCAGGAAAAAATATGCAATGGAAAAAAGACAGTATCTTCAATAAATGCTGCTGGGAAAATTGGACAGCCACATGCAGAAGAATGAAACTCGACCATTCTCTAACACCACACACCAAGATAAACTCAAAATGGATGAAAGACCTCAATGTGAGACAGGAATCCATCAAAATCCTAGAGGAGAACATAGGCAGTAACCTCTGACATCAGCCACAGCAATTTCTTTCAAGATACATCTCCAAAAGCTAGCAAAACAAAAGCAAAAATGAACTTTTGGGACTTCATCAAGATAAAAAGCTTCTGCACAGCAAAAGAAACAGTCAACAAAACAAAGAGGCAACCCACAGAATGGGAGAAGATATTTGCAAATGACACTACAGATAAAGGGCTGGTATCCAAGATCTATAAAGAACTTCTCAAACTCAACACCCAAAAAACAAATAATCAAGTCAAAAAATGGGCAGAAGACATGAACAGACACTTCTCTGAAGAAGACATACAAATGGCTAACAGACACATGTAAAAATGTTCATCATCATTAGCCATCAGGGAAATTCAAATCAAAACCACACTGAGATACCACCTTACACCAGTTAGAATCTGCAAGGGTTTCTTAAAAATTATTACTATTTTTACTATATTTAGTGGCCTAGCAGCATGGATAAAGTCACCGCATCATTATAACAATCAGAACTACATAAAAATATTTTTGTTGTTGTTTAATGTTTTTTAACAGTTTTAGGTTTATAAGAAAATACAGAGATTTCCCATGTATCCCCTATCCCTACACATGCATATCCTCCCTCATTACCAACATCATTTACCAGAATAGCGTATTTTTTCACCAAGGGTAAACCTATATTGACGTATCATCACTACCCAAAGCCCGTAAGTTACTCTAGTGTTCACTGCAAGTGCTATACACTCTAGGGTTTGGACAAATGTATAACATATATGCATCATACATAATACATACAGAATGATATATTTTCACTGCCCTAAAAAATATTTTTATAACTCTAACATTCCACCCACTGATAGGTCATGATCCAAAAAAGTCACAAATATGTATCAAATCATAGAATTTCTAATAAGTCCACAGAGGAGGAAAATTTTTTTTTCTTCTACCTTTCTAGGCTCCTGGCTGAGACTGCTCTGTAATAACGGGAGTAACGGGAGAAAAACAAACAAAAGTTTAATAACACGTATACCTCCTATATACGTGGAAGATACTCAGGAACACTGAATAACTCCCCCAAATGGTCAGAGTCACCACCTTAAATATCACCTCCAGCTAAAGACAAAAGAAATATGTTGGATGGGGAGGGGAGCCCAGTTATGGGAGTTTGCCAGGGAAAGCACAATAAACAAGAATATTGCTTTTATACAGATTTAAAATTGATAAGTATTGGTCAGAGTTTTCGTCATCATTTGGAGATTTAGTAATCGTCCGCTTCCTGGTATAGAGAGGAAGACACCCTTAGATACGGAGATTTTCTTTATAAATGTAAGTGTCTTTTACAAACAGGTTAACTTCTACCCAGAAGCTTATTTTGGGGTGACATTTTCTGCTCCCCTGTAATTTCTTCTAAGGCCTGATGGAAATTACCAAACCCTATGTAGAAAAGTCTTCATCAAATAAAACGTAGGTGTTTCTACTTGCCAATTCCTTTAAAAAGCATATGTACCACTTATTTGCAAATGATTATGAACTCACTGTAAGTCACAAAAATAAAACACTGTTTCAGATATACATTGAGTCTTACAAATAGCTCTTTCTAAAATTTATTATTAATAATAGCAATCATTTTATTATCCTATTTTCACTAACCTATTTTTTGTTTTGTTTTGTTTTGGAGAATTCTTTTTCTTTGTATTTTCTTCGTATTGGAAAGTTTATAGCTGCATAATTAAATAAAGCTTCTCAGAGATGTCATTTACTGAGAATCTATATCCAAATTTTTTATATGCTATCTTAAAATCTTATAACCTTTACAACAAATTTAAGAACAATGTATTATAATTCTCATTTTGTGGATGATGAAAAGAGCTCAAAAAAAAAATCACTTGCCTCAAGTCACACAACTAGTAAACACCATTAATATAGTGAACTCAGGTGCACATTGACTATACTCACTGTACAAATAAATAAAGGAAAGTAAGTTTGGAACAAATGTTTTATTTTCTACCAAGTAACAAAAATACAGCAATTAACTTGGAACTGCAATCTCAAGTTTGGTTTACTTTCCCCTAAAGAAGCAGTGTTTAGTTTCCCTAAATTCCTTGAGTCAAGGTATCAAGAGAAATTGCTTCCAGAAAGGCAAAGCAGAGAGTTGTATTCTATCTTTGGCTTTCTCTTCTGTTTACTTTATAGACTCAAGTACATGTCAATTGTTATCTTCTTTTGTTTGATGGTGAATGACCTCCTCTCTTCAGATATTCAGCAATATCTGAATATTCTGAGCTTTGCCTAAAGGGAATGACTCTTGGATAATATTCTGATTCTGTCGCTGGTCCTAGTGTATCTCACTTGACTGGTAGGTTAGTGTTGCTTTCAGTTCAGTTAGTTCCCATGTGGGAATACACATTTAGCTTACTCAAATCTTAGAATGCCATTTGCTAAAGTAAGCAGAAAATAACATTCTGCAGGTTCTTAGTTGACTTAAGAAATTAACATTAAACATTCTGGGAAGCAGAATTTATACATTCCCATTCAAAAATTTTCCTGCCTTCACAGTGTTCCTTTCTTCAAATCTATCAGAATTTTTCATCGCCATCTTCCTAACCAAAACTCAGGCATATTCATTCAGCTGACAGGTATAACCTAGGTTTGACCCTGTTAACCTATACTCTCACGAAAAACAGAGAATGGATGAGACAAAGAAAATTTCCCTCTTCCACTATGCCTAATGGTCCTGAGGTCCAAAATATGTTTTATTCAATAGCCTGAGTCCAGAATCACTGCTGATTACATCATTACAGTATCATTTGTTTATTTGCTATATTCTCCTGATTGACTTAAAATGCTGTTTCTAAAACTTTTTATTCTTTTTCTTGACAATTTCGTTCGATCTCCTAAAACAAGGCAAGTTCCACTATGGTGGGCTGTCTCTATTCCCTATGCTTTGAGCTATCTGGGACAAACTAATTATAATTGGATCATTTAGCTTCTAGAAACCTACCTACCTCTTCCTACTTGTTCTTCCCGCCATCCCAGAGTCTGTATAAAACAGGCTATAATGAGTCTGGTATTGCCTTGGAAAAACTCAGAAGATTAAATTCCAACTGAATCAAAATTTAGTTACTTTTGCTTTCTAAGCATTACTTCCAAAGAGGAAATGAGTGGGAATAAATCCAGGCCCCGGTAAAAATAAACGCCAAACAACAGAGGGCAGGAAGACTCAGATTATTCCTAATGATGAACAGTAACAGCATCAAACTGCTATTGATCAAGAAGGGAGAGTTCTTTGGTGAACAGAAGCCCGGGAAACAAAAAAGGAAGAATACAATTAATTCAAGAAAAGAAGTTCCATTTAGCTATTTCCCTCCTTCATCATTCATCCCCTCTTCGAAGAGGCCCCTTCCCACTTTCTCTTTTCTTATTTTCTATGTTTCATGCTTTAAATCCTCAGGTAATGGGTCTTAAGGCAGAAAAGCAGGTTGAGCTGTCTGGAGAGGAAGGGGAAATTTGCTAAAATGATTAGAGGCAGCTAATGAGTGACAGGATGAGAAGTGCATAAGGAACCAACTTTTCTTATGAGCTTCTTATATTCCAGCTCAGTTCCTTCCCACTAAGAATTTTGTCTGCTGTGCTCCAGCCAAGGAACCCTCAAGCCCTAAGAAATCACGACTCCAAGCACATTAGCCAAAAAGCTAATTTGTTTCTCTCATATCTACAGAAAATTTTTTTTCTTTTTACATATAAATGCTTTCTCCAGAATCAATAAATAGGACACAGATGTTTTAAATAAATGCAAACCAAATACAACATGTTTTTCATAGCTTAAAAAATTCCCACTGGTAAATAAAAAAAAACATAATTAAGAATTCAGCCTGCCACTGTGGAAGGGGCTGTAGGGATGGAAATCTATAGAGGCTGAAAAGAGAAAAGACCCTTTCAGAAGGCTGGAGCATGACTTTCTGAGGTTCAGAAATTCTTATGACTATTTGGAAGTGGACACTGAATCTTTAAAGCCAGAGCGATGGCTATCAGAGACCTAAGATGTGTTTCTTATCCTCAGGCATATGAGGTGTCCTGGCTTACAAGATTATTAGCTTTTTTTTTTTTAAGATTTTATTTATTCATTTGAGACACAGAGATACAGAGAGAGAGAGAGAGAGAGCATGAGCAGGGGGAGAGGAAGAGGGAGAGGGAGAAGCAGGCTCCCCGCTGAGCCAGGAGCCTGATGTGGGGCTCGATCCCAGGACCCTGGGATCATGACCTGAGCCGAAGACAGGCACCTAACCATCTGAGCCACCCAAGTGCCCCAAGATTATTAGAATTCTATAAATAAATATTTGTCAACATTACAGAGCTAAACTACCAAATATATGCCTAAACTGTCCTGGCTCATGCCTGAGATTTCTCCAGAATCAATCTACACTGCTTTGTAACATTTTGGGTGGTTGAATCATATTTATGCTCTGTAACATTTGGGGTGGTTGAATCATAGTTATGCTCTATAACATTTGGGGTGGTTAAATGGTATTTACACTGTAGCCTACATTACAAGTTACAGATCCATTCCCAAGAGTAGAGTCAGTGAAGAAAAGCAAGGGTGACAATGAATACCTGAAAGATCTGGGGAATGGTACACCACCAAAGTTAAGGGGAAAAAAAAAGGCAATGAATGAATCTTCAGGCGGTGACTACTTCCCAAACTGATTAAGAGGAAGATTTAAACCTAAATCATGATTATACTCCAAAATTGTTTTATTATGCCAGAAATGAACAAAGATAAAAACAAACAAAAAAACAAACAAAAAAAAAAGCAAAACAAAACAAAAAACCTACCTGATTAAAATATTTTAAAATACCTGATACTTGAGCTATTCTATTTGGGATATTAAGAGAAAAGTTCTGTATTATTATAAGTTCTTTTTCCTTCCTGCTGCATTATTATGGAACAATTCCAAAAATATAAAATAGTTAACTATAAGATGAGGACCCTATTTTTATTCTGAATTATTAATAGAGCACCAAAAGACAATGAACACTGTCAATGGATTTGCATAGTGATCTTACATTCATTTCTTAACAGAAGTGGCTTGTTTATTTTACAAAAGAAATGTTTTATTATAATCTACATTTATCACATCATCAGTAGCTGGTAAAGATTTACCACTAATATTATTTTACATTCTAAAAAGACCACAAGCTACTTTTGTAGACAACCTGAAATTTGTAATTTTGAATGACATTCATAGGGGACACAACACTGAAAATTTTTTGAAGATCCTGTTTAGCCCCCAAAGAAGTATGGGGCCTACTTGAAATTCTGAGCAATGCACCGATTATTTTAAAGTCTTCAAGTTAAAATTAGTAAACTCTCAAACAAAGACTGTTTGCAGCTTTAAGATCAAATTTTATACTATATTTATGCAACACAAAAGCAGACTTCAGGAACAAAGGCATTGCCCTTCTTGAAGACATTCCTAGTTTTACATTAAAATCACAGAGGTTATACTTTTCTCTGTGTTGTATTTTGAGTTTACTCTCAAAAAACCCTTAGACAATCTGTCTACCCAGATCCCTCTGTGACCTTTCCTTTCATTTGAACCTTTCATGCATAATACATTTTAATACTGGGGTCGCACAGAGAGATACAGCAACTAAACATAGGAGCACTGAATAAACATGCCTAAAGACAAACCAACTTGTGGAATGCGAAAACCATTACAACTAAGCAGCATTCCTGTCCTTTCTAATTATAGTAGGTTGGAAGTATAACATGGCCAAGAACCAGGTTTTCCTCCATTTCTAAAGAGGTGTATGCCAGCCCCAAATCCATGAAGATCACCATTTTGGTCCAAACCCATGCATTTTCCCTTTTTTTCCTTAGCTTTTTGACCCTATTCTATTTATATTTCATAATTACTGGGTGCTCTGCTGCTATAAAAAACCTGAAGTCATTCCTTCTGGGTTGTCATACTGCTCTTCATTTCTTCTATTCAGTATAATTTGTCCCTCAATCTTCCAAAAGGGTCCAGATATATTTTTCTAGATCAGCGTTATCCAAAATGGTGTTACATAGCTGTCCTACGCAGATCAGTTTCTGAGATCCAAGTTAGGAAAGCCTGCAATCCACACTTCCTTACAGAGTTACCATGGACATCTTGCATGAAAGATTCTGAGAAAAATGACGATTAAGAAGAAACAAAACTGTTATATAAATAAGTTTTTCTCAAATTTAATTACAGAACATTTTTTTCCCCCATAACACACATGAAAATCTTAGGGAAAGACACAGTGATAGGAAATACTATCCTAGATTCTCATCTCTTAAGCAGCTGCAACTCTTGACTATTGGCCTCTTATATGCAAACTATTTAAAAGGCATATCATTAACAAGAAGGTAGTATTCAAGGCCATGGCAATACTCCTAATTATAGACATAGAGAAAGCTGTGTTTTTAATTCCTTCATATGCAATAAGCAGAGACTCCAGTGACTCAAAACGGCAATAGCCAGAGAGCACCTGCCACCAAGACATACAGGTTAATGAAAGCCTTTTAATTCTTTACTCATTTCCTACAGCCAACTTTCTGTTATTGCTGTTGTTACTCACCTGAAGATTTTCTGTATAAAAAAGGAAGAAATTATATAAAACAAATACAGTATAATGAAACCTAGCCAATCAACAGAATTGGACTATCTCAACTCCATGGTAAAGTTTGAGAAAATAAGCTATGTAGTAACAAGTAATATTTTATTAAATAATAAGCACATTTAAGGTAGAGAAATCCAGATCCAGATAAACAACTACTTGAAATCTGCCCTTTATATAGAGAGAGCTAGTTAAAAGATTGACAAGGGTAAAACTATATATTGTCACTGGTTTGTATAGACATTTGTATAAATATATACATATTTATACATGTTTATATATATATGTATATGCACAACAAATGATAAAAAATAGATGGCATTGTTTATATCTTTAAAAAAGAAACTGAAACACGAAACAGAAAAAAGAAAATAAATTCTCAGAGGTCCTCAGATAATATAACTGGAACACCCAGATTGTGAGGGGTGTGCACTTAATTAATTTAGGGAAGAGGCCAGTGTAAGAAAAATTATAAGTATAAGACCAGCATAGGCTAGACATATAGACCAATGAAATAAAATTCAGAGTCCATAAAAAACATAAACCCATACATCTACGACCAGTTGATTTTTGACAAGAGCACCAAGTCTGTTCAATGGGGAAAGAACAGTCTCTCAACTAATGGTGTTGGCACAACTGGATCTTCACATTCCAAAGAATGAAACTGGGCCCCTACCTTATACCATATTCAAAAATTAACCCAGAATGGATAAGTGACCTAAATATAGAGATGAACCATAAAACCCTTAGAATAAAACAAAAGGATTCATCTTCATTACTTTGGATTTGACAATGGATTCTTAGAAAGGACACGAAAGCATGATCAACAAAAGAAAAAATAGATAAATTTGATTTCATCAAAATAAAAAAAGAGCCTTTTGTGCATCAAAGGACATTATCAAGAAAGTAAAAAGAGGCACTTGAGGTGGCTCAGTCAGTCAAACGTCTGACTCTTGGTTTTGGCTCAGGTCATGATTTCATGGATTGTGGGATCGAGCACCATGTCGGGCTCCTTGCTCAGCAGGGAGTCAGCTCGAAAGATTCTCTCCCTCTGCCCCTCCCCCTGCTCATGTTCACTCTCTGTCTCCCTCTGTCTCTCTCTCTCTCAAAATAAATAAATCTTAAAAAAAATAAAAAGACAAGCAACAGAATAGGAAAAATATTTGCACATTATGCATGTGATAAGGGTTCAATGTCCAAAATATGTACAGAAGCCCTAAAACTCAACAACAAAACCCAATGTAAAATGGGGCAAAAGACTTGAACAGACCAAAGAGGACATACAAATTGCCAATAAGCACATGAAAAGATTCTCAACCCTATTAGTCATAAGAGAAATGCAGATCAAAACCACGACAAGGTACCAGTTCATATCTATAAGGACGGTTATAATAAAAATATTGAAAATAACAAGTGTTGGCTAGGATGTGGAAAATTTGGAACCCTCATATATTGCTGGTTGGAATGTAAAATGGTGCAACCACTGTGGAAAAAAATTTGGTGGTTCCTTGTAAAGCAAAAAGCACATGATGCAACAATTTCACTTCTAGATATAAACCCAAATGAATTGAAAACATGGACTGAAAGAGACATTTGTATGTCAAGGTTTGTTTCAGCTTTATTCACAATAGCTAAAAGGTAGAAAAAACTCAGGCATCCCTCAACAGATGAATGGATAAACAAAATGTGTTCTATCTACACAATGGAATATTATTCAATCACAAAAAGGAATGGCATCTGATACATGCTCCAACATGGATGAAGTGTGAAAACATGCTAAGTGAAGTAAGTTTGACACAAAAAGACAAATATTGGATGATTCCGCTTTATGAAACATAAATAACAGGAAAATTCATAGAGACAGAAAACAGATTAGAGGTTATTCGGGGCAAGGTTGAGGAGGCAGTGGGGAGTTGTTGCTTAATGGTATTTCATTACTCCCAATAAATATTTTGAATGGTTACAGAATTTCTGTTTGGGTGACGAAAAACTTCTGGGAATAGACAGTGACAACGGTTGTACAACACTGAATATAATTCATGCCTTCGATACGTACACTAAAAACTAGGTAAAATGGCTAATGTTATAGTTTAACAACATTTTAAAACTAAATATAATTAACAAAAGATTTGAATTTTCTAACCAAATTACACAGTTGCACTTCAAGAATTTTTCCATTTCATGTAATATATTTTCAGATTAAATAT
This sequence comes from Phoca vitulina, assembly GCF_004348235.1. Taxonomy (NCBI): domain Eukaryota; kingdom Metazoa; phylum Chordata; class Mammalia; order Carnivora; family Phocidae; genus Phoca; species Phoca vitulina. The sequence continues at coordinate 17,471,453 of NW_022589735.1, forward strand.
ATATATATTTTTAAAAAATAAAATAAAAACTTTAAAAAAAAATGAAGAGGGAAGAAGGCCCATCTCCTGCTCTTCCTTCTAGGGAAATTACTGAATTGCATCCCACAGATGTGCTTACAGTTTGAACAATATATAATCTTCAGAAAATCCCTCAAGAAGCTAAGCACAGGAGTAAATACTTCAGAGTAAATAAAAAAATTACAACTTCCAAAGCTGACAAATATCACACAAATCCACACACATAAAATTTATACTGATGGACCACTTGATACACACTTCTATGCTTTTCCTATTTCTTTTCGTTCTTTATTCTTTGAAAGTCTCTTCGTAGGATGATTTGCAAACCACTGCCTAATGAAGGAAGGGAAAGATGATTTAGGATTTCTTCTAGCATGACTTGTATTGGAAAGTCAGCCGTGTGGTGAGAGATTTCATTTTGCAGAAGTCTTGATGTCACTTGTGGGAATCTCTCTTATTCTCTAGCCATTGTAGGTTCCTTTTGCTCGGCATCAGCTGAATCTTCCTGTCGGGCAGGAGTAAATGCATGTCCCAGGGGCTATGTTCATTATCCCAAGGGACTTAATTTGTATCTCAGGCAAAATTCTGAACATCCTTAGGACATCTTCATGTGGGCTTCCTTGCCATACCTCAGTGGACACTTCAGTTTCTGAGAAGTCTCAGGGTCTCCCATGAGGAAAGAAATTTCATAAAACCACTGAACGTTGAAGTTCAAAGTGATCATAAAAAGCACCTGGTCCAGAATGTTTAAACTTCAGCCACCTAAGATCTACCCTCAGTTTTTCCATTTCTATGTACCATTTCTGCTGCTATTCACTTACCATTTATTTTCCAATTTTTTAGTCACGGACTTCAGTCTGACCTGACATAATTCTTTCCATCAAATTGCATGTTTGAATGGCAACATATTTTTTTTTCCCCCAATGGATGTTAAAATACATTTATAGCTCAGAAAAAAAGAGTCTGTCTGGGCCCTGCTAAAATTGCCTCATGCCCTGTGCACCCCAGCAGATGCTGAAACAAAATAACTCATCTAGACTGGAGAAGACTTGTATTGGGGGAGTTAATGATACAGGAATAAGAAATCCCTTAAGTGATGGAAACTATGTGGAAATCTTGTTATTTTCCAAAGCCAAAGTAATTATCCTTTTTATTAAAGTGAAGTGTGAAAAGAGTTATGCTTGCAGTTGTTTGTTTTTTCTCTACGAGTGTTTTTTTTTTCCTTAACAAAAATCATGCTGTTCATTAGATTATAGCAATGTTTCGTGCACTCGGGAGTCATTTTAATCAAGTGGGAAAAAAAAGTAAAATTAAGTAATAAAGAAAGCCAGTAAGGGAGCCAGGACCAGGGTTAATGAGGGGCAGGAAACATATCTTGTCTGGTCACTTCCTCCATGAATCTATGAAAATTTTCCCTCTCATATCCTTCATCTCTACAGGTAGAAATAACCCTCTATGCTTCACCTACTACCCTCTCTACATAGGCTTTTATTCGTTGTTTCCTACCCTCTTGTCTACATTCTGTAAGCTCCAAGGAGCACAGAAGCAGCCTTACTCCCACAGACATCCCTGGCCCCTGCTAACACACTAAGTACATGTGTTTCATGTTGTTGAATAAATGGCCAAAAAAGTATATATAAAAACAGACACCGAGAAATAAATCATTTTAATACTCATCATTAATAATACTTAATAAAATCGACAGCATTCCTAAAATTAGAGCACCCATGATAAGTAATGGATGAATACAGATTTAAGAGGAAGACTGGAAATATTTCTGTTAACTTATATAAGACAACTCACTGGCCTATATTTCAATGAGACAAGTGTTGCCAGACTCAACACAATAATAACAATACCGTTTTAGTGTTTTCTAGCCATCAGTCTGACAGATATTATTATTGTCTGCATTTATATGAGATTGGAAAAGGGGGAAGAAGAGATTTCAAAGTATCTAAAGTGAAGACAGTCTGAGAAGGGCAATGGTGAGATTACATTCAACAGGACAGAAGTTCACTTGTGGGCAATAGGATTTAAAAATGTTTCATCTGAGTATATGCAGAAGCAGGACAGAAGAACCCCCATGTAATCAACCCAAAGGTCTGTGGAAGGATACAAGCGAGAGATGTGACGGTTAAGCTTGAGACAGTCCGGACATGATGAAAGAGGATCGTCTTTGCCAAGCTCCGGGGCGTGTTCCAGCACATGCTCTCCCTGAGGCCTCACCAGTGCATGGTCAGCAGGAGCCGGACGGCTGGTCTCAACGCCAGCACGTCAGGCAAGGACGTGCCGACCTGGAGAACGCACGGTCCACATTCACATAGCTGCTGCTCCCCAGCAACTGCCAAAGCACTGCCACATAAAGAGAGAGGGCCCACGTGGCCAGAACTTGTGATCTCCTAAGACCTTTCTGTGAAATTTAACGACTATTCAGTCTTAGTGATGACCGATCATATTTAGGAACACTCTACAGGCCACACAAGACACACCTGCTGTTCCAAGTCGACCCTTCATCCTCCACTTTGTAAATCATGGTTTAACTGCATCTCAACAGGGGCGCCTGGGTGGCTCAGTCCGTGAAGCGTCTGCCTTCAGCTCAGGTCATGATCCCGAGGGTCTTGGGTTTGAGTTCCGTGTCAGGGTCCCTGCTCACTGGGGAGCCTGCTTCTCCCTCTCCCTCTCCCTCTGCTCCTCCCTGACACGTGCTCTCTCTCTCTCTCTCATTCCTCTCTCTCTCAAATAAAATCTTAAAAAAAAAAAAACTGCATCTCAACAAAATTTAAATTTTTATAGAGATTATTTTAACACCATCATGGCTCTAAAAAGTTTTCTTGGGATTAGAGTGCAAAGTATTAATATACTGAAAATGTATTAAAACGTTCAGGAGAGGTATCACTTCTAAGCATTATATTATTGTACTTGACGGCGTTACATCTCAAAACTCTTGAATATAGGGACTACTGACTTTTACATTTTACATAATTGCATTGTAATTTACATAATTATTTTTATAATCTATATTAAAATTCTTATAATTTACATTCTGTCTCTGCCTCCCTCTTTCTCTTCCAAAAAGTTAATTATGCACCTTAATTCACAGCAAATTATTACCATTAGTCCCTTTCTCAATTCAATTATTTGGTATAGTCTACCTATTCCCCATTCCTGTTCCTATTCCATACCTCCCTAAAATAGTAAACTATTCCAATGTATTTGATGTGTATGCTTCTTTTCTATGTGGTCTCATCAAGTGAACAGTTTTTGTTCTTATCTTTTTAACTTACAAAAACGATGCTATTGAGCCATTTTTACTTTCCTACAAGGCATGCCTGTTTTTTTTTTTTGTTTTTTTTTTTTAAGATTCTATTTATTTATTTGAGATAGAGCGAGCGAGAGAGAGAGAGCACAAGCAGGGGAGGGGGGAAGCAGACTCTCCACTGAGCAGGGAGCCCGATGCAGGGCTCGATTCTGGGACTCCGGGATCATGACCTGAGCCGAAGGCAGCTGCTTCCTCCACACTGTACACCACCACACACACCTATCCATCCTGAAGTTATGAATGCCCGGAGTCTGCAGCTTGTTGACACCACAAGCAACACTGTGCTAATGAACCTGTGTGTGTTCCCTCACAGACTTTGGGGTCTATGTCTAGGACTGGGATTGCTGGCCCAACGAGCATGTGAATATTTAATTTTACTAAGAATTGTTTCATGCTTTCCAGAAGTCCTGCAGCCATCTACAGCCCTACAACAGAATGTCAGGATTCATACTGGCAGAATGTGAACTCTCTGCCAAACATGTCATTATCCGGGCCCATAATATATCCAAAATGGTATCTCTTTATATAATTTTCATTTTTCTATTCCAGTAGCGGAGCAATGGATGACCTTGTTCCTGGCGAAATGGAGCTTGAGGCCATGAGCAGATACACCAGCCCAGTGAACCTGGCAGTTTTCCCCCATCTGACCATGGTGTTATTGGCCATTGGCATGTTCTTCACCACCTGGTTCCTCCATTGAGAGGTTACCACCACGGAGTACACTTGGGATATCTACAAAGAGCTCCTCATCTCCTTGGTGGCCTCACTCTTCATGGGCTTTGTAGTCCTCTTCTTGCTGCTCTGGGTCAGCATCTATATATAACCTCACAAAGCTCCAACCAGGTGGCTTCACTGAATCCCTGCTTTTGTAAATTAATTTACTATTGCTGGAAGTCTCTCACCTGCTGTTCACAATAAAGGCAGATGTGTGGAAAAAATTTTTTTCATTTTTATATGAACATGAACCTCTCCTTATAAGCTTATTGATTTTTTAGTCGTCTTCTGTAAGTTCTTGGTTCAACAATGTTTGCAATCTTATGTCGAGATATTTATCTTTCTCTTACTGACTTATAGGAATCTCTTCTCTAGTAAAACATACATAAATCCGTATACACACACACACACAGAAATACTTGCATACAGATCACTTGAGGACCTTGATAAAATACATATTCTGACCCACTAGGTCTGGGGTGAGTCCCAAGAGTCTGCGTTTTCCATAAATTACCAGATCCCACCAGTATGATCACAATGACGACACCTGTCCAAAATCACACTTGAAGAGGCAAGGGTTAAGACTGTATTTAACTACTTGTTAACCGTGATTCTTCCATTCATATTTTAGAGTAAATTTATCATAGTTCTCAAGAGTATCCAACTGGGGATTTGAATGGAATTGATCAAAATCACTAATATTAAAAATTAGAGGTTTTAAAAAATATATTATCACTGCTTAAAGAACAGCAATGTCTCTCCACTCATCCAGATCATGTTTTACCTTATTACCTTCAGAATTTTTCCACAGATTCCTTGTGTGGTTGTGGTTAAGCTAAGTCCTAAATATATTTTAGTTTTTGTGAATTTTCTACAAAGTGTCTTATTTATAGTTGGTTATAACTGGTTTAGAGAGGGATGCTACTGATTTTATTATGTTTGTATTTTACCTGACAACTTTGTGGAAAACTTGTTAGTCCAAATACTTTACTGATTGTGATTTATTGTGATCATTATTGTTTTTAGGTACCTAACCACTAAATCTTCCCTCAAATCACAATTTTATCTTTTCTCTTTCAATTCTTAACACTTATTTTTTCTCAGAGCACTGATCAAGACATCGAATGCTATGTTATAGTAGCTATGTTAGTCAATGTCCTCATCTTGACCCATCTTTTAAAAAGAGCAACTAATGTTTTCAGTAAGTATAATGTTTGTTGTAGATTTTCAGCAATCATTGCACTTAATGGAAAAATATTTATTTTATATGTTTTTAGATATATTTATTAGGAATGTCTGTTTTTATAGCAATATACTATTTATATATAATATATATATGTCTTTCTTATATAAAACAAGTAAATATAAACATCAGTTCCCACATATCTCTAACTTGTTACGAGTTGTTATCAAAACGTTACTAAAGCATTTTTTCCGCATCTAAAGATATCAAATAATTATTTTCCTAGAAATCATTAATACATAAATGGAGTTACGTAAACTATATTGATAAATTTCTTATGTTGAATCATTTTGTAACTTATACAACTATTACTTGGTAATTATGTATTATAAAATGCATTTTTATTTTATTTAGTCCTTGCATTATTTCAGATTTTTCTTACACAATCATAAGAAGAGCCAATACTTTTCCTCTTTATTGGGATTAAGATTGCACTTGTCTCCTTAAATGAGTTTGGAAGGTCTGATTTTTCTCTTTTCTTCAACAGTTTATGTGGACAGTTTAATTAGTCTTAAAAATTTAACAGAATTCCTATGAAAACAGCTAGAACTTGGATATTTATGGGCACAGGTTTTGAATACCATCTTTATTTATCACTCTATTTATGTTTTATTTCCTCCTGTGTTAAGTCCAGCAATTTGTAGTTTTATAGGAATTATTTCACCTCATTTCAAAATTATATCATTCTTTTATTAATCTTTTCTATGAAATAGCTTTTAGCTTAGTAATCTTCTCTAGTGTTCTTTATAATTTCATTTTAATACAAATTATTTAAGAATACGTCATTTGAGGGGCCCCTGGGTGGCTCAGTCATTAAGCTTCTGCCTTCGGCTCAGGTCATGGTCCCAGGGTCCTGGGATCGAGCCCCGCATTGGGCTCCCTGCTCAGCGGGAAAGACTTCTCCCTCTCCCACTCTCTCTGCTTGTGTTCCCTCTCTTGCTGTGTCTCTCTCTGTCAAATAAATAAGTAAAATCTTAAAAAAAAAAAAAAAAGAATACGTCCTTTGATTTCTAAACATATTGAATTTTTAATATAGCTTTGGGTTATTAAGGTTTTTTTTAATTTTTTTTAAAGATTTTATTTATTTGTCAGAAAGAGAGAGCTAGCACAAGCGGGGGGAGCAGCAGAGGGATAAGCAGGCTTCCCACTGAGCAAGGAGCCCGATGCAGGACTCGATCCCAGGACCTGGGATCATGACCTGAGAGCTGAAGGCAGAGGCTTAACTGACTGAGCCACTCAGGCACCTCTATTTCTTACTTGATTTGTCAGTCCCTGAGAGATGTGTGTTAAAATGGCTGATTTATCAACTATTTTTGGCAGTCTGTTGTTTCACACAGATTTTTAAGCTCTGGATTTACATGAGTATATATTCATACATATCCACTGTTATATCATCTTTCTATATTATTCCTTTTTAGATGATAAATTATTAACCATCATTCCTAAGAGAAATTAAATTGTTGCTTTGCATACAATAAACCTTTAGTAATCTTTTTTAATTGAATTACGTTAGAACTGAATTAAATAATGTAACTGGTTTTTAAGAGTGGGCAAACAGGGAATAGGGAAGTCGGAGGCCTCCAAATGAATTAGAATTATCAGTACATCCTTCTGCTCTTGAAATTTTACTGAGATTGAATGTCCCCAAGAGTTTCAAAAGCCAATTTATTCTGAGCTGTAACCTAAGATATTACTGAGTTTGTGAAACTGGGACTAGAAACTAGATCTTCTAATTCAGTTTGAAAAGGAAAGGAAAAGAAAGTCAAAGGCATATACATGCTCAAGAAACCAAGGAATGAGAAAACAGAAATGGAGCCAGCAAGAGAAAGAGAAAGAGAGACTGAAAGAGATAAAAAGAGACAGAGACATAAAGATAAGAGGAGAACTGCCACATTCTCTGAACAATTACTATGTTGCAAGCACTGGGACATGTTCTTTAAAAATACTATTTCGTTGAAATGCACAAACATACTAGACAGAATCATTTTTAACAAACAGGAAGACAAGACCATTTCTAAGAGACAACACAGATCAGACTTTTTTCCAACACAGCTGAAATATTTATGATTTGTCTTCATAGTCAATTTAATTCAGAATTAAGAAGATGACTTTTCATAATCCATGGGCATGATCTATTTTTAGCACATTTTAGCAAATATTTTACTATAATTTTAGCAGAAATAACAAGGCCAAAACTTATGCCTTTGGTTAGCGCATTTTTCTGATATTTCTACTCTAATACTCTCTAAATCCCATTATAAAACTACATCTGAATATATAACCAATAACCACATTTGAAAGAAATGCGCTTAGGAAACAATTCATATCTGTTAGTAACAGAAATTATCAATACTTTCTAACATTAGTCAATCTAAAAATCATATAATCTAAAATACCATATAATCTAAAATATGAACAATGTTAAAAAATTGTTTTACTATGTATATATAGTGTCTACCCTGTTACATTTTTTACACTTTGTTTTTCAGTTTCCTAATAAGGAATCAATGGAAACTTAGGTTTTCCAGTGGCATGTTTTTACTTGATCTTCTCAATTTCTTATTAAGATCAGCTTGAATTGGTTTAGTACTACTTCCACTGGGATAGTTGTAAGTAATAATTGGATTCTAATGAATAATGTTAGGGGTCTACAAAAACTAAAATTATTTGCATATGCTCTATGTGTGTGTAAATGCCTAAGAGTAAGGGAATTATTTAAAGGTAAGATCTGCTTGATGAATGACATATCAGACCACTGATTTTTGTTAATATATTTAAAACTTTAAAGAAGCTAAGTGAAAACTAATTAAAAATAATTTATTAACACTTACCAACTGATTATTTGTTATAAATTCATCTGTGAGTGATTTGTAGGAAGACAAAGGTCAGGAACGGTGTTCAACACTCAATAACCATGGCTGAATGAAAGTATTTATTACTAAAACTTTATTCTCTGAATAGGGATTCCATCACAACTATGCAAATACTATGCAAATAAATATTTATTACATGGACTTGATTTAGGATATGTAAATATGTCCTGAGTTCAATTTATCTAAGGTATAAAAAATTCATATTAAAAGTTAAACATAAAACATATGCATTGGTTCATAAAAGACTGTCTAATAGTTTGTAAATGAGTCATCTACTTTAAGACTGTCATCTGGAGATAAGAAATTAACAAGCCTCTTGAGAATGATAAATTGTTCTAGTCACTTAAAAAGAAGTTGGTCCTGGAAGGAACATTGAATCCAAGTTTCAGGTTTGTATTTCTTGAAATTGTCAGTAATTGTTAAACACACATAAGAATTGGGTATTTGAACAAGCAATAAAATTTTAACATTTATTGGAAAATAAAAGTGAAGATGAAACTTACCCTTTGACAATTTTATGAAGGTATTTTTTCATATATATAAATGTCTTTACAGCTAGACTTTAATATTCATACATATGAGAATCAGCTCTGTTGTTCCTCGTTTCCATTTGTGAAGGACAGTTATGAGAAACACCAAGTTCAAAATAGTGAAAATAATCTACACTATGCCCTTTATAGTAAGATATGATTAAAGTCGTCATAAAATTTGTTATCCAAAGTGGAAAACTTTGAGAGTGAGAGGGAATACTCACAATAATTACACTGGGCTGAAAACAGAGGCTTTCCGGGACAAACTGCAAAATATGATTACCTTCGCTACAAGGAACTTTGAATCCTACCAATTTACTTCTTTTCCCCGGGAAAACAGTGTCAGCCCATGAAGCACTGAGATGCTGTCTACAGAACAGGTTCGGGATGGCAAAGTGGCTTCAAGAATCACCTCCCGTGACTAATGCCTGGAGCACTGCACTAACTGAGACTGTAGGGCTCTGAAGGAAGGCACACCAGGCTCAATTCTCAGGGGAAGGGGTGGCGCCGCGGCTGTGGGGGACGTTCTCATTTTGACGGAGTCTGCTCTTTTACTAGTTCTAACCCTGTTTTATTCTTCTCCTGCTTTATTTGTTTATTGACAGAAGTAATAATAGCTATCTACACAATCTACATTATCAATCTTCAAAAAAACTGAACCTGATACCTCAGAACTACTGTGCCCATTCTACCCATAAGAAAGCCAAGATACTGAGCATTTTAAAAACTTCCCAAGGTTACAAAACTGTCAACTGGCACACGTGGGATCCAGACTCTGGAATTCTAGCTCCAGATACTGTATATTTAACCAGTTTGATAGAATTCCTTTGGGTAGTGCTCGACATACTTGGAACTCTTGATTACTAATGTCCAAAATAAATTAAAAAATCCAAGTTGGATATTATATGATTACTTATAAATAATGTATATGCCAATTCACTCTAAAACTAATAAATTCCTATGATCAGCAAAAAAACAAAAAAACAAAAGGAAATATTTAAGTATGGATAGGACTAGAGTCCACATGAGAAGAGGCCTTAAAATCATCTAAAATTTTGTATCCATTTTGCTTAAAAGAACCACTTCGTTCACTTTTGTATCCACAGCAAGCAGAAAGACATATTCGGCATATTTTTGGTGCTTACTAAATCCCTGTAAAATGAGTGAATGAATAGCTACAGATAAACCTGTGACCTTCTTTCCTGTCCTTTATTCTAATTACTGTCCATAAAAGCCAAGAGGGTAAGAGTAAGGGAAGAGTGAAGCTGCTCAACAAGCCATAGGTATATTTAATTGGAAATAGCCAAGTAGAATGCCACGCGTGGTGGCTGGAAGTGCCTTGCCTCAAGATGGGGAGTCAGGACATCACCACATTCTGCCTCTAACTAGTGGTCTGGTCTTAAAATCTGATCTGAAAATATGTAAAACCTCTCAAGTTTCTCTTATGTTAAAAATAAGAGGAATAAACTAAACCTTTATGATGTCCCTTCAGAATTCTTTCTTCAATCTATTCTGAGGACATTTTAGCAAAAGTTTTCCCCCAATGGTTGTGATATTCCTTACTTACTTCATATTGAGAATATCTGATATATTTCTTAATTTTTCTGTTAAAACATATTTGAGAAAGATGTGCATCTGGCAGAAAAATCAAAAGAATGTTACTACTGAAGAGGATTTGAGTGACTGACATTCATGGCTATGTATCAATGTTGGTGATTTAGAGGGGTTAATATGGGTGGTTGATTATTATCCCGTTGTTAGTTAAGGCTATTAAAATTAGCAAACTATGGTCCAAGTCTAATATACTTAATAGAACGAACAGATTTCCTCAGTCCATATATTAACAATTGAGAATATCCTGATAACCTCAGAAAATCATTTCCAATTCATACAAGATCTCAAACAAAAAATCTCCCATGTGCTCAGATAGCAAAATCAACATATTTTACTTGGTGTCAAAGGAGGAAAATTATACATCTCATACTCTTTTATGAGTTCTAACATATATATTACTTTGCAATTTAAAAATAAAATTTGGTTGGTTAAAGATAATACAAATTTGGCTTTTTTAAAGATTAAAAAGTTGTGATTGCTAGATGCAAATTAATTGTTTGATGGATTACTTCATACAACATTCAATTAGATTCTATAAAGGGCTCCATTTATAGTGGAGTTAAGCAAGACTTTAATAGTTTAACAATTTAAACTCATACAGTTTGTATATGGTTTCTGTATTTTTTCCTCCTATCTATTTGCATAACTGAGATGCAAGAAATTATCTTAGGAGTATAATGGCTGTGTCCAAAGTTTATATGTTTAATTTTCAGAGGTATCAGCAAATTGCCCTCCAAAATTATTACTTCCATTTACACAGTGGCCATCAAGGAATGTTTGCCTGCTTTTTACCAACAAGGATTATCAGTCTTTTTCATTTACCAAACTGAAAGGTGAAAAGTTTTATTCCGTTTATTTTATTCTTGGTGAGGGTCCAAATTCTTTCAGATGTTTGTTATTCATTTATAATTTATTGCTGAAGACCAATTTCAAGAGAAGAAATACAAAATATCAAAGATAATAAGCAGATTTTTTTTCTTCCAATCCCAGAATGATTTTACATGTGGGATTGTGTCACCGCTAACAGAACAGGGTACAACATCATAACTGACCCCATGAATTGTATTGTTAAAACCCAGCCTCTAAATATCGAAGTGACTATTTTTGGCTAGATGCAGTTAATTGTGATCTGAAGAGAAAATAACCTCAATGCAATATGAACATTCTTACCCAAAGTTATCGATTTTACTTCCAAAAATAACCCAACAACAAGTGACTGTCATGTATCTCCTCTTCATTTTTCTCTAAATGTTCTAAAATGTGGATCTGGGCTCCAACTCTACCTCTGTGGATCAAGATCACCATGGATTCCTCACTTAATCTCTGTAAAGCTTGGTCTTCTAATCTGCAGAATGTAGGGATAATGACAGTTTCTGTCTCAGAGGAATGAAATACAAGAAGGAGATAATGGTTGGAAAGAACTAGTCACATTAAATCGTCTCAATAAATGTTGCTATGACTTAAGTTTGAAAAGCCAATTGATATCTATAGCAGGATTATAATGAATCCTTTATATCCAAGAAAATATTTGTAATAAAAGTTAGAATATGATGAAACTGAAACAAACTGGCTTGAATTGAAATAAAAATGAAGGCTAATGCTGCTCTTTTAAATCATGTTACTCATTCCAGCTCTCTCAGAGGATCTGATTAAAAGATTAGGGAGGGAAGGAGAAATTCTGTGGAAATAGAAGTATTCAATCATATAATAAAACATTACATGGTAAGTGTGGATTAACAAAATGCAAAACAAAAAATAAATAACTAATTTTGTGAAATACATTTAAACTAACTTGATTTGTTAAATTACTGTGTTGTTTTTACTGTGGTAAGAATACTTAACATGAAATCTAGCCTCTTCAATTTTTTAAGTGCACAACACATACTGTCAGGGACAGGTGTGGTGGTGCACAGATCTCTAGACTCACTCATCTTTCGTAACTGACACTTACCACCTGTTCAACAGAAACTTCCCATTTCTCCCCTCCCTCAGCCATTTTGCTCTCTGCTTTTATGATTCTGACTGTCTTAGATATTTGATATAAGTGGAGTCAAGTAGTATTTGCCCTTCTGTAACTGCTTATTTCATTGGGTGTAATATCCTCCAGATCCATCCACGTTGTCACTTATGGCAGAAGTTCTTTCTTTTTCAAGACTTAATAATATTGCATATTCCAGTGTATGTATACACCAAATTTTCTTTATCTGTACATCTGCAGATGGGCATTTACATTGTTTCCATATCTTGGTTATTGTGAATAATGCTGCAATGAACATGGGAGTACAGATGTCTGTTTGAGATCCTCATTTCAAATCTTTTCAATAAATATCCAGACATGAAATTGCTGGATCATATGGTAGTTCTATTTTTTTTTTTTTTAGCGAGAGAGAGCACATGTGGGGGTGGGGGGGAAGGGCAGAGGGACAGGTAGACAGAGAATCTTAAGTAGGCTCCATGCCCAGTGCAGAGCCCAGTGCAGGGCTCGGGTTCACAAACCCTGAGATCCTGACCTGAGCTGAAATCAAGAGTTGGATGCTTAGCCAACTGAGCCACGCAGGCATCCCAGTAGTACTATTTTTAATTTTTTAAGGAAACTGCACACTGTTTTCCATAGAGATTATACCTTTTCACATTTTTACCAATAACATACAAAGGTTCCAATTTCTCTACATCTTTGCCAACACTTGCTATCTTTTGTTGTTTTGTTTTGTTTTTATAACAGCCATCATAACAGGTGCGAGATAATATCCCACTGTGCTTTTGAATTGCATTTCCCTGCTGATTAGCGATGTTGTACATCTTTTTATACACTTGCTGGTCATTTGTATTTCTTCTTTGGAGAAATGTCCATTCAAGTTCTTTGCCTATGTATTTATTTATTTGTTCATTGCTATTTAATTATAGGAGTACTTTATATATTTTGGATATTAACTCTTTATCAAATGCATTGTTTCAAGTATTTTTTCGCATTCCATAGGTTGACTTTTAACTGTTGATTATTTGCTTTGCAGCATAGAAGCTTTTCAGTTTGATGTAGTCCCACTTGCCTACTTTGCTTTTGTTGCTTATGCTTTTGGCATTTTTTCTAAGAAATCACTGCCAACACTAAGGTCAAGAAGCTTTACTTCTATGTTTTCTTATAGGGTTTATACAGTTTCAAATCTTATACTGAAGTTTGTAATGCATTTTCAGTTGATTTTTTATGTACGGTGTAATATAAGGGTTCAATTTAATAAATACATGAAACAGAGTAGAAAAATAAATTTAAAAATCAACAAAGCTAAGAGTTAATTTTTTGAAGAGAGAAAGAAAACTGACAAATTTTAGCTGGGCTAACTAAGAAAAATGAGGAGAACACTCAAATAAGTAAAATAAAAAATCACAACTGGTGCCAGAAAGATAACAAGGAGAAGGGGCTGCTATGAACAATTGTATGTCAACAAATTGGATGCCCTAGAAGAAATGGTAAATTCTAGAAATATAAAACCTACCAAGATTGAATCAGAAAGAAATAGAAAATTGGAACAAATTAATAACAGCTAAGGAGACTGAATCAGTAATCAAAATTCCCAATTTTAAAAAAAGATGTTTTTACTGCTAAATGTTACCAAATTAAAAAAAAATAATAATAATGTTGAGACTTTTCAAACTCTTCCCAAAAATTAGAGGAATTGAGCACTCTAAAACTCATCTTCTGAGGCCAGCATTATCCTATTACCAAAGCCAGGCAGATATTACACAAGAAACCTGTAAGCCAAGATCCCTGATAAATACAGATACAAAATCCCTGAGAAGTATTAACAAACTGAATTCAACAGCACATTAAAAGGACCATGTGCCATGACTAAGTAGAATCTATCCTTGAATGAAGGATGGTTCAAGATACACAGATCCATTAATGTGATATATCACATTAAAAAATGAAGAGTAAAAATCATGTGATCATCTCAATAAAATGCAGAAAAGCATTTGAGAAAATTCAATATCCTTTCATGATAAAAACTTTCAACATCCTAGGTATACAAGGAATTTACTTCAACATAATAAAGGCCATATATAACAAATTCACTGCTAACATCACACTCACCAGTTAAAAATTGAAAGCTTTTCCTCTAAAGATCAACAAAAATGAAAGGATTCCCATTCTTGCTGCTTTTATTCAGGACAGAACTGTAAGTCATAGCCAAGGCAATGAGGCAAGAAAAAGAAAGAAAGGGCATCCAAGTCACAGAGGAAGAAGTAAAATTATGTTTGCTGATGACATGTTCTTATATGTAGAAAAACCTAAATGATCCACAAAAAAGCTGAGAGAATAATAAACAAGTAAAAAATATGCAGGATAAAAAAATCAAAATGCAAAAAGAAAATCAGTTATGTTTCCATATACTAACAATAAACTATGCAAAAAGGAAATTATGAAAATAATCCCACATAGAGTAGCATCAAAAAACAAAACAAAGCAAAACTTTGAACAAACTTAACCAAGAACCTGAAAGACTTGTATGCTGAACACTACCAAAATTGATGAAAGACATTTTATTGACACCAAAACTTTTTTTAAAGTATCAGCATTTCACCAGTAATAATTGAAGCTGTTGTTAAAAACAAATGCCTTTTCAGTCATCAAAAATCTCCCAACAAACAAAAGCCCAGGGCCAGGGGGATTCCCAGGGGAATTCTACCAAACATTTAAAGAAGAATTAATACCTATTCTTCTGAAACTGTTCCCAAAAATAGAAATGGAAGGAAAACTTCCAAACTCGTTTTATGAGGCCACCATTACCTTGACCCCAAAAACCAGACAAAGACCCCATCAAAAAGGAGAACTACAGACCAATATCCTTGATGAACATGGATGCAAAATTCTCACCAAAATACTAGCCAATAGGATCCAACAGTACATTAAAAGGATTATTCACCACGACCAAGTGGGATTTATCCCTGGGCTGCAAGGTTGTTTCAACATCCGCAAATCAATCAACGTGATACAATATATTAACAAAAGAAAGAACAAGAATCATATGATCCTCTCAATAGATGCAGAAAAAGCATGTGACAAAGTACAGCATCGTTTCTTGATCAAAACTCTTCAGAGTATAGGGATAGAGGGTACATACCTCAATATCAAAAAAGCCATCTATGAGAAACCTACAGCGAATATCATTCTCAATGGGGAAAAACTGAGAGCTTCCCCCCTAAGGTCAGGAACGCGGCAGGGATGTCCACTATCACCACTGCTATTCAACATAGTATTAGAAGTCCTAGCCACAGCAATCAGACAACAAAAAGAAATCAAAGGCATCCGAATCGGCAAAGAAGAAGTCAAACTCTCACTCTTTGCAGATGATATGATACTTTGTGTGGAAAACCCAAAAGACTCCACCCCAAAACTGCTAGAACTCATACAGGAATTCAGTCAAGTGGCAGGATATACAATCAATGCACAGAAATCAGTGGCATTCCTATACACCAACAACAAGACAGAAGAAAGAGAAATTAAGGAGTCGATCCCATTTACAATCACACCCAAAACGATAAGATACCTAGGAATAAATCTAACCAAAGAGGCAAATGATCTGTACTCAGAAAACTATAAAATACTCATGAAAAAAACTGAGGAAGACACAAAGAAATGGAAAAACATTCCATGCTCATGGATTGGAAGAACAAATATTGTGAAGATATCAATGCTACCTAGAGCAATCTACACATTCAATGCAATCCCCATCAAAATACCATCCGCTTTTTTCAAAGAAATGGAACAAATAATCCTAAAATTTGTATGGAACCAGAAAAGACCCCGAATAGCCAGAGGAATGTTGAAAAAGAAAAGCAAAGCTGGTGGCATCACAATTCCGGACTTCCAGCTCTATTACAAAGCTGTCATCATCAAGACAGCATGGTACTGGCACAAAAACAGACACATCGATCAATGGAACAGAATAGAGAGCCCAGAAATGGACCCTCAACTCTATGGTCAACTATCTTCGACAAAGCAGGAAAGAATGTCCAATGGAAAAAAGACAGTCTCTTCAACAAATGGTGTTGGGAAAATTGGACAGCCACATGCAGAAGAATGAAACTGGACCATTTCCTTACACCACACACAAAAATAGACTCCAAATGGTTGAAAGACCTCAATGTGAGACAGGAGTCCATCAAAATCCTAAAGGAGAACACAGGCAGCAACCTCTTCGACTTCAGCTGCAGCAAGTTCTTCCTAGAAACATCGCCAAAGGCAAGGGAAGCAAGGGCAAAAATGAACTATTGGGACTTCATCAAGATAAAAAGCTTTTGCACAGCAAAAGAAACAGTCAACAAAACCAAAAGACAACTGACAGAATGGGAGAAGATATTTGCAAATGACATATCAGATAAAAGGCTAGTATCCAAAATCTATAAAGAACTTATCAAACTCAACACCCAAAGAACAAAGAATCCAATCAAGAAATGGGCAGAAGACATGAACAGACATTTTTCCAAAGAAGACATCCAAATGACCAAGAGACACATGAAAAAGTGCTCAACATCACTCAGCATCAGGGAAATCCAAAGCAAAACCTCAGTGAGATACCATCTCTCACCAGTCAAAATGGCTAAAATTAACAAGTCAGGAAACAACAGATGTTGGCGGGGATGCGGAGAAAGGGGAACCCTCCTACACTGTCGGTGGGAATGCAAGCTGGTGCAGCCACTCTGGAAAACAGTATGGAGGTTCTTCAAAAAGTTGAAAATAGAGCTACCATACGATCCAGCAATTGCACTCCTGGGTATTTACCCCAAAGATACAAATGTAGGGATCCAAAGGGGTACATGCACCCTGATATTTATAGCAGCAATGTCCACAATAGCCAAACTGTGGAAAGAGCCAAGATGTCCATCAATAGATGAATGGATAAAGAAGATGTGGTGTATATATATATATATATATA
>NW_022589735.1:17488795-17544931 GCF_004348235.1 Phoca vitulina
TATATATATATATATATATATATATATATATATATATATACAACGGAATATTATGCAGCCATCAAAAGGAATGAGAT
The DNA here is from genome assembly GCF_004348235.1 of Phoca vitulina. Taxonomy (NCBI): domain Eukaryota; kingdom Metazoa; phylum Chordata; class Mammalia; order Carnivora; family Phocidae; genus Phoca; species Phoca vitulina. The sequence continues at coordinate 17,488,873 of NW_022589735.1, forward strand.
CTTGCCATTTGCAACGACGTGGATGGAACTGGAGGGTGTTATGCTGAGCGAAATAAGTCAATCAGAGAAAGACATGTATCATATGACCTCACTGATATGAGGAATTCTTAATCTCAGGAAACAAACTGAGGGTTGCTGGAGTGGGGGGTGGGGTGGGAGGGATGGGGTGGCTGGGTGATAGACACTGGGGAGGGTATGTGCTATGGTGAGCGCTGTGAATTGTGCAAGACTGTTGAATCACAGATCTGTACCTCTGAAACAAATAATGCAATATATGTTAAGAAAAAAAAAAAAGAAGAAGAAGATAGCAGGAGGGGAAGAATGAAGGGGGGGAAATCAGAGGGGGAGACGAACCATGAGAGACGATGGACTCTGAAAAACAAACTGAGGGTTCTAGAGGGGAGGGGGGTGGGAGGATGGGTTAACCCAGTGATGGGTATTAAAGAGGGCACATTCTGCATGGAGCACTGGGTGTTATGCACAAACAATGAATCATGGAACACTATATCTAAAACTAATGATGTAATGTATGGTGATTAACATAACAATAAAAAGTTTAAAAAAATGCCTTTTATTTTATTTAAATATGTTTATTATTATCCTTAACGGCTAGTTTAATATTAGCAGAATTGATGATTCTAGGAAAAATGTAAAATTAATTTACATTAAAAGTAAAATAATGAAGAGTCTAAAGATATGGAAACAGAAAAGGAACTCATAAAAAAAAACCTTTAAAAAGACTCCAGTTACAAAGTGTATTTAAAATTATCCATTCTGAAAACCCAAATGTCAAAATATAATTAGACTATAGTTTATTTGTGGAAACAGAATTAATTGACTCTAAGAATAAACTTCAGATTTTCTTTTTGTATATAATTATACATTTTCAGAAGATTAATGACAAATCTGTGGAGGCAGGTCATGTTGCTAGGTGTTTTCTTTGCAATGTAGACTACGACTGAATCATTTCAATAAAACGTCAGTTACAAGGGCAAGGATGAGTTACCTAAAAAGTACTGTATAGCCACCATTTTAGAAGTTCACATATATCAATGATATTTAATTATAATAAGCATCACAACAGTCTCAAAATGCTCATGAAAAAGTCATCTGAGAGAAAGTTACTCAAGGTAATACAGCAAGTGAGCAAGAGAGGGGGCACCCAAACGCATTTCTGTCTGAGGTTCGAAGGAACTAGAATGTAGGCATACACATGGGCTTTAAAATCAGACACGGGACATGAAATTTATACAATTAAAATTTCATTTTAAATTTCATTGAATCCTAAATTACTACTGTTCTGTACCCTAATCTTCATTCCCAGCTCTACTTCTAGACTTTTTTTGGTCAATCTCTAACCCCACGCAAACTGAATGAAGCTTCAAATTTCTTCCTGAGAAAAGTGATAGTTAATATATTTAACAATTTCCAGGGCCTCATTGCTACCCAATCAGAACATACATCAGGTACAAGAAACCAGACCCTGTGAACAGACACCTGGTGGATGAATTCAGTACTGCTCCAAGGCATTTTGGTCCTGGCTTTTCCTATTTCCTCCATGCATATTTCCCAGGAGAGCCACTCTGTTTATACCAGGCTGAACCTCATCTACCATTTACATACACACTGGGGACAGGGAATGCCAAGAAGGATTGGCAGCTTTAAAATAACACCTTAAAAGATTAAAAACAAAAAAAAAGGATAGATGAGGGGCGCCTGGCTGGCTCAGTCAGTAGAGCATGCGAATTTTGACTTCCACGTTGTGAGTTCGGGCCCCACGTTGAGTACAGAGATGACTTAAAGTAATAAGAAAGATGGTTTTCTTGATATGCATCTCCAATTTAGAAAATTAACAAATACACACTTAATTGAAAAACTAAGATAAAAAGAGAATGATTTAACTAAAAATATCTTAGATTGGACTCAACTAAAAATATCTAAGTAGAACCATACTCGGTAAAGACAAATATGTTTATTTTCCATATAGGTTTAAATGACCAAAGTTAGCATACTAAGAAAGACAAAACATTTACCCACTTCAAAGTAAATACTAAAATCAGAGGTGAAGCTTCCAAAAGATAAGACATCTGCATAACACATTACATAATACATTACTTGGGGTAAATGCATTGTGGTTTTTATACCCAGAATATACGAACTGAAATGTTTTTAGTCTGAACTGCAGTCTATGCACTATGTGCTACTTATATTTTTCTCTTAGTAACCCTATATTAAGGTTATTACTAGTCCCCATTTTACAGCTGAAGAAACTGAAGTCCAGAGAGTCTAAATAACTTCCCTAGGGATTAAGTGGCACATTCACGGCATGCTTTTTCTTTATATTCTGCATTGCAGGGAGAAATGTTCCTAGACAGGAACTATTGTTCATATCCCAAGGGAGTGGGAGGAAAAGAACAATTACTACTGAAGATATAACTGCAGATAGATCTAATTTCTGACGGTTTCATCTGGCTACCCCAAAAGAATAAGCACAGAAACATCTTCACCTACAAATAAACTTTATGTTAAACTATTTATTCAATAACTGAACCATTCTCTTTAGGATCCAAAGCTTTCCCTCTTCCTCATCCCAACATGTTACTGAAATTGATGGCACTAAAATCACTGGATTCCAAAAGCTGAAAAACTGAATGACGTGTCATTATAAAATGACATATTTATATGCTGAAAGAGGGCTGAAGAGAGCTGTATGCTGAAAGAGGGCTGAAGAGAGCTTCCCATAACTGTGTTATCTATGGGAAATCCCGCATTTTGCAGTACGTGGTCAGCGAAATACACATGCCTCCAGAGCAAAATAGGCCACTTCCAAAGATAAGATTATTCCATCTTCATCCCTTTCCTCTCTTTGGATTTTTTTTTTTTTTTTTTTTTTTTAGGTTACAGAACTCCAGTAATTAAAAATATTATCAGCTTCATGGGCAAAATCTCTGAGCCAGAACTTTCTTTGGATTCATTCTCTCTGAGCCCAAAATCTTATGAATCCAATGGCCTTTAGAGAATGTTATACTTGAAATGCTTCTGGTGTGTTCTGGAGAGTAACGTCGTTTCCAAGCTGTCCTGATAAAAGGTTGGGCATTAAGAAGGAAGGCAGCCTACCGTAACTGTTCTGTAACTGGCATACATGCAGCATGTCCTTGCTTTCAAGCTTTAAAACGCTTTAAAGCCAAGTAAAACACTAAGCCTACTTCCCACTTGCATCTGTTGCGTAGCCAAACTACTGGTCTTTTAGCCTTCTTAGAGATCATCACCTACTGTAAACTGAAATATGAGGAGAGTGCTTTTCAGTCTCCATTTAACTGTCATTCTTTGAAATATTTTCTGTTGCCTACCCAATTTCCTTCTACCCTGCCGAATGCTGGGTGACAGAGCCAGATGCTGGCTGAGTCAATGAGTGACCTTGGGTTCTGCCAGCCAAGGTCTGGAGTGATCAGCTACCGCCTGAAAAGAGCTGGACTGTCAGGATCAATACGAGGAGCAGAGTGGAAATCTGAGAGCAAAGAACGGAGCTTCACCTGCTGGGCAGGGCCTATTCAAAAGGACCAGAGAATAACAGTCATAAATCCCAGAGCCAAGAGGTTAGTGATGGGGAGAACAAATGAAAATAAAAGAAGTCGAGGAACAGCTTAGATTGGTTCTGTGCAATTTCACCAGGAAAAAAATGACTGGACTTATCAACTCCCCTTTTGGGATTCTCAGGGGATTTCAACTCAAGTAAAGGGTCCGGTCTGGTTGAACACCCCCTTCCTTGGCATGTGTTCCAGAGCTTTCCTGCCTCTCCCTGGGAGGAATGTGAGGTACGTGAAGAGCTCTCAGAGCTACCACGGCTGCCGTCAAGGCCTTCCTTTCCAGTACTGACACTGGTTTCGGTGCAGATGGGGCCCAGCATGTTCCCCACTATGGACTCTGGCTGCTGTCATGGGCTACTGGGAATGGATTAAGTGGGGTGGAAACATGAACCCATGAGCATTCCAACAGAGATGTTAAAGAACGGGCAAGAAGATGCAAGAGCCAGTAGAGGGTACCAGCAATTTGGTCTGGTTTATGGGAAACACTCATTTTTTCTACTGATGGAGCAGGTCATATAATATAGAAGTAAACAGTCTACAGAGCCTGGACCTTATATGAGTTGAAAGGCTTTAAGTTTCTCCAAAGCATCCTGAGGCTTTCAATCTATGACAGGGTAAAAGCCAAAAATCCAATGTCAACTATACAGAATTTCCAAATCATACTTCCACTCTTCTCTCCCTTTACACACCCTTGATTTAGAGACGAGGGTTCAGTAGATGATAGACATGACTAAGCCAAGCCTCGGCCCATTTACTCACAAGTTGACAATAATGGACCCCACTACTGGGGTTGTGATTACAGCTTACAGGTAGTGGCTACATAATCATTAAAATTATTACCAATTTTAAGAATTGTGGGGTAGGCTGGTTTCTATGAATGGAACTGGAAATACTGGGGGTAGCGAAAAAAAGGCTCATGGAAGCCATTTGCTAACCGAGGGTATGATCTGAAAGCCAGAGGAATTTCAGCTTTTTAAGGAGACTCTCATCTCTTGAAGTACCGAATGTGCTGAAAATCAGACCAAGATATCAAAGTCACAACAGAATTGCAGAGGGGATGGGCTCCTGGGTGGCTCAATCGTTAAGTGTCTGCCTTCGGCTCAGGTCATGATCCCAGGGTCCTGGGATCGAGCCCCGCATCGGGCTCCCTGCTCGGCAGGAAGCCTGCTTCTCCTTCTCCTGCTCCCTCTGCTTGTGTTCCCTCTCTCGCTGTGTCTCTCTCTGTCAAATAAAAAATAAATAAATAAAATCTTAAAAAAAAAAAAAAAAGAATTGCAGAGGGGACTGAAAGCATCATTTCAATTCAGCCATTTGTCAACTTCAGATCCTTGATAGGAAAAGGAGAAAACGAAGTAATCTAAGATGGGATTATTTGTTAGATGAGCATGAAAATCTTGAATCCTCAAATTCTCTGACTCTTATGCCTTAGGAGGAGTAGCCTCATTTCATTCCCTGATCAACATGTTCCTGACTGGAAATCATGAAATGGCTTCAAATGAAGCTGAAGCCTCTGATGACAATATTTGTTTTCTTCTAGATCTGCCCCAGCTCTCCTCATTGCCCCTAGGCAAATAATGTCATGTCTTCGCATAGCTGAAGTGGTAAAATAAAGCCCCTTCTCTGGGAAAAAATAGCTTACATGCCAAAGAAATCTGAGTACTTGACTAAGTCATATAGGCAGGAACCAAGGGGAATACACATATGAGAGGATCGTGCAGAGTTGGACCAGAGCGTGAAGCAGAATATCAGATCGGACAAGGAAGGATCTATCTTGAGTCCACTCACTCACAAACTCATAGTGTCTGACAACATCTGGGGCAAGTCCTATCTGCTGCTCTGACTCCTTGAAGCTGTATACAACGCTGACCTACCAGAAACGAGCAGAGATGCTAGATTCTCCCAGTACAGATGTGAGAAAGGCGTCAGCAGACAGATGTGGCAATGGAAGCCTAAGATATGGTGTAAACCTGGAGGAGATAATCTCTCTGATTTGATCTTTACACATCTGAGAAAGAGACACAACAATACCCTAGATTAGACTACACATCGCTTGACAGTAGAACCTGTTTTAATTCACTCATACTTCTTGATCCTTACAGGATATCACAAACATTTCTTGATTGAGCAAATAAAGGAACAGGCTTTACTGTGGGGATTCAAGCGGCACAATATACATATATACATCAAGTATCTGACACATACAACGTGCTCACTACATCAAAGATTTCCCCTCTCCACATGCTTTCTTTTAAATCTGCTTCGTATCTCTCCATTCCACTCTCTGCAAAGAGAATCACATGTTCTTCCCTCTTTAGGACAGTTATTACCTTCTGCCATGTCTATTAGAAGGGCCTTTTATCTGTTAATCCCTATCTGTTCCTCCACCATTATCCACAGAGCTGGCTGTTACAATTTGTTTCTCAATCTAAGGGCTAATCATGCTAGCACTTGCTTTCCACCTACTTGAGGACAAGCCAAAAATTCTTTCCCCTAGAAAACAATGTCCTTTACTAGTATGGCAGAAACTGTATGGGCTAAGACTTAGCAAATGCTTAGGGAAATGGCTGCTAATGAGTATTTATTAAATTTAATCTCTTAAACTCATTCCTTTGTCTGCAGAAGTTGTATACAAATACTTAATGTAGAGAAACTGCAAGAGTGAAGACTAGAAAAGATAAAATGTATGGGCACCAGATGAGCTTTAAGTACACATGTACTGTTCTCTCTAGCTGTTATCTCCTGCCATCTGCCCTTCAACTCAAGGTGGGAATCACCCCAAGTATTTCATTTTGAGAAACTGAGTTAATGATGAGACCATCCAAACCAATTCTAAGTTAGTGTCAATAAAATAACTGCTTCTAGGTGTTGTCCCTACTGCCTTTCTTTTAGACTGTCCCAAACCCCTTCTTCTCCCAGAAAATTCTTCCATTTCATCTGAGCTCACTCCCCAGATGCTCTGTGTGAAGCAGTATCTTCCCTTCCCAATTCTAGAAAATGTGCTGCTTAACTTCACTGTAATACTGATCCCGCTGTAACTGCCGGTACCGTTGCCATCGGTCCCTAGACTCTGTGCTCTTGGGGGCAGATACCACTGAGTCCTTCCCGGATCCCTCCCAAACCTAAGCAGATTCTGGTGACCACACTCGCGCCCGATAAACAAATGGCTGCGACTGAGCGAATGAAGGAAAAAGTCCAGATTTCATCAATTAAAAAAAAAAGTTTTAAATACTTAATGACAAAGATCTATCCAGGTAAAACCTCTGTGTAAAACATCAAGTATTCTCTATAAAATAATCAAAAGAAATTAATACCATGAAATAGGAGAGCATCGCATTAGAAGTTACGGTAAATAAACTGCTTAGGTTCTCCAGACCCTAATGAAAGGTTCCCCCAAAACCTTGTGAAAAATCCAGCATTCTATAAAAGTGAAGGAAAGAGTAAATGGCAAACATGAAGAAAACAATAGTAGATGAAGCTTTAAAATGGTTTATTTAAAAATATTTATGTTTGCCACTTTCTAACATGAGAGTTACTGTCTCTTGCTGTATCGGTGTATGTTCGCATTTTGGTTAACAGGTCCCCTGTGAAAGGAGCTAAGAGGAGAAGCAGGAGTTGAAGACTGGGAGTTACTGTCTGTACTGAGTCCCAGTCCAGAAGGAGGAAGGTGGAAAAAGAAGAGGAAGAAAAAGAACAAGTATCAACTGAAATGATCTACATCATTATCCCATGAAGTTTTTGCTGCCACTTGCTCAGCAAGCTTTTGTGGAGTTTGACAGTTGTGAAGAGACACGCTTCATTTGGCAGGTGGAATAAATTCAGTGCCTGAGTTATTATGCGGGACCGTCAATATGAAGAAAGTAGATGGTAAAAGGCACTTTGGGGATTCAGTGAGACGTGCGCTTATTAAAAATTATACAAAGGATCCTGACACAGGGAAAGTCAGTGGGCCTCTTCAGATCCGTGCATGATAAAGAACGTCCGAGATGTAACGAAAAATTTAGTTCAAAGTAAAGGAAGCAGATTCCAAGTGACTGAAATGTTACCCATTTAACAAAATATACAAATAGAGCCTTTCAGGCTCTTAAATGGTTAACTCCTACAAGTCTGGGCACTTTGTCTGATAGACTAGAGGTGGCTTTTTGCACAGCACCTCCGGGAAATAGACTTAATGCAGTATTTTAGGTAATAATAAGAACAGTAGCATAAGAAGATGAAATATCCTAAACTTGCTTTCCAGAGTCTCACAGCGGAGGGAAAAAAAGGGGGGGGGGAGGGGGAATTAAACACAAAAATACACACAGGAACTGCAAGTTTTCCTTTCTGATCCTTCTCAATTCCAGGAGCAATAACTGGGTTGGTACCATGATTAAAACCTATGGACAAAAGTAGATCAGTGTACTCTCCTGTCCTTCAAATAATGATAAAATTGTGACTTTAATTAGAACTATCTGAGCATATCATACAGGCTGCACTTTGATATTTGTCATCATTTTAGGAAACATTGCCGACATGATGTGGGTGCTGACCTCTGCTCTGCGAACCACCTCAGCTCTCAGATTCTCCTTATATATGGGGTCTTACATTATTTTCTGATCTAAGTAAACCAACGAAAGAACAAAAGCCTTTGTTTTTTGTTTTATTTCCACTGAACTCTACATTAAAAACATGCATAGAAATCTCCACAGCAACAAGGTCCTTTCCTGATTGACATTCAAGGATCGACTCTTTCCATAAATCCACTGCTCAATAAATCCATCCGTAACAGACATTTACATCCCTTCCCCTTTACCTCTGGTGGGAAATAATTTCAATCATTGTCTTCAGATTCTAAGCCTTTTAGAGAAGGTACATAATTTTTTTTTTTTTTTTTGCCTCCTTAAAGCTGTTAAGACCTCCATCTGCAGCTTCACACACAATAAATAACTTAGATCATCATTTGAAGTCTGTTTGTAACACTAATAAGCCTTGAGGCATGTCTCCTGAAATGCAATCTAATCTGAAGCAGATGAATTGAGCTCTAGAATGTACACTGTGTACCTGCCCATTGTGAAGATACAAACTGAATTACCCGGGGCTATTTAAATTATTTTTAGAAAAGCATTATCAGTAAAAGTAAAAATGACAAACCACTCCATTTTAAAGAGAGAAGACCCCCTATGACCTTTAGTCATTCTTACCTATTTGGGCTTGTGTGAGGAGCCTGGTGTTCTACACATCAGTGATACGATGAGGGATAATATGCCTATCTGCTACAGAATCCATAACCACGGGTAACCATCGACACTCACTGAAGTGTGTGCTGGAACCCCTAAGACATTGTTGATTCCCTTAAAGAACTGTGGATATACAAAATCCTGAAGCAAACCCAGTACGCCATCAATCTTTGCCCAAACTTATATTTAAACTGTAATTCTGGATCGCTGAGAAAACTGGGCTCCACAGGCTCTGCCCAGGACGGTTAACTGTCATAGATTCCTTCCTTCCCACTCCACCCCAATCTAGAGCAAGGCTACCTACTACCTATAAGCCTTTTGGGTCTTCCATTCTCTCATAATGATATTTAAATAAGAGAATTGGTTCCCATGAGTTCCCTAAGAAAATACACAGGCTTCTGACCCAAGTATAAAGGATTTTGGGGAGATATACCCAAGTTCACGAAGAATTACAGGGTACCAATGATTCCATGGTGTCTCCATATCCTTCCATATCCTTCCTTCCCTGAGCCTGCCAAACTGAGGAACTATAGATTCCAATCGGAATCAAGTCATGTATTTCCATGCAGAGCACTTCATGTGTACAGACAGAAGTAGAATAAGGGAAGAAAATCTTTTGGCAGTTTCTCTATTAAGGTATTGAGCCGTGCTTCTGAAAGTGTAGAAGGCACTGGGATTCTTCACTATTTAAAGTAAGAGGACAATTTCTACTGCAGGCATTAAAAGTTTCCAAACCTGCAGTCTTCAGATCAGTTTACTTGTCTCAATCTTTTGCATAAACGTAAAGTGGGTAAGTTCCCATTTTCTTCTTTCAACCTTGCTTTTGGATCCTACTGAAATATACTACCCATCCTCCATGGAATTCCGAGCCCAGCTTGCTAGTTACGTTAGGTTGAAAAAAAAAAAAAAAAAAAGTGTAATCTGTTTAAAACTTCTGATCTCATATCCAAGGAAAAACTCTACAACATTCATGGTCCTTTTTCCAGATGCCTGCTTTTCTAGGTGGCTGAGAACAGGAAGGATGAGAAAGGGCGGAAGTCTCTCTACTTGGGTTCAGACCACTGCTCTTAGGACACGTCCTCCGTACAGCCAGCACTCAAACACAAGCTCCTCGCGGGAAGCACGGCGGGCTGCCCTGAAACGCACTAGGAGATGGCGGACCGACACAGTCTCCTGACATGGGCTATGTGGATCCAGCTTAAACTCTCCCATTTGTGGCTGGTCACACATAGCCCCTCTCCACTGGGGTTGTTTCTCCAGTGAGCAGCCCACTTGGGTGGGATCCTGGCACTAGGACTCATCTGAGCTGTTTCCTTACATCTGCTGCCTGGGGAAACTAAGCGTGAATCACAACCAATCCCTCTGCCATCTCCCTCCATTCTCTGTCCTCGCTCCCCTTGGAACTGGGCCAGATCTAAGCATATTCTCAAAGAGAAATCACATCCTAACTTCCCCTTCTTTCAGAAGTCCCCAAATGTTTAGAACCAGTTTTCCAAGTATTCTATTTTCCCAATCGGCTTCAAGGAAAGCAAAGAACCATCTGCCCTTCTACGGACTGGAGAAAAAAATCTCTCAGCAATAATCCTCTCCAGGGCACAGACTCACGAATCTTTCCCTAGGTCCTTTTCCTTGCAAATCAAGCCCCCTCCTCCTCCTAAATACACTCACGGAAGTGGTGGGGTCACAGGAGCACCCATCTATTGCTCATTCAGAACATACACAGAAGTCTTTACACCCAGTTTCTAACTGCTGTGACCTCTTTAGAGTGAAGGAAGACTTATTTTCACATTTGGGTCCTGGTCGCCAATTCTAGGCATGTGGAAGAACCCCCAAAAGCCTGTTACCTGGTCTTAGGAAGAAAGACATTTCCACCCTCCCCCATGGCCACACCTCATAATTAACCTCCCCAGTGGTAAAATTAGTTCTGTCTGCACTCATCTTAGTGGCAGAGCATATAGAACAATTCCCAGTCTGATTTTAAATTAAAATTCTGTGTCAACGAAGGGACTGCATACACTGTTCTGTTCCACTTAATTAAAACTACATTAACTGGGTTTCCAGATTATTAACAATCTCTGTGCTCTATCCCTCTGAGAGCAATAGCCACAGGGTCATCATGACACAGAACACTGAGCTGGGGTCTATAGAACATGTAGTAAATCTTGGCATTAAGCCTTTGCCTACGAAGCTGGTCATTTTATTTTTTTAAAACCTGCAAATTACAAAGATCTACGTGAAACTGGTTGGACTAACCCCTCTTCCCTACTAAAACATAGGAAAGAATTGGGTTTTAGGCACCATTCTTCTCAGATGGCTCCAACAGAGCCATTCAATGATTACGTTGTGGCACTTTATAATAAAAGCAATTGTAGGTCTTCAGAACGAATCAAAATGGTCCTTAGCACAACAGTCAGATGTTTTTTCATCAATAAGTAGAATAAAAGCTATAAAAAGAAAAAGTATTTTTATTTTTCAAGCAATATGATATTGTGCTGTATTTTAAAAAAAAGAAAAATACATAGATATTACAAAGATATTTTGAAAGAGGACTGATAGATCGTACTGGTAGAAACTGGAAGTAGAGCCTTCACGTGCGGACATTCCTCCCACTCCTGGGAGCCCAAGTCACCCGTCTCCACTTCTTCCCTGCACACTGACACACTTTTTTTTTTCAAGATGTATACTGCATAAGGATGTCAAAGTTAAGGGCACTGTTTATATATAGCACAGTCACCTAACTGTACTGACTCACAGGCATCAGTGCCTAGACAGGTGCAAAGATTCTCAATCTCCCCGATGAAGTCTAGAGCTAGAAGAGGAGGATCCTGCCTACACATCCAGGACCCGCACGTGCAGCCACGCACACACTCCAACAGAGAATGTGCACACACTCGTCCACACACCTGCACATGGGAGTAAGTCCTGCCCCTACCATACCCTTTGTGAGTTCTCAAGTGGCTTCTCTCCCAAACCTGAAATGTGTGTCCTCACCGTGGGGAGATGACAGGGAATGTGCACAGCCAGCTGTGGAGAGCAAGTACTTTGTAGAAGCTTTGTCTGATCTTTAAAGGTCCAATGCATCTGCTCTAACCATGGATTTAAAAAGGGCTTTTATATATGAGATGATCTTTCACATAAACTAAATATTATCAGGTAAACCCCTGAGCTCATTTCCTCATCCTAGTAAGTGAGCCATAGTACGTATTCATTCAGATTTTGCAACAGCATACAAGCTTTTTTCTTTCTTTCCTTTTCCTTTTATTTATTTATTTTTAATTTTTTTTTTTTTGAGTTAGATGGGAAGTACCTCTGTGTAAGTGTTGCAATGATACTTTATGCAGAGACTTAGCAAAGTTTATGCTTCAGGAAGCCTGGTCTGCAGGATACTAGAAAAGGAAGTGTTCCAGATTCCTTCAGGAAATGGGGATGTGTACGGTTTTCTGAAGAAGGAGATCTGTGATACCAAAGATGAGGATCAGAGAATTTAAGGGGAGCCAGCAAAAACAGACTCATGGAGACTGGAGTGATACTGTAGAGATGTTTGCACACACTCCCAGGGCCTGCACTGTCAGGGTCCCTTCCGCCACACCTGACCCTTTTTGAAGCACATGGGAATGAGTTAGGTCCCAAACTGGCAATCCCCTTCTTTTGTATAGCTCTGGGATGCAGATGTGACTGTTCACTTACAAACAACAAAACCTACTTTAAACATCTTTCTGAGTTAGGGGTGTGCGTTCTCTCTGGGGGAAGCTAAGGAAAAGGTAGCATCTCTCTCTGGTCAGCTGGCCACAGCCCTCCCCCCGTGGGCTGGGGGACACTGTCTGTCCTCCTCACATGCATTCCCTGGTGAATACACCACAGCAGCTGACAATTCCCCAAGCAAGAGAGACCACAGGCCAGGTGTCTCTGTCTTCCTCTCATAGCTCGTCCAAAGACAGAACCAGTCCCAACACAGGGAGCCTCCAGAGAATTAACAAATACATTGCTGAGAGAAGATTCGAAAAAGGTTACGTGCTCCCTTTAAGTTGCTAACTACAGTAAATAAACCAGCTAGGCTATGCCATTTAGCACATAGCAAGTCTGACAGAGAAGAACAATATTCTCACTGCCTCTTCCATCTCTCTATCTGCTGGGTCTTCCCCAGCACACACAAAATTCACATTTCTCCACTCTGGGATTCCTGGCTGTGTTTCTCTATCTAGTTCTATTTTTCTTGCTCTATTGTTTCTTCCATGTTTCCTGAAATGGTTGTCCATATTCCCTATTTCTGTTTCTCTGAAGCTCTCTTCATTCATTTGAAAGCCCCCTACAATCTGGAACTTTCCCTTTCCCTTGTCACTTTGCGATTTAGGTCCTCATGGACATCCATATTATCCAATCCAATGAATATTTTGGGAACTTTATTTTTGTAATTGGTCTACTATCAAAATTCTCTAAGGCCTGAGTTTCCCAGATATTTTTCTACCTTTCTGAATATTTGGTGCCAATATCTTCTGAGTTTTCTACATTCACACTGGGATCCCAGAATGAGGCCATTGGCCTGTGTTCTTTGCACCATGATTTTATCCAGGTTTAGGGTTTTCACTACACCACCATGTGCTGATAAATCTTCTAAGTCCTAATACACACATTCCACCACTGCTGGACTCATCTATGTGGGATGTCCTAAAAAAAAAAATCACACATCAGCCTGTCCACATTCATATTTATCATCTTTCAGCCAAAATCTTCCTTTGTTTTCTATTTACGTATAGTCTCTGGTTTTAGTCCTTAATCCTCAGTGCTGCCCATAAACACTTTAAATGAATGAATTAATCAGAGTCAGTAATGGCTTCTCTAAATTGATTGTATGAACTGAAGTATTTTACATGTTCACCCAAAAGCATCAAGTGATTTGAGTGTACAGACATAACTCCAAAAATTCAAAATATAAGAACCCTAACAGGGCTCCTTTCATGAAGACCTTCATAGCTCTTCCTGTTCCTCTACCACCCTGTCTCTCTCAGTCTATACACAGCTAGGAAAATAAAAATGACAATTTGTGTGTCCTACTGTATTACTTCATATATAAAAAGTGTAGAACCGACCACACTATAACATGGTTGGTTACGAATGTATCTTTCTTACTATCATTTGAGCTTCCTGGGTGCAAAGACTGTACTTATTTAGTTTTATTTTATCTGTGCCTGACATAGCTGGCCCTTGTATTTTTGGGCAAATAATAAAATCCATTAGACTTACTTTAAAATGTATAATTTTCCTCTTAAATTTTTAGGTAAGATTTTATTAGACGATGAAATAGTTGCTTTTAAACATCTTTTTTTTAGAGATGGGGGAGGGGCAGAGGAAGAGGGACGGAGAATCCTAAGCAGGCTCCACGTCCAGCATGGAGCCCTACGTGGGGTTCCATTTCATGACCCTGAAATCACGACCTGAGCCAAAATCAAGAGTCCGACACTTGACCAACTGAGCCACCCAAGCACCTGCTTTTAAACATCTTTTAATTAGTATGTTCTAAGCCACCTACTCTACTTAAAAGAAAGGGCAGGTAAATCGTAACATCACCTGTTTGAAGGCAACCCCATGACTGATGAATGGTAGGCTCTTACATAGTGAAATAAACTTAGCGCTATTCAATTTCAGACACGCGGATACAAATATCAACCGTGTGGAGAGCTTTTTCAATTGCACACCACAGACTCTGATAGACAATTCCAGGCACTTTCCCTTTCAGAACCCTCCAGAGTCAGGAGTGACATTTACCTCTCAGGTGAGCTAGAATCAAAATACATCAGAAGGGTGATAAAGGTGAGAATCCCAAAAGAATAATATTTTCTCCATCTGCAAGAAATATGTAAATATTAATTATTTCATAGGACTATTCCAAGAATGAATGGTCACCCAAAATAAATTATTAAACCTACTATCATTTATCATGATCTTAATCCCTAAACCAGCTCTGTGCCAGGGTAATGGCAACATTTTCTGAAATGGATCAGATTATCCTTGCTCAGTCTACTGTAATCATTTCAGATGTCAGGCCTTAAGAAGACCCCTGCCTAGATGATTTCTATTTTTAAGTCACCCAAAGAAAATGAAGTTACTTACACAGCAATCTAAAAACTTAGTCAGCAACCCATCATTCTTGTGGCTAAGATACGAAACTAGCAAATAATCTATTCAGTGATGTGGCTCAAATGGTTTCATAGTCTGAAACGTTTTATTTATATAAAATTTCTGGCTCATTTACTGTGGTCAATAATCTGAAAATTGTTTTCTGAATGGCCAGTAACTTCATATGATATTGTGAAAAGGGACAGCAAAAATGCACTTTAGGAGAAAGTACACACAAATTATCTGTTATACAGAGAAAATTAAAGAAAAGTCAATAATTTGGTGAATAAAGCTAAATTCCATTACAAAAATATAGCTGTCACACTACTAAAAAAATATTTATGCCTCCAGAATCCACCAGCCAAGAGGGTGATTATTCACTGATAGAATTTTATTTTTTAATACTTCCTCCCCAGAATAGACATAGGTCAAATTCCCTTGAATTTAAAAAGTAAAAGCCATTTTTTCATAAAACAGTACCTCAAAAGAAAAGCACACATGAGTTTATAAACATTCCCCTGGCATCCAGTAAGAACGTATCTCAGATCTTCACATATCTCTGTACCACTGAGTAGCTGAGCCACTGACTTTTAGTGTTATAGGCTCCACAAAACAAAGACATAAAAAGCCATTATTTGCTACAATCCAAATGAAAAATACCCCACCTATATTTAGATAATCTCAATTCCATTTATGAAAAGAAAAAGTTTATGGCTTAAAAAATTAAACATATTTCATTATTGAAGCCTCATGACAGTAAGAGTTTCTGAACAAAATAATTCAGTGCTATTTGGTAATACGGGCATAATACAATCTTCTGGGTATTAGATAAAGCCAGAAGCTGTGGATCCTGATTTTGGCAGTGTGAGTCACCAGGCAAGTGTGGTGCAAGCTAGCTCTACCTTAGCTTTCCTCATACATATTAAAGAGCCCATGACTACACCATAACTCAATATTCATCAAATGTATTACAGAGCTGAGGCTGCCAGATTTTCATTTCCTACTGTCTAGACAACCAGTCTAAACACTGTATTATGAAGCCTCCACAGAGTATAATTCCCCAAAGATTTCTTAAAGCTCCTGGTGGTGTTAACTATGCCACACACTCCCATTCTATTGCCTTTCTATGGTACTGCTTGTGTCCAGAAAGACAGAATATAGGATTCCTTGGGAGGAAAAAAAAGAAAGACTCGGTCATTCTTTAACTTGTAAAATCAATAAAGCCTTAACGACCAAGCACCCACTCCCAGCCTACAAGCCTCCTGATGGCTTTTAAACTGTGTTCAGCAGTCAGGCTGCAAGGTTTTCAGAAGAGAAAACACTGATTTTCATGAAATACAGAGCGCACAAAATATTTCGTGAGAGAGAAACTCCTGGAATTAAAATGAACATTTTTTTAATAGATTATTACATACTCTTCAACGTACTGACGTGGCTAAACAAAATGTTTTATAAAAAAATAAAATAACCTTGTCTTCTGTTTTAACACCAAAGTGAGGAGTTACGTATAATCACTCTTAAACCAAAACTAGAAGAAATGGGTGAAACCTGAGCATAACCAAAGGATGACAGTCAGCCAAATTCAGGGAGGGCTTCCAAAAACGGGTTTAAAATTAGAATATAACTTAACAGCCAGGTGCAAAAACCAACATGGGATCAAAAGTCAGAGAAAGAAAGTGGTCAGAAAGAATCCAGGCAATTAGTCTGTCAAAAAAAAAAAAAACAAACCACAAACACTCAGAGCTCAGTAAGTGTGCAGTAAGACACTGAAATATGTGAACAACAGACTGACATCAGGAGAGCTTCTAAAACTACTAGGGCAGGTTATATGTAAATTAATAGTTTGTGTAGGCCTTCCTACAAAACTATGATCATACATGGGCAGCAATCTATTTTTTTTTCTAAATCCTTACTATAAAACCTACAGTTCCTGAAACATAGTATGTTCACAAGAAGTTTGTGAAAGATACTGAATGAGAGGAGGGAAAAACGGCAGATATAATCACGAAATGATTGATACCTGACTCGGCTCTCTTGATAAGATCTAGAGCTTCTGAGTAAACCTTAGGCTACACCCTAAAAAGAGGAGATAGGTAGGAGTGCATGGCAGAAATGAAACAGAAATCCATCAACTTACAGTACGTAGATCCTGATAGGAGTTTTTCCATGTAAAATCAGAAGGACAAAGCACAGGTTGCTGGGCTTATGGGACATACAGTACACCAGCTCTTTAAAGCATTCCACAGGCTGGCTCCCTACACATCGATCACATCAACAATCACAAAATATTGTCTAGTTTTCAGTACTTATGTCTCTAGGGTATGCATTTTTTGTTAAACTCATCCCAAAATATTTCATGTTGTAGGATGCTATTGTAAATGTGATTATTTTGTTCATTTTATTTTTTTAGTTGTTTATTGCCCACGTATAGAAATACAACTTAATATTTCAATCACTTAAATGTGCTAAGACTTGTTTTGTGGCCCAGAGTATGGTCTATCTTGGTGCATGTTTCATGCCTACTTGAAAAGAATTTATGTTCTGCTGTTGAGTGGAGTGCTTTACATATATCAACTAAGTCAGGTTGGTTCATGACGGTGTCATTCAAATATTCTTTTCTCCCTAATAACTTATAGATTACTTTTCTATCATTTTCTAGGATGAGGATGTTGAATCTAACTGTAATTGTTCATTTGTCTATGTTTCTTTTCACTTCTGTCAATAGATGTTTCATGTATTTTGAAACACCTATTTTTAGGTTGTTATATATATGTAGGATTTTTAGGTTTTGATAAATTGACTCATCACTATGACATGTCTCTGTCTCTGCTAATACCCCTTGTCATGAAATTTACTATGATATTAACAGAGCAAGTCCAGGTTAAGTTTAATGTTCACATGGTGACTCTCCATCTTTTCAACTCATCTCTGTATTTATATTTATGTTAATTTTTTGAAAGTATATAGTTATATCTAGACTTTTATCTACTTTTATGGTTGCTGCCTTAAAACTGGAGAGTTTATACTATTTATATTTATAATATTTATTAATATGGTTGGTTTAAATCTACAATCTTGCTGTTTTCTAAATTTTATATTTGTTCTCTCTTCCTTATTTTTCTCTTTTTTTGCCTTTTGGATTACTTGAGTGTTAGTATCTCATTTAATGTCTGCTTTTGGTTTATTACCTATACTTCTTTTAATTTTTTAATAGTTTCTCTAGGGTTTACAATAGGTACTTTTCACTTTTCATGGTTGGAGGTAAAGAATATGATCATTATCTTGACTATGGTGATGGTTTCATGGTGTATGTTTGTGTCAAAAGTTATCAAACTTACACCTTAAAATGTTCGATTCATTGCATGTCAATTATACGTCACTAA
The DNA here is from genome assembly GCF_004348235.1 of Phoca vitulina. NCBI lineage: Eukaryota > Metazoa > Chordata > Mammalia > Carnivora > Phocidae > Phoca > Phoca vitulina. The sequence continues at coordinate 17,507,170 of NW_022589735.1, forward strand.
ATCTGTCGTTAAAAAAAAAAAGAGGAGAAAGAACATTAGGGTAATTGGCACTAGTATTTTAATAAGGTTTTAAGTCCACTGCATAGTAAAAAGTGTGGTACGAGACAAAATCCTGCCCAGTATAATAATGTATACCAAGTAATATTCTTCAGTTTTTCTTCTGTCTGGGAAATTGGAACATACTGTTTGTTAAAATCCAAGACAAATCTTGAAACATCTAAAGTCATTTTTGAAGTCCCTCTAGCTATCTTACCCACAGAGGTAATTTGGAAGAAAAAGAAAATGACCAAAATTTCATAATTTAAAAGAGCCAAAAAAATCAAACCTTCAACTGTGAGTATTCCATTCCAAAATGTGCTCTTATCTACATTAGATTCATCTGTTCCATTTTGTTCTATTTCCTCAATTTTGCTTCTCAAGATAGGTTGGCAATTTTTTTTTTCCTGTAAAGGGCGATAGAGTAAATATTTTAGGGTTTGCAGATTACATTCAATCTCTGTCTCCTATCTTTCTTTGTTTTTCTTTTTTATAATGCCTGCAAAATGTGAAAACAATTCTTACCTGGAGGGCTGAACATAAGCCACAGGCCACAGTTTGCAAACCCCCGCTTTAAAATAAATTGCTTCTGACATCATTTGAGACCTTATTAATTGCTATGGACCACAAGCACTCCAATGGCAGAGACACAGTAACTGGGTATGGTAGTATACATTCAACATGTTTCCTTCTTATATTTCACCTCAGTATGTATGAGGAGAATATTCAAACTTTATGCATCTATTCAGTTGGCACAGAGTGAGAATTGACATGTTAACATTTTAATGGCTTTCTTGAATTCTAGGCTTGGCTAGTAAGTATTTTAAGTTAATGGAAACCTTGAAAAACTTTGAACTAAGCTAAGTAAATCAACTGTTTTGTACTTGCAAAAATACTTTAAACTAAATGGAAATATTTAATCTGTATAGCTTTCTCCTAAGTTAAAAATTCATTATTTCCCAAATAAAAGCCAATATAAATGTTATACGATAATGCGTCTTTTTTTTTATTTTTTGGAAACTACATGATTTCTTAAATTTGCATTAAAGGCATATTTGGAAAGGTGAGCAAAAATATATACAACAATTATTTCCATAAAGCACATATTCTTAAAACTGTCTATCATTTTGTTTGAGAGAATGTTTCAGCATTATTACTCACATTTTCATCAGATGTTTATTGAGCATCTAACTTTCCTACTTAGAATACACAATGGAAAACAAGATAATCATGGTCCTTACCAGGATGGAGTCTATTGCCTATGAGATTGAAAGGTGATAAAAAGGAAATAGACAAAATAATTACAAACTATTCAAAGTGAAGAAAGTAAACAGAACAACTTGGGGTAGACAGAACAGCCTCCAATATGAAAGTGTTTAGCGAGGAGCTAAAGGTCGAAGAAAATGCAAAATTTTGAAGGCAAGCAGGCCAAGAACCCCATGGCTGAGGACAGCCAGTGAAAAGATATTATATGGAAGTAGTCTAATGTGTTAAGGATTTATCAACAAGTCAGTTGTGTGAGGTGGTGACCATGAGCCAGTGGCGTGAAATAAGGCTGCGGAGATGGTTGGGAATAAGACTCATACTGCTACTTGGAGAAAAGACTGGAGGAGAAAATAGTAGAAGCAGAAATACCAGTAAAGAATCAATACGGCCCCTTCCCCCAAGAAAAGATATTCGTCAGCTGAGAAATGATAGTGGTTTAGAATAGATTGGTGGCAGAGGGATGAAAAAGGGTGAATGGACATGGAGATGTAGATCAAAAGGAAGGCTAAATACCATGGTTAATTTACACATCTGTAGGAATGATCCAATAGAAAGAGGAAAAGTAATGAGGCAAAAACAAGAAGAGATAAAGATTCAAAGCCCGTTAGAACTTAAATTACAGTGTTTTATGTGTTTTTAGAATAATAAAAATGAGGGGGAAAGGTATTAGTTTTTTAAAATCCCACAAAACCATAAAGTCATCCTATTCTTAAAGTTTTCACTCATTAATCATAAATATTCGCCATGTGCCGGGCCATATGCTAGATACTGAGAATACAAATATGGAGATATATGCATCTTGACATCTGTGAGCTTATACTTCTGACACTACTTAGTCATCTCCAGTGTAAATATTTAAGCTTCTTCCTTTGTATTTTCAGCTGTAGTTTAGCCCAGCAAAGAAATATCTTAAAACTGTGCAAGGACTCTTCTTCTTCCTCTTCCTTTCCTTGCTTGAATAATTCACTTATCAAACCATTAAGTGAAGCAAACAGGGTCTACCTGGACCAGGGGGTGGGGATGCTGTGGTAGCTCAGAGCAGGATGCTAGAAGAGAAGCAAGATGACAGACATGGGGGTAAGGGTGGGGCTGGGGAGAAGAGGCTAGGTAGCTAGAAAAGGGAGAGGGGGTTTATCCAGGCATTGAGAGGAGGCTATCCAGACATGGGATTAAGGGTATCCAGGCATTAGGGAAGCCCAGTGTGTGGAAGCCCAGTGAAGGAAGTCAGATCTTAAGCAGGATGGAGACAGAATCCACACCTGAGTGCGTCTTGCTGGAGGGCTTTAGAGCCGAGTAGGGTAAGGAAGGTATCCACACAAGGGTCAGCCCTGTGTGGGGGGTCAGAGCCAATGCTGAGTAAGGAGGGCTGACTCCATTCCAGAGTCAGCCCAGCAGGTGGTGTCTGAAAGGGTAAGGAAGGAGTCCCTGTATGGGGGGAGGGGAGGAGAAGGAGGGGGGAGAGATTCAGAGCTTAAATGGGACAAGCAATGTGTCTATGTGGGCAGGCAGTCTGGTACAAGGAATCAGAGCCTCAGAGGAGGAGGGAAGGCATCCAAGAGACAATACAGCTCAATGCACTGGGAACAAAAATTAGGTTTAAAGTCACCTGTCCAGTAAGGTTCAGAGGGCATCTACATGGGAAAGGAGGGGCCATGGAGAGGGGTGGTAAGTTACATACACAGAAATTGACAAAGTATATATTGATAGTAAAGGGAGCCAGGATTCTCACTATCAGAGAAGAAATTGAGAAAAAAAAATAGAATAAACCCTGAGGCATTGAACTGGAATCAGAAACATCAGTGTGAACTCATGATACACAATGTTTCTAGATCAAAAGAAACATGGGGCACCTGGGTGGCTCAGTTGGTTAAGCATCTGCCTTCGGCTCAGGTCATGATCCCAGGGTCTTGGGATCGAAGCCTGCAATGGGCTCCCTGCTCAGCGTGGAGTCTGCTTCTACCACTTGCCTCTGCCCCGGCCCCTCCCCCTGCTTGTGCTTCCTCTCTCAAATAAATAAAACCTTTAAAAAAGAGAGCATACATATAAAAGTTTGTATAAATGGACAGATAAATGTATATAAACTACTCCAGCTCTGTCTACTCAGAGAGTCTGAAAGTAGCAACACCCTGATGAAGTAATAAGCACATCTATCATCTAGAGTGTGGCTTCTGAATGTATTCTCCTCTAAAAGAACTCAGGTTCCTTGAAGATATAGCTAATTCCACTAATGGATCAGGAAAAATACAAAACAAACTTGGAATCCACTGCTGTACCAGAAAACAAAGAAGTGCTGAAAGAAAGACAAAAGTATGTAAGGATACAAAAACCAATTTTAAAGGGCTTCTAGTGGCCAGGACAGCAATCACATAAGTATCACTTAAAAAAACTTTGGATTATAAATCACTTATTAAAATGCCATTATCTATACTGACATAAACAAAAAATACATAAATTTAAAGTCTGAAGAGGAAAGAGACACTTATATAGTTCCAAAATACCTTCCCAAAAAATTTCATCTTGTTTTAAAAGGATGGAAAACCTTTACAATAGAGAAGTCAGACAAATATCCCCTTCATGAATGATCAAGCACTACTATTTTCAGTAATAGGACAAACCAAATTAGGTACCATCTGGTAGGTTAAAATAAGAAAAGCAAAGCATCATTTCTGTGATATTCCTACAAAAGGTACATAACCTAAATCAAATCAGGAAGAAACATCAGAAACACACAAATTAAGTAACATTCTAAAAAAGAACAAACAAACTGGCCTATAATCTTAAAAAGTGTCAAAGTCATGAAAGACAAAGAAATGCTGAGAAAGTATTCCAGACTGAAGAAAACTAAAGACACATTACAACTAAATGCAACACTTGATTCTAAACTGGATCCTTTTTGCAATAAGTAATTTCTACAGAAAAAAAAAAAAAAAAATCACTGAAATTTGAATGTAGTATGTAGGTTGGATGACAGAAATGAATCAGTATAAATTTCCCTGATTTGAATGATAATATTGTGGGTATGGAGGAGCATTCTGGATGGTCAACTTTCATATATTTCAGGTAATAAATGTTTTTGTACAACTTTACTGTTTCAAAATATGAAAAAATTAAATAATAGTACATATGTAGTGCTGAGGTTATGATTTCAGTCTTATCATCCCAAAACTATACATGTACTATTTTAAGTTTACAAATAAAACAGCGTATTTTAATAATGATCCCTCTGTTCTCTCATTCAGTTAATTCATTTATTCATGCACACTGTCATTCCTTATTCATGCAGCAATTTAACAACTACTCTATGCCAGATATAGAGTGAGATGTTCTCACATCTTATACACATTTTTCCTTGAATCATCATAATATCTCTACAAGGTATGAATTATTACTATAATTTGCATATGGAAATAACATTCAGGCAGTTACTTTGAGCAAGGCCAAATACAATACAGAAGAGCCTGAGTGTAAGTCCAACCCTTAGAGATGCCACTCACCTGTTAACACTTGACTCAAAGGCATTTAAAGACAAATCCTTAATCCTTTTGATTAAATGGCCAGTTAATTAATAATTATGGTATTATGTAAACATACCTTAAAACCACAGCCTCATTATATACAGTCTTACCACTTTTATTCAACACAGTACTGGAAGTCCTAGCCATAGCAATCTCCCAAGAAAAAAAAAAGTATCCAAATTGGTAAACAAGTAAAACTGTCACTATTTGCAAATGACATGATACTACATATGAAAAACCCTAAAGGCTCCAGCAAAAATCTAGTAGAACTAAAAAATAATTCAATAAAGACACATAATAACAAGTTAATATACAAAAATCTATTGCATTTCTTATACTAATAACAAAGTACAGAAACAAAAATTAAGGAAGCAATCCCATTTACAATTGCATCAAAAAAATAAAATACCTAGAAATAAGGTTAAGGATCTGTACTCTGAAAACTCCAAGACACTGATGAAAAACATTGAACAAGACACAAATGTAAAGATACTCCATGCTCCTGGATTGGAATGATTAATATTGTTAAAATGTCCATACTACCTAAGGAAGCTACAGATTCTGTGTAATCTGGCAAGGATGTGGAAAAAGGGTACACTTATGCACAGTTGGTGGGAATGTAACTTGGTGTAGCTAATCTGGAAAACAGTGGAGTTTCCTCAAAAAATTAAAAATAGAAATACCATATGATCCAGAAATTCCACTTGTGGATATTTACTGGAAGAAAACCAAAACACTTTTTTTTTTTTTTTTAAAGATTTTATTTATTTATTTGACAGAGAGAGACACAGCGAAAGAGGGAACACAAGCAGAGGGAGTGGGAGAGGGAGAAGCAGGCTTCCCGAGGAGCAGGGAGCCCGACGCGGGGCTCGATCCCAGGACCCTGGAATCATGACCTGAGCCGTAGGCAGAGGCTTAACGACTGAGCCACTCAAGCGCCCCCCAAAACACTTATTTGAAAAGATATATGCATGCATACGTTTAGTGCAGTCTTATTTACAATTGGCAAGATATGAAAGCAACCTAAGTGTCCATTCACAGATAGAATGAGTAAGAAAGATGTGCTATACATACACAATGTAGTATTATTTAGCCATATAAGAGAATGAAATCCTGCCATTCACAACAACATGGGTTGTTAACAGAGGGTATAATGCTAAGTGAAATATGCCAGAAAGAGAAAGACAAATACCATATGGTTCCACTTATCTGTGGAATCTAAAAAACAAAACAAACAACAACAAAAACAGAAACAGATTTGTAAGTGCAGAAAACAAACTGGTGGTTGCCAGAGGGAAGGGAGTGGTGGTATGGGTAAAAGAGGTGAAGGGCATTAAGAGGCACAATTGGGGCACCTGGGTGGCTCAGTCCTTAAACATCTACCTTTGGCTCAGGTCATGATCCTGGAGTCCCAGGACCAAGTCCCACATCGGGCTCCCTGCTCATCAGGAGTCTGCTTCTCCCTCTCCCACTCCCCCCTGCTTGTGTACCCTCTCTCGCTGTCTCTCTGTCAAATAAATAAATAAATAAAATCTTAAAAAAACACTCTAGTTTTAAAATAGTCAAGAAGATGAAAAATACAGAATAGGAAACATGGTCAATAAGACTGTAATAACTTTGTATGGCAACAGATAGTAACTACACTTATCACAGTGAGCATTTCATAATGTATATAATTGCTGAATCACTATTTTGTATACCTGAAACTAATATAATATCGTATGGTCAAGTATATTTCAATTAAAAAAATAAGTCCTGGGGACATAATATACACTTTGGTGACTATAGTTAACAATACTGTATTGTACATTTAAAAGTTGCTAAGAGAGTAGATTGCTTTTTAAATCTCCTTCACCTATTTTACCCATCCTCCATTCACCTCCCCTCTGATAATCATCAGTTTGTTCACTAAAAAGTCTATTTTTTGGTTTGTCTCTTCTTTTTTCCTTTGTTCATTTTTTGTTTGTTTCTTAAACTTCACATATAAGTGAAATCATATGCTATTTGTCTTTCTCTGACCGGCTTATTTCACTTAGCATTACATGCTCTAGATCCACCCATGTTATTGTAAACGGCAAGATTTCATTCTTTTTAATGGCTAGATAGATTTCCATTGTATATATATATATATATATATATATATATATACCACATCTTCTTTATCCATTCATCAATCAATGGACACTTGGGCTGCTTCCATATTTTGCCTATTGTAGATAATACTGCAATAAACACAAGGATGCATATATACTTTCAAATTGGTGTTTCCATATTCTTTGGGTAAATACTCAGTAGAGTGATCACTGGATCATAGGGTAGTTCTATTTTTAATGTTGTGAGGAACCTCCATGCTGTTTTCCACAGTGGCTGCACCAGTTTGCATCCCCATCAATAGTGCACAAGGGTTCCTTTTCCTTACCATCCTTGCCAACACTTGTTGTTTCTAGCCATTCTGACAGGTATGAGAGCTAAGAGAGTAGATTTTAAATGCTCTTCTCAGAAAAAAAATTAAAAATTTAAAAGAGAAGTTCTCATCAGAATGAAAAAAACGAGTTTGTAACCATGTAAGCTGATTTATGTTAATTAAACTTATTGCGGTAATCACTCTGCAATATATACATATAGCATATCACTATGCTGTATACTTTAAACTCACACAATGTTATATATCAATTATATCTCAATAAAAATGGAAAAAAAATTCCAGGATGGAGAGTGGGGGACAGAGCACTGTTATTTTTCTTCACTCAGTATCACTGCTTTACAGTAACTCCTAACAAAGAAATAGAAACATGAAATAAAAATGTAACAAGGGAAAACATATTACTAAGTGAAAGAAGTCAACCTGATAATGTTACACACTGTATAATTCCAACTCTATGACACCGTGAAAACGGCAAAGCTGTAGAGAGAGTACAAAAATCTGTGGCTGTCAGCGACAGCGGGATGAACAGGGAGAACAGTGAGGGGCTGTAGGGCAGTACGACGACTGTGATACTGTAATGATGGACACATGTCCTTACTCATTTGCCCAAAGCCATAAAACAGACAACACCGGGAGGGAATCCTAATGTAAATGATGGACTTTGGGTGATAATGATGTGTCGATGTCGATTTACTAACTGTAACAAATGTACTACTCCAGGGGCGCCTGGGTGGCTCAGCTGGTCAAGCGTCTGCCTTCGGCTCAGGTCATGATCCCAGGGTCCCAGGATCAAGGCCCGCATCAGGCCCGTGCTCAGCTGGGAGCCTGCTTCTCCTTCTCCCTCTGCCTGCCGCTCCCCCTGCTTGTGCTCTCTCTCTTGCTCTCTGACAAATAAATAAACAAAATCTTAAAAAAAAAAAAAACAATGTACCACCCCAGTGGGGGATGTAGATCATGAGGAGGCTATGCATGTGTGGGGGTAGGCAATATATAGGCAATCTCCTTCCACCCACTTCTGCTGTGAAACCAATACTTCTGTAAAATAAAGTCTAAAAAAAGGCGGGGGGGGTGACCAAGAACCCAGCCCTGAGCTTCCATTAGGTCACTCAAGAATTTCAATCCTGATATTTTGGCCCCATAACTGCTACTAGCTGGTAAGTTCCAACAATTCTGAAACTACTGCTATTATGAACCAGCCAAAGGCACCTACAGAGATGACAAGATTCCCAACTAACTTCCCAGGAAAATGAGGAGAGGATCAGGATGGCACTGTGAGCCAAAGGAGGCTGAGCTGCAGCCCATAAATGTCCTTCATCACTTTTCCCTTCTCCTCGGAGAAAGAAATTATTCGGACATCATCTTGTTTTCAGGAGATAGAAGGGGCTGCCTACCATTGCAACCCCTGAGAATGACTGATTTCCCAGGGAGTCTGAGCAGCAGGGAAAACCAGTGAGGGAGGGCTGCTCAGCTCAGGGGAAGAAGGCACAGATGGGGGGCCTGGGGCTGAGGGTGGAATGTTGAGTGGGGTATGAAGAGCTCCCTCCCTGGCGACCCACTGACCTTCAATAAATAAGCCAAAGAGATCAAGGTACAATCGGCGTTTGAGTTCATAGGGAAGCTAACAAGAGACAAAGAATGGTACCCATCTGCCCTTGGGTTGGAAGGTGTAGGAAGGTATCAAACCTGCTCAGTTAAACCCTGTGGTTACAGGCCTCATCTTCCCACACCTCCGAGAGCCAAGAAAGTCTCAAAGGTCCTTGGGTTATATAAAAAGTGGTCCATATACACCACATATTACCATAGCAATACATATTAAATGGAGGGTGAGGCCAGGAGAGAAGCAGAGAATCAAGTTTGCTCATTCAAACATGAAGTGAAATTCAAAAAAAAATTTTCAGCTTTTCTAACTGTGAAGAATTCTTGAAATTTTCCTCACCTGTAATATGTACCATGAAATTATTGAACATAGCTGAATAATATCAATATACCTATACATTATATATATATATACATACTATCACAGATACTTATTTTTACACATGTGAATGTATACATACCCGTATGCAGATTATATACTGAGAGAGAACATAGGTAATGAAGTCTTATTTTATGATGAATTAGGTTATACAAGGAAGAGTGAAAAGCTCTTGGAAACACTGCAGAGAAGTGCCACGTCATAAAATACAGACCTGCCCTCCTCCAATATTTACAAAACAAGAAAGATTCCTAAATAAGGAATAACACATCATTTATTTGATTGAGGACCACATGAAGTTGGCTGACATCTTTGTACCTTTAAAGACAGGAATGGCACCTACAATCGTGGATTTATAAGTAGATGTGATCCTCAGAACCGAGGTGGGCTCTAACACAGAATAATCCCAACTCCCATCACTCACTCACCCATTAAGGAAGCTAAGGAGAGAAGATCTGTAGTACCTAAATTATAATCATTTTCTTTTCATGGGGAAAGTATGGAGATGTAGATTCACATGACTGTGTGTTCGTGTATATAGATTGTGCCACAAATTAAAGTGCAGACTATAAAAACCCATGAAAAAAAAAAAAACTTTTAAAAATACACCAGGAGGAACATTGGTAAGAGAAGGAATTTTACCTACCAGTCACTTCAACAAATAATTACTTTCTGCCAATCCGTTATTGCATGCCAAGTACATGAAAAGCCTCTTCCTGATAGAAGAGAAAAAAATTAATTGGGGTGGGAGGAGCTAACTAAAAGAAAAAAGCTCTACTTTAAAAAAAAATACATCTTAACTCTGCTTTATCATATTTATAAATTATACTGGATTTTCAAACCCATAGAACTTTTATTAATGCAAAAAAAAACCCCAGAAATTCTGAAGATTCATTAGGCATTACTACAAATAAAAAAAAGTCTGTGGGGCGCCATAGGGCTCCACGCCCAGCAGGGAGTCAGACTGAGGATTTCTCTCCCTTTCCTTCTGCCCCTCCTCCCACTTGCAAGCTCTCTCTCTAAAATCAATCAATCAATCAATAATCTGCAAGAAAAACCACATCAGAAAATTGAAAGCACAGGAAGTGGGTTAAATAGTGGGTTAAGGAAGATTAGATTGAGCATGTCTGAGTACAGAACTGACAAACAAAGGAAGTTCATTGCCAAACACGTATTTGTATACATGTAACGTAACATCCCTACCACCCATGCAGCCTGCTACACTGGAAATACACCTCTTTGAAATTTAACTATAGAAACAAAAACCGTATTCCCTATCAAAAAACAGATAAAAAAAAACAAAAAACAAACAAACAAAAAAAAACCCCATCATAACCCCAATTTGGACTGTTCTGTGAAATGTGATCCATTCCCTTTTCCTTCCCCTGCAGGCCCACAGAGCGATCCCCCATGCAACTCTGTGTGGCAGCAAGTGACGTAACAGACCCATATACATTCTCCAAAGGGCGGCAGGATGATTATTAAATCACTGCTGAGTCACATCTATGTTCCTCTTCTAGAAATGCAGAGACAGGTGCTCTGGCCGGTACCTGTGTGTAAGCTGTTGGCTCCAGCTCAGTAACTGCACAGAAGCCAAATCCATCTTGCTTTGTGCGGAGATTATCAGGATAAAGGAAAGTGCTGCCGCAGGTACGCATACACACATCTGAAACCTAATGCAGGCGGGGCCCTCTCTAGCCCTTGAAAGCAAGGTCTGAGTGCTGGGAAACTGTGTAGAAAAAGCCTCATCTACTTTCTGCTACAATCTGAGAATTACCCTCTATTTCCAATGTCTACAGTTCCACATGCGTTTCTCTTTCATGCTGCAGTATTTGATTCATTCCAAATATGGGTGTCCATGAAGTTCTTGAAAAGAGTATAATGAATTTTAGTAAATTTCACCAGCAGTGAGAAAGTATGGAGGAAGTGGGCCGATGGTGCCTTCACTGTGAACACATACATTTCTGTCTCATCCGCCTCTTCACGATACCCTTCTCCCACTTAGAAGTCAAGCAAAAATTCTGGTCACCTAGAGAACAGATTCATTTTCTTCTCCATAATGCTGGTATTATCTGACACACAGTTTCATATTGATTCAGAGTCTATCTTAAATGGGCTTATCAAGAAATCACTCTCAAATAAATACAATGTGCACTGTAGGAGAAATTCTTGTAAATAGAACGTTCTCAACCTTATTATCTGTAATATAGAGATGTAAAAGTCACAGGTACTCAGTACAAGTATAAAAATCTATACATGGGGGCGCCTGGGTGGCTCAGATGGTTGAGCGTCTGCCTTCGGCTCAGGTCATGATCCCGGGGTTCTGGGATCGAGTCCCGCATCGGGCTCCCTGCTAGGCGGGGAGCCTGCTTCTTCCTCTGCCTCTGCCTCTCTCTCTCTCTCTGACTTTCATGAATAAATAAATGGAACATTTAAAAAAAAAAAATCTATACATGTATGCCAATCACCGGGCATTTACTGGAAAACCAAGTGATCTCACAGGGGGCTGAGAGAGTCAAGGAAGAAGTTTAACCCATGACTTCTGCCTCCAATATGCCTACTGATATGTTGGAGTGACAGATCTGGCCCCAGGTTTGGTGGGCTGCTTTTCCTGTTCTATTTATTCCCTTGTGTAGCTAAATTTACTCAGCCTTTCACTTCCAAAAATATCAGACTACATGACCCAAGAACATTCTGTCTGGACAACACCTGTTTGTAAATATTGTTAAAGCAGGGCTGAGCTCATATATTAAAAGAAAACCTATTAATAGCTGTGATGTTCAGATGCCCCCTTTGATATTCAAGTGTTTATAAAATATGGTTCCAACTGGTCTCCTAGCAATGACCACCAAATATAATGAGCGTCTCTAGAGGTGGCCACTCTTACCCTGGAGTCATACTTTTTATAAAATTTCTTCTAGAATAATGCTACTGGCTCTTCTCTCTCGCTCTCTCTGCCCTATTCTGAGATTCTGCCCAAGTCTGAAAGCGTGAACTGAATATACCCTGAAAACAGCTAAGAACCCTATGTCATCTCTGCTTCTCCACTGAGAGGGGCTTCCCGCTTCTCTCTCCACACTGCTTGGTACAAGTACACTGCCCCAGAAAGGCAGACCTGAAATTATCTGGTCATGCTATTGTTGCAGTATGTTTAGAAGAGAGGTAAAGCATTAGGAAGCCCGTTGTTAGTACACATCTAAAACCATATTCGCCGTTCTATGTATAAAGTGGACAACGTTACACTCCTTCATCCCTCTCCCACCTCTCCTTCCTTCCTGTCTTATTCATTCGTATGTTCTAAACTCTGAGTATCAGAATATAAAGACAACAGTTAGTGCTCTCTCCACAACACCAACACGTTGTAATGTAGCTTCATGGAAAACATTTACTTTACTATGATTATAAACTCATCAGTGAGCTGATGACTGGTTTGAAATAACCTAGAATTTCTGAAGTCTCTAAGCTCAGTACAAGTATCTTTTATTTACAACCCTGTCCTAGCTTTGTATGATGTCCCACTGCAAATGACTCCTCAAGTAATCATTTGCCATGTTTTAATTATCCAGCATTTTCAGAAGATCCCTTTTCTGTTTAGAAAATGCCCTGAATTCTAAGCTGTAGGGTTAGTATGCTCTTCTCTGGTAAACCAACACCATCAGCCTCTAAGTCTCGTTAGCTCTCCTGCAATGATGAAACTTTGATTGATCCCTTAGCTACTTTAACTATGCTGCAGTCTCTTAAATACAGTGAAGAGCCCAAACAAATCCTCTGAACCTTTCCCAGGAAGAGTTAGCGAGAACTACCCCACCCCCAGCAGTGACAGTGGTCTGCATTAACCTGCGGCTTTGCTCCTTAGAATATCATTAAATTCAAGAGATGAGTCTTTAAAGTTCAATGTACATTAGATTATTTTTCACTTCTCAAGTCTTAAAAGAACTCCCCACCTCCTCTAAAAGCTTCTGCTACATACATCAACCCCTCAAGTTTGTTTCTTATTTGAACTCTGAAAACACAAACTGTCTCTACAATAGAATTATCCTTATTGAAAATAGAGTGCTCTTCAAAGAGAAGAGAGGGAGTTAATCATCACTGAGTATGCACTAGAGGATATACAATGAAATAAATGCTGTATATACATTATGTCTTTTGACTTTCTCATCCTAACTCCAAAAATAACGTATATTTTCTATTTTTTATTTTACAGATGAGGAGAGTAAGGTTCACAGAAATGATGTAACTTTCAGCAGGTCGCACAACCAGGACTTGCACATAAGACTAGAAACCCAGCTATTTTCTTTCACTACGCACTGGAATACAGATCACATTTTTAGGTCCATCTTATAAAATACTGAATCCTATGTCAGGTATAACATGCTGCATTGTAGACAAATGCCACTGGGCAAGATGGTTCATGGGACAGCAGAAGAGGGAAAAATGAAGCTCCGAAGAGCTCACACACTCAGATAGGATAGGCCTGGTTGGTAGGTCCTTTAGAGCAGGTTCCTAGGTCCATCACTTGACACATAGCAGCTTCATGCACACTGCAGGAAATGGTTTGGATGACAAAGATCATGGCCAGTAAAGCAATTTCTACAGTGGCTAGCAGCAAGAAACCTGGATTACAGCTATTCAAAAGCTATAAATGATCACTTCTCAAGCAATTATTAGGTGTTGAGAATATAGTGAATAATTTGATGTTTGGGATATCCGACCATCAGTAGCAGGAATCAGCCACTGAATCTTGAGATCACAACACAATAAAAATTCTAAAGGAGGGGAAATCTAGAGAATCAGAGTGAAAAACAAGTTGTAACCTAGAGGTAGGATCTCAGATACCATGTAGGCAAGAATTGAAGATAGTGGAATGAGTAGTGCAGAACAAGGCTATGAACCAGTGGTCACCACATGCACACCAGATTCCAGATCTAATTACAGACCTAACTGGAATCTCAGTAATGACCCCTTTACTCTTAGATCCATGCTCTTAGATTTTAGGGGAGAATTCCAGAGTCTTGGGTTCAAGAAGAGAACACACGGTTCTCTATGGTGTGCTTCACATCTTTCCACTAAATTCACTATAAAAACAAAGTACTGACTATTTTACCATTTAATTATACTTTTAATATATCTCCTATGGCCAAGGTTGTTCCAATACTGTATCATAATGCTGTCTTACCAATCCATTGCATTTGCTCTGTTTTCTTGGTGTGGGAGAGTGACTATTTCATTTTAAATCTTTTGAATACAGGTTTCATACTTGGGATTGGTCAGTCATCACCAGCATAAGGACTGATTGTCATTAGAAGAGTAGTAGTTTTGAAGATCATCTTTGTGCTTTTTAAAATAAACATGTCCCTACGATACTGCTGTGGGGTATGCCATCTGAGATGATTGTGGAGCTCCTGATGGGTAATATGTGTTCTTCTAATGGGTTTTCATGTACTTTTAGATTTTCTAAGTATCTATCAAATTTCCATATGGATAGAGGTGTTAAAACTCAATCAGGAGTTAAGCTGAATGCTCAATCATCATCATATCAAACGGTTGCGATTTCTCTGAAGTACATTTATTCTTATTATTCCATCCCCAGGATCACCTGTTTAGAGACAGTTCCCAATCACTGACCTTAGACTGTCCCCTTCTTTCCCTAGTCCCTTCTAGAGTGTGCACTGATTTCTGCAGAAATCAGTAACACAATGCAAAAACCTAAAACACGTATGTACCTCTCCTTGGTACATATAATAGTCTAATTTTGTGCTGGGTTGTATTATGAAAGTTATAGTGACAAATGGAAGAATATACATGGAGAAGTGATTCAGATCAGGGATCAAACTTTGCCTGTACAGGTTCAGATAAAAAATAATCAGGCTATGGGGGCCATACAGTCACTACCACAACTGATCCACTTTGTTGCTATAGCACAAAAGCAGCATTAAACAATAACCAAATGAGCATGGGTACGCTCCAGTAAAACTTTATACACACAAAAAAAAGTGGGTAGCAGATTTAGTCTGTGGGCCATGATTGCTGACCTCTGATTTAGACACTGTCTCTAAGAACACTATGGTTTATTTAACTGTAATACAATTATAGGATGCTTTTAACTAAAGCTCAAAGACTGACAGCGCGAGTGCGGATTACTGCACATTTAAGGCCTGCCAAATATAACTGAGACAGCCACAATGCCTGAGGGCATAACAAGGGTCAATAAAATCAAATCTACTACCATCATCCCCATGTTCCTCTCTTACAATGGCCCTAACCACTCCACACTCTACTCCCTGATAAACTTAAGGGGAGGAAAAAAAGAGGGAGGGGAGAGAGGATTTTTCAATACAAACATAAAAGCTTTCCACTACACAGGGAGTAAGCATTAGTGTTGAGAAAAAATGCCCCTCCGGGTAAAGTGAAGAAGCATTTTCCCCAGCCTTGAGTCAAGTCTCACAGGAGGTAGATCTACCTGAACCACTCACAGAGAGCTGAGGCACTGAGAAGAAAGGAAGATGATCACTTCATTCCCTGGCTGCTTAACTCATGAGCTGTAGAATCCTGAATTCCATCTGTGTGCCATAGTTAGAAGGACGTTGATCACTGGAGGTCATTCTTGGGAGTACCTGACATACTACCCCTGCAATTTGAGGCAGTATATGAACACTGAGCTCAATATCCATTTCTAGTCTATGAATTTCTAAAGCCTTAAGATTTGGGGTGCAAGCCTGGATCAAAAGAAAGAGCAAAAAACTTATAACTTTTTTGAGAAAAAGTGTAATCCTCCTCCCCATCTCAATCCTACTTTTTGGAAAGGGTCCCTCAAAACCTTTGGGAGAGGAACTTGGTATTTCTTCTGAAGGGGCACAAACATTAGAAGAGGCGGCAAGCATTAGAGAACACCCAGGGCCATCAAGTTGATTAAGTAGACCGTTTATTTACACAAAAATGACTTGAGGACATGCGCCACTGGTGAGACTGAAAGAGAATCACCAATCCTCTCTGAAGGTTCTTCAGTAATGAAAGAGAACTGGATGAAACTCAATATCCTCCCAAAGAACTGTGCACACGTCCCATACAAAAACGATCACACTGGTGGAGTGAGGATCCACCAGCTAAAGATGAACTCAGACAGACTGACACTTCCCCATGACCATTAAAACTTGCTTATAATAAAAATACTTGCTCTCATGTTCGTGTGACTCCAACTCTGATAATATATATAGCTAAAATATTAAAGATGTATTTATCATGGTTGCCCATGCCTTTCCCCTTTACTCCAACCAAAGATATAACTCAAACCTACAATCGGGGGGGAGAAGAAAGACAAATTTAAGTTCAGTTTAAGACTGAACTTTGAAAATGACCCAGATTTTTTTTAATTAAAGAAGAAATGAAAATTGTGGAATATCACAAGACGTTAAGGGATGTGAAAGGACGTACTTTGCATATCATGCCTGAAGACAGAAAAACTCCAACATTTCATATTTATTCCAAACATATCAACTCAGTATATAATCCATAGGATGTCAGTTCACTCGGAACATTCTAATAGATAAGATTATTTACAGAATACTTGCTTCAGAAACAGAATTTAAACTATAGTGAAAATTACTATATGTAAAAAACGTACACATTTTATCTAGACCACCAACCCATGACACTGATCCCAAATATGTCTATTGCTTTAGTGTGTCCCTCCAAGAAAGGAAGAAAATTGTGAATTTATTTCGGTTCCACCTATTTATCATGAATTCTAGAACATCCAGGAAAGATTCTCCTGGAAACATTTCATTTACATACATCACCTGCGCCTCAAGTAAAAGCCAAGGAGTAGTCATTGAGATCTGGGCATGTTGAAGTAGCGCTGCATTCCCAAACTACAACAGAAGCTTATTCTGTGACTATGTAATAAAGGCAACAATATCATCATGTATCAAGGTGAGGGGCATATAGCCATGGGTTACTCACTATGTGCTGGCTCTCAATGAAATTTTTTCAATTACTATGGGATCAGTTACTCAATATGAGAGCAGTAAAGGAAACAGAACTATTAAACGTCATGTGAGTATTTAAGTGCCTTGTCCCATAAAATCCTTTAACCAAACAGTTCTGCTTTCACTAACAATGTTAATTCCAAACACTGCAATTTATTACCCTTAGAACATGACATAAAAATTATATATTGTACCCAGCAAGGAAATGAAAGATTTTATAACACAATTTTATTTTTTTTTCTATTAGCCAAGGAAGTAATTTTAACAGAAAGTGTTATCCCGAGGGCATCTGGAAAAAAACATGGTAAAGACTCAGAGGTACATAAAAATAAAAATCATACAATCTTATTTTTCAACCTAACTCAATATTGTAGGAATCTAACATAAGGGTGAATATTCTAGAGATCTGAGCAAAGATCTAAGACTGAATTGTAGGCTATGAGTAAAAAAAGAATAATATATTAAGTAATCTGGTGTCTTCTTAACACTTTGCAGAGATATATAAAAAACACAAAAGCAACAAACAAAAAAACAAACAACGTTAGCTATAAATGTAGACGCCATGTGATGAAAAAAAACCCAGCATGATGATAATTAAATAAATGTGTGGGGATTAATATGAGGCTTTCAATTAAACATGATGAGTCAAACATGTTTATTTTTCTTTCTAAATCCCTACTGAAATAATATTCAAAATATATAAAGCCACATGAACAAAAACAACAGGAAAGAAAATGACAAAAATGACAGAAGATTAAAAATATCAAAGAAGTTTTGGAAATAGGAAGCAGAATAGCTAGAGATAACCACCTTGTCAGAATGCACACACACACACACACACACCAACTGCTTGCAGATGAGTAAGCTGACCAGAAACAAACTCATGGCCACAGCCTAATTCAGAGTTTAGACACTCCAGGACCTCTGAAAGGCTGTGGGCTCTGTCTCAAAACAGGAGAACTTTCTGAAAATGCATATATATGTGCATCATCAGATCTCTTCCCCGATTCCACCAACACAGGCCTTCTCGTCATCTACCCTGACAGACACTTGGAAATTTAATGTATTGATATCAGGTCCAGAATGTTTCTGAATGTTTATGGAATGTTTATAGAAATATAAACACACACACACAGACACACACACACACACATATATATATTTGAAATGTTTATAGAAATAAAAACAAAGTATTTATTTCTAAAAAATGTGGCCCAAATGCAATAAAAATTTAAAAGTAGCGTGACCATGGCAGGACTTGGCATGGAAAACCGTATCTAACCTACTATGTCCTTCCCTGTACTGATGACGGCAATACTATGTGACTTTCTTTGTTCAATTACATGTGACCAGAGGTAGCACTTCCTAGCAGAAGTAGTTAAAGCTATTTCTTTAAAAAAAAAAAAAAAAAAGCTATTTCTTGATTTACTTTATTTCCTTTCCTTTGCCAGAAAATCTGGCAGACCCATCAGCCTGGGTCCCACAGTAAAGAAAATATGGAGTAGAGCCATAGTAGGGCAGCTTCAGATGAGTGGCATGAGTGAAAAGTAAAGATATGACTTGCCACAAAACAGAACCACTTCAGGATCCAATGAAAAAATAAAAATAAAAATTGTTTTTTTTAGAAAGTCATAAGGTGGCAGGGGTGAAATGCTCATACAGATAATCAGTTTTTTGAAAATCATCAAATTACTCAATTGTAACAATGGAAGCTGGAAGACAGTGAACCAATGCCTCGCAAATTTTGGCAGACTACTCTTTCCAACACTGATGCCTATATTCATATATACTATCCATAAAGTATGACAGAGAGATACATTTTCAGGTAATATCTCAGAAAAACTGCACTTCCGGGCGCCTGTGTGGCTCAGTCGTTAAGCGTCTGCCTTTGGCTCGGGTCATGATCCCAGGACGAGTCCCACTTTGGGCTCCCTGCTCGGCGGGAAGCCTGCTTCTCCCTCCCCCACTCTCCCTGCTTGTGTTCCCTCTCTCACTGTCTCTCTCTCTGTTAAAAAATAAAAAATCTTAAAAAAAAGAAAAGAAAAGAAAAGAAAAACTGCACTTCCTATGAACTATGTTAAGTTTCTCAAAGATGCATTCCACCAAAATAATGTAACAAAAAAAAAAGAAACAGGATGAAATGGTGTTGTATAATAAGAAATCTGTCCTTTATTTCTGGTTCCTGGAGACAGACTGAATCCTAATTTCTAAATTATAGGAAGGTCTTTGTTAATCCTGAGCCCCTTAGATCACACCTCAGTATATGTTAATGAGACGATCAGTGCTGAGACTGGTCAAGAGAAAGACCAACCATGTCATCAGAGGGTTGAGACTCTGAGCCAGACCAGCCTCCAGGGAAGTTCAATCACGTGGCCTATTATTACATCAATCACACCTACATAATGAAATCCCAATAAAAACTTTGTACATCAAAGCTCACAAAGCTGCCTGGTTGGTGACGTGCTTAGAGGGTGATTCCATGGGAAGAGGGCATAGAAGATCTGGGTTTGGGACCCTCCCAGACCCACCCCATAGTATTCTCTATAATTAAAATGTAACTCTAAGAAGAGTAATTTTCTGAGTTCTGGGAGTCATTCTAGCAAATTAGTGAACATGATCACACTGCTTTTAAATTTTTATTTTGGTTTGGGCCACATTTTTTAGAAATAAATATTTTGTTTTCCGGCCTGGAAGGTGTATCTTTGGGTATTAGCGCTTGGGGAGTTGAACAGGGAATTTGGGGATTTCACTCTTCACAATCTAGAGTTACAAATTATCATCATATTCTCAGTATAGCTATAGCACATTCAGTTTTGTTGCTTCCCCAAGTCCCCCAAATCCTAGGAACCCCTGAATTTGTAGACAATGGGTCAGAGTTGTGGGTGGCCTTGGGAGTCCCAAAGTGGAGCTGGTGTCAGAAGTGAGGGCAGATGAGGACCACGTCCTTTAACTTGCAGGGTCTGTGTTAACGCTGAATCGTTATCAGATTGTACTGCAGTATACCAGGTGGTGTCAGAATATATGGAATCTGGCCAATATAAAAGCCATTAAGGGAAAATAGTCAAAAAATCCTAAGCTTGCTTATGAGAGGAAGCCCCAGTTTGGTAGCTTGCAGAAGGCCTAAAGACAAACCAGCCCAGAGTGCTGTACGAAGGAGGGCTTCAAGAAAAATGAACTGATAGATGACTTGACAGTTTTGGTCATATTTAAAGGATCTTTTTAATTCTTTGATGAATTCTGATTAAACTGGTGAAAGTTACATTAAAAAAACCTAAGCAAATTGGGGCACCTGGGTGGCTTAGTCAGTTAAGCATCCATCCAATTCTTGTTTTCAGCTCAGGTCATGATCTCAAGGTCATAAGACTGAGCCCCACACTGGGTTCAACACTCAGTGTGGAATCTGCTTGAGATTCTTTCCCTCTCCCTTCTCTGTCTCCCACCCCCCACTCGTGCTCACATGTTCTCTTTCTCTCTCTAATTAATTAATTAAGGGGGAAAAATCCTAAGCAAATAATAAAAGGCAATTATTCACTCCAAGTAAGTCCTAAAACTATAGAAAATAAAAATCATACACTTTGTGTCTCAGTTCTACATTATAAAGGCATAAAATTTAAACATCCCCCAAATACAACTCTTCTAGAAATATAGGAGAGTAAAGCTTTGACGTTAGAGAAATAAGTCTCCATCTTCCATTTTCCGATTAGTAAGTCAATATTGGAAATTCAAGAAATAGTGAAAAGCATATCATTTAGAAACATTAAGGTAAAAACCATAAATAGTGTTTGGTTGAAACTTTTGTTTTTAAAACCAAATACATGCTACAACTTGATAACAATATAGATGCATTTTTAAAAGGCAGACAGGTAAAGAGTAAAACTACAATTAGGAAAAATCAAAAACAGCTTGGGTACTCATTTTTAGATAAGCAGTTTTATAAAATACGGCTCGTGAAGAAAGAAAAAGAAAGGCAGAAGAAAAAGTTCTGAGTTGTGTGTCTTTGAGGCTAAAAGAGCCAGATAAAGGGTGAACCAATCCAATTAGTATGAGGATAGATCAATAAATTTTACTATGGAAAAGTACATTTTTAGAATAATAAAACGAATTCAGTTCATCTTCAAAGAAAATATAAGAAAAATGTTAAATTGCATTACATTAAATTTATAAAAGACAAATGATCAATATATACAGAGTATCTGAATGATTTTACAAGGGTTGAGAGGAAGCCGGTCTCAAAGAATATTTCTTCACTTAATTATTTTAGTGTTTCTTCATTGAAATAACATAGAGTGCAGGAAAGGGCTAACCTAGTCTTTATTCAGGACGCATGATGGCTGAGCTCTGAGCCTGTGGAAGAAGATTTTGGTTGCTGGAGTGGAGGGGGCTGGGAGGGGTGCGGCGGCTGGGTGATGGACACCAGGGAGGATATGTATTGTAGTGAGCACTGTGTATTGTGTAAGACGATGAATCACAGACATGTACCCCTGAAACAAATGATCCATTATATGTTAATAATAATTAAAAAATAGAAGAGTATTTTTGTCTGCCTGCAGCCTTGGGCTATACTCTACCAGTTCACCATATAGTTTATGCTACCAATGTGATTTACGCTAATCTCTGCTTTTTCTCTTTGGTGGTATGGAATCCAACTAGCACTGTAGTATACTTATACATGTAAGTCACATGCAATGCCTGCTTTAATGACCACCAATAAAAAACCTGGCACCAAGGCTCAGGTGAGCTTCCCTGTTGGCAATGCTTCACACATGTTGTCACACGTCACTGATGGGAGAATTAAGTGCATCCTGGGAGACTCCTCTTGAGAAGACACCTAGAAGCATATGCCTTGTTTCTCCAAGGCCTTCTGCCATGCACCTTTTCCATTTGGCGATTTTTATCTATATCCTTTCACATTCATAAGCCATACTCATGAGTAAAACAATTTTGAATCCTGTGAGTTCATCTAGCAAATCAGTCTTAGGGGTAACTTGGGGATTCCCAACACTTGTAATGTTAAAGGTCATCCTAAAATACTAAAATTTGGCATTTCTTAAGTATATATGTGTTTCTAATGCCAGAAAGCTATGTTCATAGGACTTCTTTGGTTCAAGCTGCCAACTATTGTTATGTTTATTTACTATAAATCTTTTACCTTTAGATACATTTTGTTGTTATTTTAAGTATTAATTGCGTCCTTGGAATTGAAAAGTCTCTCATTAGAGCAGAAGTGATCTGCGAACTTTACCTGCTATTCTGACGTCCTCTAAGCAGATCCATTACCTCACCAGTCCTCCACATAACATCCAATCCCAAGTTTTGCTATGAACCACAGTAACTAATAGGTACCATATAGGAGAAACCATTAACCGTTCCAGTTGGGTTCAGAACAGGCAGCCAAGCAAAATCTCATTTTTGGCTACAACTAAGGTAAAATTGGTAGCAAGCAGTACCACAGACACATTTCTCTTACCTAATTCACAGTACTGTTGAGAAGACTGACCAATATAAGGTATATGAGAAGGGCTCTGTAAACTCAATAAAGGTACCAGTTATTACCATTACTATATGTTTATGGATTAAAGCAGCTGCCAACTTGCTCAACTGGTTTCTTTCACTCGTGTTTGACTCCCTACTCAGCTTCATAATTAAAAAAGGATTGTCTGAGATATTTCTGTGTCTCAATGATGTCCCAGTAACAGGGGAAAGGATTTTCAGAGTAATATCCTGCTTAAACAAGGTAGCATGGGATGTGCAATGAGGTTTTCCCAAAGTCAGGATCAATAAATCCCTCTTGAGCAGTCTTTATCAGATAGCTGGAATGGACCACATTCCCTAAGGAATTTCTAATTTGAAGAATAATTAGAGCAGATTCTTTCTGACTAATGAGACTGTGTTTTCAAGGCTGAACACAAATTGTGGGGAGACTAATTTTTTTATGTGTGTAAACAAAGCTGCATCTGCTGTGATTATTAACTGAACACCTTTCTCTAATACATAATTGATGTTTTGTATTTTTTGTCTTTGAGCTGTTGTCTCTGCCAAGCATGCCCTGCCCCTTGCTGTGTTTCTGGTCGTTCATCCTCTTGTTATAGTAACAAGAGGCAATCCTGCAGGGAGACCATCATGTCTTTTCCTTCCTGCTGTGCTTTCAAAAGTCAGTTTCCATGAAAATGTATGTTGCATGTAGAAAAAGATTACCGTAACTTGTGAAAAGCCTATCTTGAAAATTTTCTAAGTAAAATGAATGCTTTATTTTCCTAGAGAAAAATGATCAATTGTAATGTGGAAAGGAAAGGGAAGACACTCTGTCCTCTACAAATCATCAACCCCTTCTTTCTCTTCCCCTCGTGTCTCACATACAAACACTAGAGAAGAGTTCAGCCCACCTTCCTCAGCTGGTAACTATGAAGGTACCTCTTAAAAAGCAGAGAAAAGTATTGGTGTGACTAAAAATACAGAGTAACAAAAAGTGTTTGTCTGATCTTTCTCCTCTTCCCCTTGTATTTTCCTCTATTCTTACTCTATTTGCATCCTGCAAGTTTTAATAAAAGATGAAGGTATTATTATAGAAGACACAGAGGCCATTACCAATGCAAATTCAATGAATAAATATGATCATGGATTGTTTACACCAAGGACTAACCTATTAAAATGAAGAGTAGCCTAAGAAAAATAAAAATCAACTTTCTTCAACATGATTATACAAAAGTATAAAGCCAATGCTTTGACAAAATGTTACTAACTTTATTTTCCTGTACCGATATTCTGTGATAAATTTACAATCTCACTTGCTTCCAAAACAAAAGCCCATCTTTAATCTGCATCATATTTATTCATTCAACAGTAAGTTACTGAGTGCTGGATCTGCTTTGGGCCAGACACTCTCGTAGGCATCAAGGATACAGCATTTAACAAAACAGACACATCTCTGTCATGAATTTGTTATCTAACGGAAAAGGTGAGACAACACACAAAATGAATTAACACATTAGATAATGTATCTTTAAAGTTACAAGTGCTTTGGAGAGAAAGAAAGCAGGTTTATGTGCTGGAGAGCAAGGGGGAAGGGCAACTCGACCCGAGGTCAGAGAAGTCAGGGAGCTCAGCACAAGGTGGACTTTGTAAGCCGTCATTAGGACTCTGAATTTTCACCTGAATGAAATGAGACAACCACTGGGCTGTTAAACGAATGAATAACATTATCTCAATTAAGAATTTTTTTTTAAATCACTGTGATGTGAAATAGAAAGAAAATTCTTTGAACTTCAATTTCTTCTTCCTTTTAGAAGCCTCGGGAATTAATTTTTTTGTGTTGTTAAATTTGAAGTTACATAGAATGGACCAGCAGACCTGATTTATAATCTTTGGAAGCAAAGGATAGGTTCAAAAACAAAAAAGGCTGAGGTAAGCAAGTCATTTAGAAAAATGTCTCAGAGATATCAAGAAACTGAGGAAATCAAACACCAATGGAATCATTCCACCTTTGTTTTTTTTCCTAGAGTCCTCGTTCATTTTCCACTCCTGATAACCCATCATCCAAGTGTCAGGCTATGCATCCAGGGCTCAGCTCTACGAAGCACCTGCCATCAGGAACGTTTGGTGGTCACACCACAGCAGAAACACATTATCCCCTCAACTCTGACTCAGACCAATGTACTTCATTTACTGCAGTTCCCTTTGATGTAGTAATTTTTCTAAACTGCTCTTTTAGAGACCTCTCACTTCAATTCCACAAGTATTCTTAAGTGCATATTGTGCTTTAACCTCTTCTGAGATGTTCTTCAAAGCAGAAGCGATGATCTTAAGAAGGCACAATCTAAATTGCTAATATCTAGGATAAAGACACGCAGGGCAATTTCCAACCCTACAAAAAAAAAAAAAAAACTTTATAGGAAATAAAACCATTATATTAATTAACTAATTAAAAAAGCTTTTATGGGCTGCATAATATATCTGCATACAGTAACTGTCCTAGAGTTTTATATCTGAAAATGATACACTCTCAGCTTTTTAGGAGCTCACAGTCCAGTAAAGTATAAAGAACAGAAAGAGACAAATATTGATCAGAGAATAAAGGGAGAGAGAGGAACACACAGGATTAGTACCTGCCGCACATTTGGCAGACGGGAGTAGGAAGCTGTTGAGGGAAAGATTAATTCTAAAATATAAAGACAGAACAAGTTCCATGAGGCAGCTTAAGGAAGCTTACGGATGTAATTGTGTCCTCTAAAACTCAAAAGGATGACGTTCCAACCCAAAATGTGCCTGTATTTGAAGATAAAGGCCTTTGAGGAGGTACTCAGAATTAAGTATGGTCATTAGGGTGGGGTCCCAATCTGTTAGGACTGGTGTCCTTATAAGATGAAGAGATGCCAAGGGCGTGTGCATCAAGAAAAGACTATGGGAGCACCAGCAGGAGGGCAGCCCTCTGCAAGCCAAGGAGAGAGGCCTCAGGAGAAAGCAAATGTGCCCACACCTTGACCTCAGACGTCCAGCCTCCAGAACTGTAAGAAAATACATTTCTGTTGTTTAAACTACGCAGTCTGTGGCATTTTGTTATGGCAACCTGAGATGACTAAGACCAAAAGAATGCCAGGACTTCAGTAAATGTGACGAGGTATGGGGCCAGATTTGGAGGATGGGGACT
Source organism: Phoca vitulina (assembly GCF_004348235.1). Lineage (NCBI taxonomy): Eukaryota > Metazoa > Chordata > Mammalia > Carnivora > Phocidae > Phoca > Phoca vitulina. The sequence continues at coordinate 17,533,016 of NW_022589735.1, forward strand.
GGCTAGCCTCATCTCTGGTAAGAATCAGAATTAGCAAATCATGAAGATGGTTTGGGAGGAAGGTTGGAGGGAAGCCTTAGAGAGAGGTCATACCTAAGCAAGTTTAGGAAAAGAATACAAAGTTAATTATGACTTGTTATGGAATGCATGCTTGTGTCCTCAAGAATTTCTTATGCTGAAACCCTAACCCCAGTGGAAGGGTATTAGAAGGTGGAGTGTTTAGGAGGTAATCTGGTTTAGATGAGGTCATCAGGGTGGAGCCCCATGATGGGATTAGTGTCCTCTAGGAAGAGAAAGAGACCAGTGCTTGCTCTCTAGGCCATGTGAGGAGGTAAGGGGGAGACGGCCATCTCCAAGTCAGGAAGCAGGCCCTCAACAGACACCAGATCTGCTGGCACCTTTGTCTCGGACTTCCAGCCTCCAAAACTGTAAGAAATCAACATCGGTGTTTAAGATTGGTATTAAACAATCTATGGTATTTTTGTTAGAGCAGCTCGAAACTGCTAGAGTTGTGTGACTAAGATATAACAACTTCTAAAAATCATGAAAAAAGATTTAATACAGTTCTACAAAAACTGCGTCCAAATGGACAAGATAATAAATTCCAGCGATGTTAACTAATATATAATAAATTGAGATTCCCCAATTACGAAGTACGGCAGACACATTCTCTCTTTGAACTTCAATTTCTTCATCTACACTAGTTATCATATAATTCCCGTCCTTCACCACAACTAAGCAAATCGATGTATCTGTACACAAAAAGCGATATGATGAATATTTTGAGGAATTTAAGAATCATATACAGAATTAAACAACACTCAAACAAGAAAAAAACCAAAAACATTGAATCACCTGGTCCAACAGAGGTAAGAAAAATGAGGTTGATATAAGATCCAAGGTTAAGGCACTCACAGAAGATTGGGCGACAGGCAGTGTTAGAACTTAGATGGGTTTATGCTTCCCACATCAGTGCTCTGCTTATGAGCTCCAAATACACACACACATATATTCCAACAATTCTTACCACTAAATACCAAGTAGTAGTAATTCAGGGAATTGAATTCAGAGATAGGAACCATGTGACTGGACAGTATTTTACAGATGGTAGAATTGAACCTGAGGGGTTCAAATAATGGGACACAATATCATAGACCAATCTCCTTGTAGATAGCGTGCTAGAACTGAGGTCTACTGACTTACAGCCCCGTTAGCTAACACACAGCCTGGTGTCAAAAGTAGTGGTATATAAGGAAAAGGTGGTTGGAGCAGGCAATCATAGGATGCACTGTCTGCACAGAAATTAAGACCAGTAATAAAACTGACGACAGTTTGGTCTGTTTCTAATTATCCCCATGCACCATTAACTCTAAATAATTACAATGTCAAAATACTTCACCCTGACATAATCTTTTTATCAACATCCTAAATAATTGTTGAGAATATGGTTTAGTTTTAATTATGGATGCATAAGCTTCAAAACTGCACATTTTATCCTTTAATAAACACTGTGTACTACACGCAAGTAAACTTGGAGAATTCCCAGTAGCACGGTTACACAGTGAGTTCCTTACACACCTGGACTCATTTCATGTATCAAAACCAATTTAGACTATGATCAGCTGGTAAGACAGTAAAAAGGCATTTTGTGTAACAACTCGCCTTTGAAGATAATTTGAATATATTCACCCCTGCTTTTAAATTGGCTTTCATTATAAAATAAGTAAGGTCATAGTTGGGAAGACATTCAACAAACCTTTCAACAAATATTTCTGGGGATAGGAAAATTTCATTACAGTATATTTTTAAAAATGTGAAAGTTTTCATAAAAAAAATAATACTTTTGTTTTTCTCTGTTTTACCCACAATGGCTTACCGTAGACAAAACCATGAAGGCTCATCTAAGCTGATCACAGTGAAATACAATGTCTAATGACCTGTCTTCTCCCGTCTAGTCTCCATATTCTGTCAGAGGATAGCCTGAAATAACTCATGTACACACACATACACAACCTCACACGTCTGTAGGCACATGTATATTTATGATAGCGTTTCACACTACTTGAAAAAATTATCTGGACTTTACTATGGGATCATTAACTTATTCTCTCTTTATTCAAACAGTATTTTAAAATTACCTCCTTATTTAAAACTCTGGTAATTTGTGAATCTAAACATTCCAGCTGCCTTTTGTTACTACGGACTCACCTAATTTTTTTTTTTTTTAAGTATCTGTGTCAATGGGCACCCCTCAGTCTATTCACAGTGGGTTATCCAGACAGGGTCTTCATAGTTTAGAGTTCTTAACTTAGACTTTGTGAAGTCCATAAACACAATCATGCTGGATATAAAATTTTGTATATGTGCAAATTTTCCTGAGAGAGGATCTGTAGCTTTCATCACATTCTCAGAGGTTGGAAACTTAGATGAGTTGATAAGTCAAAACCTCCAAATACCATTAACTCCTAGATTTAAAGTGGAAATACAGTTTCATCTATTAAATGTAGCTGGTAGGCACATGGGACTTGAGACGTTTTGTCTTTGGTCTGTTTCAAATAGTTCATAAACAAGTTTCTAAAGAATGAATTTCCATAAGACAAAAGCACTAAATAAAATTTTCTTTGGGGCACCTGGGCGGCTCAATCAGTTAACCGTCTGCCTTCGGCTCGGGTCATGATCCCAGGGTCCTAGGATCTAGTCCTGCATAGCGCTCCTTGCTCAGCGGCGAGCCTGCTTCCCCGTTTCCTTCTGCCTGTCTGCTTGTGCTCTCTCGCTCTCTCTGTCAAATAAATAAATACTCTACAAAATAAATAAAACTTTCTTTGCATCATAACACTGTAAATAATGTTTCAGAGAAAGGTGCTGACGGATATGTGGAATTTAACTACACAAACAGATGGATATAAGAATAAAACATCTACACTAAAATAAGTCTAGATTTCTATGTTAACCCACTGCAAAACACTTAAGAGAACTGAAGCTTCCACTACTGTGTCACAGTAAGAGCCATCATTAAACCCCTGGGACACCGTGTGTGGGTGTTGAGACCTTTGCAAGGCTTCATTTCACTTCAGGACAGAATGTGTGCCTTAGAGAAGGGCTGCCACAGAGAATCAGTTCAAAGCTGCTTGAATTAAAAGTACTTCCCCCCCACACACTGTTTTTTAAAAATATTAAACTATTTCTTTTTCTTGTTTTGATAGAGTACTGCCATTTACTTAATAACAGAGTAATTTTGTTCAGTTTCTCTGTACAAGTAAAGTCTTGACAGAGACAGAAACAGAGACACAGAGAAAAGCACTAGCACTTGCATTTTTGATTAAAGGGAGCAAAATCCAATCCCCTACACAATAAAATCACCATTACTGTCTGGCACTTAATTTAATCAGCATAACTGAATTTACTGATGACTAGGTTCATCCATTAGAGAAATATTAAAAGGTGTCCTAAATGCCCAAGTCACTTAAATTATTGTAAATCCTAAATCCACAACTTAAGGATCTTCCAATTCAAGGTAACATCAATTTACAGCATCTTTTATGCGTGAATCTCTGGTTTAAACAGGGAACAAAACAAAAATGAATAAAGCTTTTTTCCCCCTAAAAGATTATATTCTAGTAAGAAAAACAGGCAAGATAAAAGTTTGGGTTTTTCCTTCTTTTAAAACTGAAAAAAAAAAAAAAAAAAAAGCATGCAACCTAACGCAGTAAAATATTCATTTACCCACCACTCAGATTTAACAGGGGTTAACTTTTTGTCATATCTAATTTGTTTTTAAAGAATAAGACACTGTGGGGGGAGGGGGTTGTGCCTGGGTGGCTCAGTCGGTTAAGCGTCCTACTCTTGATTTCAGCTCAGGTCAGTATCTCAGGGTCATGGGATCGAGCCCCACGATGGGCTCCGTGCTCCGCACTGAGTCTACTTGCCTCTCTCCCTCTTTTCCTCCCCCCTGCTCATGCTTGCATGCTCTATCTCTAAAATAAATAAATAAAATCTTTAAAAAAAAGAAAAGAAAGAAGACATCATTTTTAAGATGTGAGATATATTTACCCTTTATTTCCTTCACCTCAATCCCTTCCCACCAAATCACCATCCTGAAGTTGAGCATATCTTTCTGTGAATGTACTTACAGCAACATATAGTATTGTTCTGTGCAGTTTTTAAATATTAAATGGAAAACATAGCTCTACTTTAGTTCCTAAAAAGTATTCTAGTCTTCTGTTACACCCATTACCAAGTATCTGTTATCAAAATTTCAGTACTTCAAAAAGTTTTCTATTTTGGAAAAGTGTTTCCATATCTGTGGATGATATGGGTTAAGAATTAATCCACAGAAAATGGAGGAAAAAAAACTGTTACATAGTTCAAAAAATAATGATTAGGATGTTACCTTACAAACAAAAGTCATGAAAATATGCTTATTTTACATTGATGGTACTTTAGGTTGTGATTATGGTTTTTAATGTTTTTTTTTAATTATGGTTTAATTGTTTACATCAAAGGTGTATTTTACTGATAAATGGTATGATAGGGTAAAGCTACAGTCATCATTTTACATTTGACTTTATCCTCATCATTTTGTTATTGACTTTTATCAGATTTTCAACAATTCTTTCACTTATTGACATTCAAATCATTCTCTGTTGAAACTCAATTATGTCAATACTCATGCAAATTCTCTTTTTTAATTGTTAATTGTCCATCTCTGCTATAATTTTACCAGTGGCTTTGTAATTTACGCTTAATACCCCTTTTATTAACTTTCTAAAATTTTTAAATTTGCAATTAGTTTGCATTGTCTTTTCTTTGTATCCTACCACACTAACCACTTCAGATTATGGAGACAGAGCTATCAACAAAATTATAACAGAGTAAGTGATTGCAATTAGATTCCCTTTATAATAAATCAATTCATCAGTAAGTAATGTCACAAAATTTTTTATTATGAAATATGAAGATGGACTAATGCTTTCCTTAGTTTGACTAGACTTCAGAAACATTTCTTCCTGACCATAGGACCCCCGATCTTCCTTTTCTTAGAGCATTTACTCTAGAAAATTTTGACTGCAAAATCTTTGTCCCCCTTTACATATATTTATATTTATATTTATATTTCCTTTAAAAGTCTCTTGGAAGCTTTAAGACCCAGGAAAAATCTTTCTCACATACCTGGAAATCATCTTTTTGAAATATAACCATCCAGGAAGATAACACCCCCATGTACCAGTCTTTCTGGAAGCACAGGAACCTAACCTCAGGGGACAATGTACTCCAAAGTCTGTATCAGCTATTAAGATAGCCTTTACATCCAGACAAGGCCAATCAGCAAACACAGGTGGCCTGTGATTTCCCCACAGTACACCAAGCTCTTTAAACTCTCTTTCCTCTACTTCAATAGTTCCTTGCCTGTTTAACTTGTCTGATACAATTTTTCTTCAACAATATTTCCTCCAGTTCCTTCTCCTAGCTGTCAGAACTCCTATAATGAATATTCTGCTAACCACAAATTCCTGTATTTCAGTATTAGGCAACTTGGAGAGCCCTACTGGTTTCTTTCACAGGGGAGTCAAGAAACCATGAAACAAATACAACGTCTTTATCAACATATTTACTGCTTAACCTCAATAGTTATGTAGTATTTTTATCATTCAATAGCAATGTTTGATTTTTAAAAACAGGTGCTCTGCTTTACCTTCTTTCTGTTCTGTAAAATCTAACATAATACCTACTGCATAAAATTTATCTAAAAAATGAGTGATGTTCTCTGATTGTGGCCACTTGATTCCTAGATTCTACATCTCTGAAAAACAGCTAAAACATGACAAGTTATATTAAGTTCAATACATTTACTTGAGTTTCAGACGGCATAGCTATGCAAGAAGTGAAAATAACAAGTGTCCAGTTGTAGAGAACTGGTTGAGTATTTGATAATAAAAATTCAATGGGCTCACCTGTGATATATATGTCAATATACTTGATTATGGAAAGGGCTGATTACAGAGCTGGGGCAGGAAATACTCAAAATGAGACTATGATATCTTATTACTGAAAAGGGAACCTGTCAAGGTATTTGGGTCCTAACAAAAGAGCACAGAGCCCACCTGAACAGGACAAAAATGGAACAATTTGAATACACAATTATATATAATTTTAAATATATAGGTATATGTAATTTCATACCTATATATATAAATAGTATGTAATTACAGGATCAAACACACTAGTATTAAAAACTTGTAAGTTCCTAATATTTTTAAAAAGGAAAAAGAAAAAAAAGAAATCCAAAATCCAAATAATTTTATGAAGGCAGAGGATATGTAGCCTCAACTCCTTATTCTGAAAATCATTTAAAAGGAACTAATTAAATATTTATCCTGACTTTCTTGTACAAATTATTTCAGTGTAACCCAACCAACTTAATTATACATATATATACGTATAATTGTATATATATATATGGGGCACCTGGGTGGCTCAGTCGGTTGAGAATCCAACTCTTGATATTGGCCCAGAGTATGGTCTCAGGGTCATGAGATCAAGCCCCATGTTGGACTCCTTTGCCCTGCACTTAGAATAAACAGGCTTAGGCATAGACTGAACAGAAAGTGCTCTATTTATAGGTTCCAGCTATGTGTTGATCTAGAAAGCTGTGTCAGTTCATTTTGAACCCAGCTATGCACTGTGGTTCTCAGAAAGCTTCAACAAACTTGCCATCCACTTGAGAAGTATCATTTAAATGACATTGCCAAACTTGCTCCTACTCCTCTAGAGCAGAGGCACCCCTGGGATTACTCACGATTCCCCCAGCCTGCTGGAACTCCGTGGCTATATTCCACACAGCCGTACACTCTAAGAGAGATGGACTGAAAAACCGCCTCCTCCCCACAAAGCACTGGCATCTGGTTCCCCAAAGTCCACTCACTGCTCCACTACTCTTTTTTTTTAATTTTATTTTATTGTTATGTTAATCACCATACAATACATCATTAGTTTTTGATGTAGTGTTCCATGATTCACTGTTTTCATATAACACCCAGTGCTCCATGCAGTACATGCCCTCTTTAATACCCATCACCGGGCTAACCAATCCCCCCACCCCCCTCCCCTCTAGAACCCTCAGTTTGTTTCTCAGAGTCCATCGTCTCTCATGGTTCATCTCCCCCTCTGATTTCCCCCCCTTCATTCTTCCCCTCCCGCTATCTTCTTTTTTTTTTTTTTAATATATAATGTATTATTTGTTTTAGAGGTACAGGTCTGTGATTCAACAGTCTTACATAATTCACAGCACTCACTCCCCCTCCGATTTCCCCCCTTCATTTCTCCCTTCCTTCTCCTAATGTCCTCCATGCTATTCCTTATGGATGCAGAGCATCTGGTGACACCTCATCATTGTCATGACACTGAACAGAAAAAGTGGTGAGCGTTTTACATAATCTTAACAGGAAAAGGGAATACTGCGTGACAGAGGAAGTGTTAATGACAGAGAGAAAGCAGATTGTTTCTACTTATTTTGTGTTTGTTTTTATTTTCAATTATTTTATTTTTTTTCATTTTTATTTAAATTCCAGTTAGTTAACATACAGTATAATATTAGTTTCAGGTGGAGAATTTAGTGAGTGTTCATCACAAAAGCACTCCTGCCCATCACCCATTGAACCCATCCCCATGCCCACCTCCCCTCCAGCAACCCTCAGGATATGACTTGCCTCTTTTGAGAATCCCCAGACCTTTCCACCATCATTAGTAGCTCACAGAACTCCTACAACACATTAAGTCTCAACCCAGATATCACCTTCTCTGAGAAGGCTTTCTTAATTATCTCCCATGGAGCAAAACTCTTGGCTCTCTCTGCTTCTATAGTCCTATGTCATACTTTTATAATCTCAGGTATCTGTTTTCTTGTCCATCCTTGCTAGACTGTGAACTCTTAGAGGTCAAAGGCCCTCTTTTATATATAATTTCTAGAAAAGGGACTGGAATATACCTGGCGCTTTCTCAATACTATTTTGGAATTTATTTGAAAAAAAAAAAATCATGGCCATCTTCTACCTCCTCACTGTTCTCCAGCTTATTCTGCTCACCTCAGGTTCCATGTTACTAGTGCCTTGGTTTCTACACAAAGAACTACATTCGAATGACAAGATACACTAAAGTAATTTGTGTGGAATCTAAGAGGAAGGCAGGAACTGGTCAATATTTGTTTTATAAAAGACAATGAAGGGATGATTTTATTAACTTCTGACATAAGAAAAAGTATTATATTAACATAAATGAAGCCTCCCCTCCATCTCACATGAAAGAAGCTGCCTAAAACATAGTCCTACCACTATGGAAACAGTGAAAGCGTTACATGGAACTACACGCAGATAATTCAATCCTAAGAATTCACAGCCCTGAACTGATGCATTACAGTATTTACACTTTTAGTTGTTGTTAGCTCAAACACTGCCTCCTTAAAATGTATACAATGGTAATGTGGGAAACAAATATTGACATAATGAGTTAGCAATTTTTTAAAATTGCTAGGCTCTAGTTGAACGCTTTTCATCTGTGGGTATCCATCAGAACCTGATGCTTTACTGAAAGGAAAACACTCAGGAAAAAAAAAAAATATATATATATACATACATATATATACACATATATATATGTGTGTGTGTATATATATATATATATAAGAACACACTGTGGAAGCTAAAAGTTTTAAAGAGCTACAAATAACATCTTCACCACTTTGCTTCTAGTTATTCTATATTCAAAACAGAGCAAACCATGAGTTACCAGTACTCTGCCAAATACAGGCTTAACTTAGAATTCAAACAATGGTTTGAAATTTAATAAAATCAATAAGACCTCTAAATTCCCAGGAGCCAAGCCAAGAGGCTAAATTGCTAAAGTTTCCTGAGATTAAATGGTCTCTCCTTTTTATTAACTGCTAGTTTTTTTTCCACTCTAAGCAAAATCATGTTATCTAACTCAGGAACTTTTGGGAAACAGGTGCTACATACACCCAAATTGACAATAATGGGTTTTGATCTCCTGATGAAACAAGCCAAGTGGAAGTGTACTCCGGAAGCAAAGTAGTCCCAAATGTGAGGATCACCTATATTGAGGGTGTAGAGGTGAATTAGACCCAGACAAATGGAAGCATCTCTTTTCACAGGAAACCCCTCTGATTTTCCTCTGCTCTAGTAATTTCCCCCATGCAGTTATTTCTACCCAATTCCACTTCTGTGATTTCTGTGACATCGCAAATGTCACCTTCACTGGGTATGCCCCTCCAACCCACAGCTGGAGTACAAATGTTTTACAACTTTCACCATCTAAACTGAGCAAATTTGATCAAAGTACTCACAGTGAAAACTAAAACACCTCACAGGGGCATCATGTTAGAGAATAAGAGACTTATCTTTCAGTAAGTTTCCCACTGAGAAAGACCATTACTCTTCACCTGAGCATCAGTGCAGGGATTTCTAGAGCTCATGTCCAGTGCAAGAGCCACTGGTCAAATGTCGCTTCTGATCATTTGAAATAAGGCTGCTTCTACAGGTTGAAATGATAGTGCACCAGATATACCTAATCAAATAAAATAAATTATTTTTACCACTCCCAGTTTCCAGCCCAGCATGGAGAGCTTAGAAGTCCGCACTCTGTCCTATCAACAAGTAAAAATCAGCAACTCTTCTTAGCTTTGTCAGAGAAGTGAGGTCACAAAGCAAACCACTGCCCTCAAAAGACAAAAAGGCGAATACAAAGAATTCCAATTCACTTGAGCAGAAACCCCTGAGAAAAAACTGCAGGAACCAGCGTCAGGTAGAAAAACCTAAAATGTAATTGATGGAATATTGGAGGATCACTGTACACTAGTCTAGGGGTTAAAACTCCAAAAAGACCCAGCCACAGGGAGGCCCCCACACTTGGAGTTTTACCTTCAGGAGCTCAACCAGATTCTCACAATGATTATCTGAAAAGAAAAAAAAAAATTTTTTTTTCCTCATGCTTTCATCAAGGAAAAAGGAAAAAGGAGCCATTTTTTAAACATTCCAGATCCTTCTATTCTTTAAGGCCTGCCCTCAGGAAAAATTATTCTACCAGAACCTAACCTACTAGGGTTTTAACAGAGCTTAAACTATCTGGAAGGAGGGAAATACCCAACTCCGGACACCCCTAGCCTTCTACATGAAAGGAAATAGCCAATTCCAAGCTTCTTCTAGCTATCCTGGGCCACTGAGAATAAATGGTGAAGTGCACAGTTCAGGGACACAGGCTCATTAAACATCTGAGACCTAATCATAAAACTGTAGAATGCTTCCGCTCTCCTACACCTTACCACTACATTGCTAAGGGTCTAATTACGTTTTACCCAATACATTACGTCCACCTTGCATCAGAAAATTACAAGGCACACTAAAACATAAAAAAACCCCACAGTTTAAAGAGACTAAACGAGCATAAGAACTACAGTCACATATGGAAGGAATGCCAGAGGAGCAAGATGGCAGAGGAGTAGGAGACCTAACTTTCGTCTGGTCCCAGGAATTCAGCTAGATAGGGATCAAACCATTCTGAACAACTACGAACTCAACAGGAAATCGAAGAAAAGAATAGCAGCAACTCTCTAAACAGAAAAGCCACCACTTTCTGGAAGGTACGACGCGCAGAGAAGTGAATCCGAGGCGATATTGGGAAGAGAGACGGTGGGGGAGGGAGTCTCCATCAGCTGCTACCAGCAAGTGACAGAGCACTGGAGCACAAAATCGGAACTCTTAGAAGTATGCTCCGCTGAGGGACGTCACTCCAGTGGCTAAGCAGGGGGTGGGACCCTCGTGGGACAGTGTGGTCTCAGGACCCTCGGGGTCACAGAAAGACCAGGGCTGCCTGAGTGTGGCAGAGCTCCCAGGTATCAGACCGGGGAAGCCGGCTGCAGAGATGGAGCCCAGGCGCGGGCTCTCAGCTCGGGGTTGCCATAAACCGTGATCCGCGGCACAGTCGGGCCACTGCTCCTCCAGCAGGGACCCAACAAACGGCAGATCCAGGGAGACTCCCCTTCCTCCCCCAGGAGGAGCGGCGCGGGAGCGCACCGCAGGGATCTGCTGGGTTTGGAGACTCCACACGGGGTCGGGTGCCAGAGATAGAAATGCTTGGTCACAGGCCGGGTGAGCACGGAGTGCGGCCTGAGACCAGGGAGACGGGAGTGATTGACTGCTTTTCTCTGGGGGCACACTGAGGAGTGGGGCCCCGAGTTCTCGGCTCCTCTGGGGCGGAGATTGGGAGGCTGCTAGTGTCTTTATAATCGTCATTCTGAACTCTAGTTCCAACATCTTACTAATGTCCGTATTGATTAGATCCCTGGCGGTCAGTACTGCCTCTTGTTCTTTTTTTTTGAGGTGATTTTTTCCGTCTTGTCATTTTGTCAAGAGGAGAATAGATGACTGAGAGAACAAAGCGCTAACAGAGTAACAACTCATCCTCCACTCTCATCCTCCAAAGCTGCACGGAAAGCTTTCAGGGAACAGAAGCTACGGAGAGCAAACCTGAGCAGATTAATTAGCCTGGACCCAGCAAGGGCGGGGCAATTCCGCCTCCAGCAAAGACATTTGAGAAAAACTGCAAGAGGCCCCTCCCCCAGAAGATCAGCAAGAACAGCCAGCCAAGACCAAGTTTACCAATCAATGAGAATGGCAGAACTCCAGAGCTAGGGGAATACAGCACATAGAATTCATGGCTTTGTTCCCCGATTCTTTAGTCTTTGAAAGTTAATTTTTTTTAATTTTCTTTTTTTCTTTTTAATTTTTTTGGATTTTACTTTTTCCCGTTTTCAACCAACATCTTATCAATCCCTTTTTTAAAAATCTTTTTTATTTTTCATTTTTAGAGTCATTCTATCCCTTCATAGTAGTTAACCTTATTTTTGGT